>NC_136065.1:11641948-11944334 GCF_964261635.1 Lissotriton helveticus | reverse complement strand
AAGGAAGCCTAAAGATTCTGCAAAGGGGTGCAGAATTGTGCAGCACGTTCTGCTTCCTGAACCTCCCCACTCGATCGTCTGCCAGGACTGCTCTGAGCGCAACTTCACTGGTTGCCAGTCTCAGAGAGAGTGCAATTTAAGGCCTTGTGTACGGTTTTCAGATCTCTCGATGGTACAGGCCCGCTGCTGACGAAATCTATGATTGTACCCTATACTACCACTAGAATTTTAAGGTCCACCGACAAAATGCTGCTGGCAGTCCCAAGGGTAAAGATATCTTGTGCTGGGGGCAGACACTTCTCGGTTAATGCTTCTAAGCTGTGGAATACTCTTCCATATTCCAGCTTCGGTCTCAACCTGATTATCTTATATTCAGGAAACAACTTAAGACTTTCCTCTTTCCTTGAACTTTTCTCTGGATGTTCTGATGGTTATCCCCTTCAAGCGCTGGGATGCTCTTGAGTAGCCATGCGCTATAGAAATGCGTCTTCATTCATTCATTCACTGTGGAGGTGGCAAAAATCCTGGGGGTGTGGTTTAACTCCTCCCTCTCCTTCAAACCCCATGCACTTAAGGTGGTGAGTACATGCCTTGGCCTAATTAAAACCATGAAAACATTATTTGATTTGATTCCGCTTACTGCAAGGAAAACAATGACAGTGGCCTTAATACTCTCACATTTAGACTACTGTCATAGCCTACTGGCAGGGGTCAATAAATCAACCCTGAGGAGGCTACAGGTAGTGCTACATGCAACAGCCAGATTGGTCTTAAAACTTCCCCATAGGGCGTCAGCCTGAGAGGCTCTGAAAACCCTTTATTGGCTCCCGTTACACAAGAGAATGTTATTCAAACTTCTCCTCATGACCTTCAGAGCATCTCGCCGACTAGAAGGAATCTTGCCTTGCCCTCATCTAGATCTTAACTGATCACTGCTGAAGTTCGTTATCTTATAGCGTCAGGAGGCTCCTCTGGGAGTGGCCGTTTGCGCTTTATAAATGCCACATTCCATTTCATTTTGTAGCACTGAAACTACTAGCATCCGGATCGCATAAACTGCCCATGGGATAATAGTTTACTGCGAGGCACCAAATAGCATATTACTGGGAGTCGCTTTTCTGACATTTTTCCAGCAATTAAGCCTAATTTCACATATTTTGTCCAGGGAGCATGACTGTAAGCCAGTGATAAGGCACGTTTATTCTGCTGCATAAGCATCATGCATCAGTGATCGTCGAGCATGCAAGAAGCAGGCAGCAGGACACAAATAAAAAAACAAAAGTTCTCCCACAGAACAGACAAGGGTGGAATGCACAATGAAACTGTAATTTACCAGTGACCTGGGCCTTGAACGGAAATGAAGTATCGGCAAAGCGAACGAGTTAGGAGGCAGCAGAAAAGAGTGACACTGGATTCATAAAATGGTACGTAGGAAGCATGAAAAAGTGTTTTTTTTAAATTACAATAGGTCTTGCAGAGAGTGCTTGCGTGCTGAAGCTCAACCTAAAAACACATACAGGGGAACATCGAGGCCCTGATAGTCAACAGGATGGAAGAAAGAATGACAGGCGATGTCCTACACTGGAAGCAACTTGAGCATTGCAGTGTAAATAGAGAGAAACTGTGCACACCAAGGCGCAAAAGAGCACCAAGTTGACCACAGATGTCCTCGTCAGGAAAAGCTGCAGGGGTCATTTGAAGCCACTGTGATGATGCCTAGTGGCCATGCATGGTCACCGCAGTGGTTAAGTACCCGTGGGGGCAGAGGAAATGGCCCGCTGTGCGAAGATGGATACTGTGGTCCAGAACTGAAGAGGTGCCAACCCCAGGGGCATGAACTGTGGAGAGGAGAGGCTGTAAACCCCTGTACTGAGAGACTGTTGCTACCCACTAGAAGCCCTGCGCTACACCACTGCAAGAGAAAGAACCAAACAAGCAAGGTGCTAGTGAAGGGTGCCCCTGGAGAAAACTGGGAGCAAAAAGGACAGAGGGAACAAAAATCAGAAGTGCACCGAAGACTGTGGCAGAGGAACTGACGGTACGGACAGAGGCCCGAATGTGAGAGCCCTGCGAGGGCCCGGTTTGTCACAGGGAGTGACAGACCATGCAAAGCCTACCTGAATAGAGGCTGAAGAGTGCCACGTCGGCATAGCCTTGAGGAGTGCATCTTCAAGTGAAAAGGAGACCTGCGAGAGGATAAAGAAGAGACCAGTCAGAGGTCGGAGAAGATGACCTGTGAGAGGTCAGAGAGAAGATTTGGCTGAAGTCGAAGGAAGGAGACCTAGGAGAGGTCAGGAAATGAAAAAGGTCAGCACGAAAGGGGTAGGACATGGCCAGGGGACAAGTGGACGTCACATGGACAGGCCTGGTCAGAAAAAAGAAGAAGAGTAAGACAAGATGGAACCACACCACGTCGTAAAGTGAAAAATGAGGAAAAGGCAGAAGTGTGGCACAAGGTCACAGAGTAATGAGTCCAAAAAAAGAAGAGAGGCATGTGTGATAGACATTTGGCATACCGCAAGGTACAGTAGATGACTGAGTGCAAGAACGTCTTAGGAGTATGGGACATTATGAGTGAGGCACAGTTCCTCTGTATCCTCTGTGGCACCATAAGAGGCTGGCTGTCCAGAAGTCTTCAGTTACGCCAAGCAAACCTGGCACCTGCAGATGAGAGGAGGCTGGACCATTTGTACCATGCACCTGTAGGGTCGCATGTTAGACTGGATTGTGGTCCTGCTTGAACGTCCTAAGGGACCTCGGATGTGAGGTCTAGAAGGGGATCAGACCACTCCAAAACAGACTGTAGGGACCCAGGACCTCAGGGATGACTGGTAAAAGCGACCTCCCAACACGAGAGATGAGTCTACAGCAGCTCCCCTACAGGTCCCAGGGAGACGAAGATCTTGTGACGTAAGTTGGTTCCTCAAAAGACCATCCTGTCAATGCCAGTGCACCAGAGTCTGGAGAGAGGCACTTGAAGATGGGACTCATAGCGCTTCCTCCATGAGTCTAAAGTACAACGTTGGAGTGGCACGGCGAAGTACACAGTGCAGTGGAAGCCTGGTGAAGAGGATCCGTGAGAGGGAAATCCTGGTGAGAGAAGGAAGTTGGAAATTACTTCACCATCGTGCAGCTGGAAGCACTGCTGCATCTATGGAAGACTCAGCAACAGTAAACAGGAGATCATCCATCATAGAAGGCTTGATGTTCATGGAGCCAGAACGTCTTTGTGAAAATGTAACATCCACGGTCTTCACTATCGCGTCACAGTAAACTATGCATATAGCCCTTGGTTGTAAACTTCCATGCATTGAGTCCAGGGAGGGTAGGATCCGCAGTGCACCGCAGAACTGTGTCAAATAGAACTGGTGATCCTAGCTGCAATTGTATCATTGTCCTGTTCTGAAAGCAAACAAATAGATTCTGTGGAGTTGTCTGCTGTTGTTTTATTCCCTTCCACAGGTTGGACTTGTTGTTCCAGGTTTAATAAAGTTTGGGAGGGATGTAGTGACTGGCTGGTCACTGTTCTAGTGTTTCGTGTACTACTCACTTCCTTAGGGCTGGCTTACATTACCACCCCACATCTATCCATCACAGGCGTCACAGGACATGTGACCCTGCTAATAAAAGGGGCCAGACGCACATGCCCTGGGCCAGTTCTAGTAACCACATTGCAGTGCCTGTGTCATCAATATTACTATACGGTGGCCTAGGGCCCCAACCCTTTACACTGCCATTACAGCAGCACCTGGATTGGCTGGGGCAGGCAAACCTCACCGTTTATACTGAGATCGGGGCAGCAGTTGTGAGTCACCCCTGACTCTGGTACGTGCAGGTGGAGAGACTGAGAGGCCTCTAGTGCTAGTGCCGGATGTATGACGTTACAACGCATACTTTTACCACGCATACCTTTACAACGCGGTATTTACAACGAATACCGTTACAACGCATAGCGCTTTGGGGTGCTGAATAGTGGTGAGTATAATTTTCTATTCCAACTCCAGTCCCCGTGGACACTAGGGAAGGTGTTGGATAGAAAATTAAACTTATTACCTATCCTAGAGCGCCCCCCAGCGCAATGCGTTGTAATGGTATGCGTGGTAATGCCTGCGTTGTAATGGTAGTGCGTTGTAAAAATTTAGTTGTAAAAGTTACATACCGCTAGTGCCTTGTGCTGGCCAGAAAGAGGCAGCAGTCCAACCCAACATGCACACTTGGGCCTGAGGTGCACAGGCTGATGCTGCCTGTCAATATTGCTAAGCCCCAACCCCTCAAGCCAGCACCGGCTTCTGCCCCAGCCTCAGGCCTCAATACTGCAGCCCACGGCAGAATGCAAATCACTTAAAATGTTTAGCAGTTCTCTATTCACATTTAATTGTTGGCCAGGGGGGCAAAGTATGATTGGGGCAACACCCTACGATAGGCACCGCCCCTGTTTAATAGATAACAATTTTACTCCACATAGAACAATAAGTTCCTGATATACAGTGCACGTGAGAAACTGACATCTGTTGCTTCGGTCATGGTCAAGGAACTGGAGGAGGAAAAAGGTTAATGAAACCATTTTTCTGTTTCATCCTCCTCGAGAAGCGAAAGAAAACAACTTCCTTAAATATTGATTGTCAAGCAATTGAATCTTGCAACAAACAGGATGTGTGACTGATAAAAGACTACAGGGTAAAACCTCACATGCAGAACATAGAGAGTATGAATGAAAAAAGTCTCCCTCTTCGAAGACTGGCTTCCCGAGCATGCCCCCAGATCAAACACCTGCCTCATGTCTGCTAGAGCACCAGGTGAAAAGGGAGAAAGCAGACTATATAATCTAACCCATCCACTAAAGCAGGATTGCTGTAAATAAATAATTACAAGAAGGCTACTCACCTGGTCTGCCAAAAGCGCCTCCACAATAGAAAAGAACAGGAGGTGGAATCGGGCCACCCTACTGTTATCTGGCTTAGACAGGAACCAGCAGGCAGCCTGTTTGATAGTCTTTTGGAGAAAAAAAACCAAGGAAGTTGCTTAACAGTGTTTCCCCGGGTAGTGGACAACTCTATATGTGAAGACTGAGATGGGAGAGTCAGGTGAGGAAGTAGAGAAAGTGATGTTTGAAGCTATTACTTTAACCAAATGCCAATGTAGTGATAAAATGGAGTAACGCAGGCATTCTGAATGGAATACATGTTCTAATAGCAAAGAGCAGAGGAGCAGTTCATCCCTGCACCCCTTGGCAGGCACCCAAGGGGTGCAGGGATCAACAGAAGGGCACAATAAGTCCCCCCTAGGCTGCCATTCGGTGGCCTTGCACCTATGGTGGCCCTGCTGGAGGCCCCCAAGAACAGTTTCCCAATGCCTTTCTGTATAGGAAAGTCTGGCACAGAAAGCGAGTGGGAAGCTGCCATCGTAATCCCTCGGCGAGAAAGAGCCGGCTGAGGGATTGCTAAAGGCGTTCCAAATGGCAGACGGGCTCTCCGAGCCCGTTGTAAGTCATTCGGAAGTACTAATTGGAATACTTTCCGACCCACTGCAACAAAATTGGTTGGTCAAAATTATTCCAAACAGGAGATTACGATGCGGCAAGAATTGATCCAATCTGCCAGCATCATAATCGGGCCCTTAATAGTTAAGGGGGTATTCTTTTTTTAATTACAACCCAAGCTGCTGCAGAAGTGTTCCCGGTCATTTAGACTTCAGGGTATCTACTGCTACAATAATAAGGAATAACCAGGTCAGTTTGACCTACTCCAGGATTAACATGACCTTACTGGTTACATGGTTCATGTTAAGCATCTTGCTACCACACGAGAGACTGGAATGCTGAACACTTGCCAAGAACTCCAAAGACACACTAGGTTGTACCAATATCGTATGGTAATGTCTGAACATCGCTTCAACATGGAGCCATGTAGCACTTTTTCAATCCATCGGAATAACCTACATAGTGGAAGAGCACCCCGAGGAAGTTAAAGCCATGGATGGATCACCACTGGTTCTGTTCCAATAGAATATCACTGATACCATGTTGTCTTGTGAGGAATCAAATGAATTTGCTGCATCGATATTGTGCCCCATCTTTCCGGGTGATATTGGGGATATCACAACTGAGGGGTCCATGATGCTGGCACTGATTAGCAGCAAATCACCATCACCTTAGACTCATTTTACGATGCTCCTTGCTGTCACTCGTCTTTCATCCCATTTTCTAAAACTTGGACACTGGCAAAACAGCCACTGAGACAGCCACTGAATATGCCAATCAAGCTGACTCAATCAGCAAGGAAGGTGCAGAGAAAATATCACCCAACCAACCTCACGGATGCCGACTGAGCTCAACGTCAATGTGTCCATATACATTGTAAGATATAACCCGTATCCGACGTGGAAAAGTACCTCTGTGGACCTCTTGCAAGGTACCTTCCACTTTCTCGACTTTTAGTCAATTAAAGCTTCCAAGGATGTTCACTAAATTGGCAAAAATATAATTTTGGCTACAATGAAGGCAATCGCTTGGGATTTCATTTGAGCCACAACGGAAGACAGTTGATGGCCACAAATTACAACCCACACTGGGCTGAAGAGCACCCAGAAATGCCAAGAAACTCCAGCCATTTAACTCCAGCCATTTATGGAAACTGCTACCATCAATACATCCAATAATTCTCACTCCTTGTTTTTCTTTTAGCCAAGTGAACACACAGATATGCACTGTACTAAGGAAACAGAAACAAACTCCAAAGCTCCCATTACAACAGACCCAATCTTTCCTCACCTGGATATCTAAAGAGCAGAAATACTGAGTCCACTTTTACCAGACAAATCCTGAAACAAAAGTTGCTCTTGAAAAGCTGTGCACCGGTCACACAAACTTATCTGCTGTATCAGAAATATCATTTGGGTTCACCTTGACAGCAAATAAAATAGAAGTGTCTTGACAATATGTCCACAGGACATGTTGGACAGCATTAAACATGATATTCATACTTCTGTTGGCCTGATATGAAACATATCATATCACAGGATGAGTCAACATGTCCTACACATGCTCTATCCAAGCCCATATCCTCTAGGAAAGAAAGCTTGTTACAGTGCATTCAAGCACAAACTTAGGAACAGATATTCCTAACAGACCTGCCATCGCCTTGCATCGTCCGACAAGATGGCATGTAATAAAGGGCTCCTGTTTGTGCCCAACCTCAAAAGAGAGAGAAGCGACAGCCGCTCCTTTGAATATATTTTTTCCCAAGCTTTGGAACACCCTCACCGCCTCCCTCAGAAGTCAGCAGTTGGAAGTCTGATTCAGAAAACCTTTTAAAACCCACCTTTTCTGAAATGGGGAGTAAGAAAGTGCCTCTTTTGACATGGTTTTCCCTCACTTTTTGCCTGGTATCTGGTGCAACTTTGACTGAAAATGTGCTGGGTTCCTGTTAAACAGGTCCCAGCACAAGTGTCTTTCAATAAATGGTACATTTGTTCCACAGTTGGCACCCATTTAAGAACCCTGTAAGTCCCTAGTGAATGGTACCCTGGAACGTAGGGCAATGGACCATCAGAGGGTCCCTAAGGGCTGCAGCATGAATTATGAGACCGATCCCCAAGCTCATGCAAACTGCCATTGAAGCCTCCGTGTCTTAGTGCAGAGAAAACCAATGAGTCGACATGGCACACAGCCCTGGGTGCTATGCCAGCAATACAGCCCAAAGGCAGGGTGCCCTGTATCCCCTGTTTGTGCATAGCTGCATGGGTAGATGTGTCCCTACAATATCTAAGCAAAACCTTAGATATGACAAATGCACAGGGAAGCTATTCCAAGTACATGGGCTGGCTACTCGTCATTATAAGTTTCCTAGCTTCATGATGGCTGCACTGTACCCCTTAGTGTTTGGTACCAAACACATCGCCTTAATAAACCTATTCTAATGCCAATGTTGGATTTAATAAACAATGCACCCAAAGGGCCCCTTAGAGGGGTCCCCTGTAAACCTACCGACTACTAGTGTGTTGACTGACTGGTCCCAACCAGTTGGCCACCATAAACAGATGTCTGACCTCCTGCGGTGAGAGCCATCACTCTTGTGGGCCAGGGACAAAGACCACTCTGGGGGGAGGTGCTACCACCTGGTTAGGAGGTGGGCCCTTATTCAGCCAGCACCACCCCTAGAGTGGGCCAGCTGATGTGGACCCCACTTTTACGATTCGTCCATCTTGTTTGCATGGAATCAGTTTTCTAGGGTCAGGGTTATGCCCACTTCCCACAGGAAGTGGGCATATAGAGGGTTTAGGTTTAGACACCATAAAGGTAGGTAGCCATTGGCTACTACCTGTGACTCCCCATAATGCCCCTAAATTGAGTATTTAGGTGGCACCCCAGAACCCAAGAACTCAGATTCGATGGAGCAACAGAAGAAGGATGAAGAAGAGTACCTGCTTGGTGAGAAGTGCAGCAGAACTTTGGCTCAACACCCTGCCGTCCTCAGCCCTCTCTCAACCATCGTGACAGAGAGATTCGTTTAACTGTAAAGTACGTTTATTGTGTGTGGTTAATTAAAACCTTTACAATTTTGAATAAAAAAAAGAATAAAAGTAGATTGACATTCTATGATGTCCTTTTTCTTTAAAAAGCAATTTTACATTGTCTGAATTCTGAGCCATTTGTTACACTTCAGGCCTTTGGTTTTGTGCCGTTGGTCACCAATTTTTCAGTTTTCAGTATAAGGAGGCTCGCCTTCTGGAGGAATCTGGTGGCCCTGCAAGCTGTCTGCAGCTGTTGACTGTTCAATGCTAACATGACTGCTGGCCGACATGTTCTGATTTAAAATGAACGAAATATATGAAATAGATAGTAACATCTCAGGTTAGTCAGGGATGGGCAAATGCACAATATGTGAATCAAAGTTTCTTCTGTTCGGCCACAGAGTCTGCAAAGTGATGTCGGCCATGTTTGCTTCCATGCAGGGATCTGGTCTTTTAAAATGTAAGTTCGCAGTCGTATTCGTAGAAGCATTTGTTGGATGGATGCTGTTATGTGGTTGACTAAGTATGGTTGCAGAGCACATCTCTCGTATGAGGCCAGTACCATCCAGCCATGTTTTTTCTTTGCTAGTGCGGCTTTATCTGCAATCCAGGATTTTTGTTTTGCCGCGCCGTTGGCTGCTTTTTTAAAGGCCGCAAAGGTGTAATTTGTGTTCCATGCCTCTTGCATGTTGAAATTTGTCGATGCTTCTTCAAGTGCTGTTTTCCATGTATTTTTTTACTTTTGTTTGATTATTTATTTCGGTCCAACAGAGACCCATCAACGTGTCCTCTTGTGCTGCTCTTAATTTCCAGCACATTTTTAGTGTGGCGGCTTGTCTGACTGGGTGCTGATTTAATAACCCGAATTCAAGACGTACTTGCGCTTGTGGTGCAAACTTCGGAATCTGAAAGATGTATTTAAACAGCTCTGACTGTTGTAGGTTCAGGAAGTTTACGTCTTTGCCTCTGAATAGATCAGAACCGTACGTAAGGGATGGTAGAAACCTTGCCGCGATCACCTTCAACTGATATAGATTGAATGGACATTTCAATTTTGTTTTTAATAAGTTTAGAGCAAACCGTAGTTTGTTGGACTGAGCTTTTCTCTGCAATAGCTCGTCTTTTAATGTCCACCTTGAGTCGACCACTACGCCGAGGTACTTATAAGAGAGGCTTTGCTCTATGATGTTGCCTGCATTGTGCCATTTAAATGTCTGCCGCCCTGGCCGTGATGCAAAACAGACGACCTTTGGTTTTTTGTAATTAAATTGCAAGCCATGCACGCTGATGTATTCATGCAACCTTGTGATGGAACGTTGTAGACCCAGGGGGGTCTGGCTGCAAAGTACGATATCATCAGCGTACTGCATGCTCCTTATTTTGTGATGTGCTAGCTTTGGGGGGTCACTTTGGATCTCCGCAATACTCTTGTCGAGGTCCACGGTGAAGATGTTGAAGAGAGTAGGGGCCAATACGCATCCCTGCTTGAGGCCGATGTGGGTGGGGATTTTTACTGTTGTTCTATCACCATTGCCTAATTTTATCTTGACCCAAGTGGATGTGTATAGATTTATGATGGCCCGTAACAACTTCGATGGTATGCCCCATTTAGCCATCTTTTGCCATAGGATCTCCCTTGGTACTGTGTCGAAGGCTGCCTTTAGATCTACGAAGCAGGTGTACAGTTTTGTTGACTTATCCTTTGCTCTGTCGACAAGAAGGTTTAACGCGAGCAGGTTGCATGACGTGTTAGTTCCAGGCCTGAACCCCGTCTGGGTGATTGGAAGAATCTTATTCGAGCTGACCCAGTCTTCCAGTGCTCTCAGGAGGTTTGATGCGTATGTTTTAGCCTCTACATCTATGAGAGCAATAAGCCTATAGTTCGCTGGGTCTGTTCGAGCACCCGCTTTGAAAATTGGGTGCATTATGCTCCCTCTCCATGATGGAGGTATGCTTCCTGTTTGAAAGGCGTTGTTGTACAATGGGTAAAATATTCAGCCCAGAACAATTGGTCATGTTTGAAGAGCCCATTTGGCAAGCCAGTTGGGCCTGGCGCAACTTTTGTCCTCAATTTTTTTTTTAAGGCCATTTGTACTTGGAGAGGCGTGATCCAGTTATCACCAAAGTTTTGGTCCGCTTCTTGCTTTTCGTTTTGCTGGTAGGTAGGATGGTCTAATTTCCTTGCTTGAAAGTTGTTCCTTTGGGTTTGCTCTAAATACTGGATCCAATCTTCCCGTAATATATTTGCATTGAGGACTTGGGCTGCTCCGTTTGCTACTTTATTGATTTCTGCCCAAAATTTCCTGTTATTATTGGATTTTCTGGATTCTAAAAGTTGTTGCCAAATTTCTGTGTGGTGTTTTGTCTTTTCTGACCAAATGTCTTTTTTGTATTTTTGTCTTAGGTTGTAAATTTGTCGCTTGGTGTCTTCGGCCTTTATCATGTCTTTTCCTTGTAGCTTTCTGATTTCCTGGTTTAAAATCCTTTTTTTGCACGCTATTGAGCCCAGATGCACCTGGTGTACTTTGCTTGATTTTCTTTTGTGAGTTTGAGTTTGATGACCAAATCTGTCAGTTAGGCTTGTAATCATCTTTTCCCAATTGTCCTGGTATGCTGATGAGCTTTTCCCATCGACTTCTACCTGCGCTTTTTTCACTTGTGTCATAATTTCTTCTACATTCTTTCCGTTCCATGCTAGTCGCTTGAGATTGTAGGGACTCGGGGTTTCAATCAAGTCTTTGCATGGTGGGGCCCTTGTGTGTTGATAGCTGAGCTCGATTGATTGCAGACTATGATCGCTCTCCAATTTGTGGATTATTCTGTAGGTAACGATTTTTTGAAATACCTCTAGGTCCACTATGGTGTAGTCTAGAACTGCTTGAGCCTGTTTGACGATTCTGGTCGAGGAATCTGGCTGATCTTGCGGAAAGCGGCCATTCAGAGTGATGTTTCCGATTTCGGCGAACATTTGGGCGCACTGCTGACCATGCTTATCCTTTTTCCGGTGGTTTGTTATCGTTGGAGGAATTGTTTTCCCATTCAGTTTATTTTGTTGGATGTTTTGTGCTTGGTCCCTTTGTAGTAGGAACATGTTCAGGTCACCTGACACAACCAGTCCCGCCTGTGGGTAAGTGGATTGCATGGATTTGACGAGTGCTTTCAGGGTCAAGATTTTCTCTAATTTCTTCTTGGATTCCGGGTGTATATAGATGTTCCAGATGACCAATGACCGAGACTCTTGGACACCCTGCGGTCTTGAACTGGGGTCAGGCGGTAGCTTGATTTTAATGCACTGGATCCATGTTTGTCCCGTGTCAATTATAACGTAAGACCAAGGAATGCTGGTGTTCAAATAGATCAATAGGCCTCCAGATGCACTGCCTGGTAGGCCTTTTTTGATGGCAGATTGTTGGATTTCCTTGAAGCCATTTATATGATCAGATGTGGTTGACCAGCTCTCTTGGAGTAATATAATGTCAAATTGTTTTAGAAATGCTAATAATTCTGCATCATTTGTTTTGTCCCCCAGTCCGTTTATATTCCATGAGCATACTTTCAAGTTCAGTTTTCATGCTTCATCCGTCATGTAGTCCACGGGGCTTGGCGTTGAGGGTAGGACTTTCTGGGTCTGGTTGGTTCCTCCTGACGAGCCTTGGTGAATAATACGTAGGTTGGTCCATCCTCCCATGATGCTATCCGAGCAACCAACTGCCCCCCGGAGTATTCCACTGTTGGGCTGTGATCTTGCCTCTGCCAACGTTGATAACGGGCCCGGGTGTCTTTCAATTTCTACTGGTCTTATTTCAATTCCCCATTTTGCAAACTCTTCTCTATGTTGCCAAAATTCTTTGGCTTTCTTGGGATCCTTCCATGTTGCCACTGTCATCTCTCTCCCATTTGCGTTTGAGATTGGTTTAAATTCAATGCTTTCAATATGAGTTGTGTTCAAATGTCTCAGAGTTTCAATCGAGTTAATGAGTTTTAAAATGGCGCTCCGATTGAGGATATCGTGCTTCCCCCTAGAACTGTAATGCGGAATGATTTCATGTGTTAATGCGCCTGCTGGGTAGGATGGATCTATCTCTTCTTTTGGATCCACATGCCCGTATTGAATATTTTTGGGGAATTATTGACTAGGTTGTCCTGATTTAAAGTGATGGGCTGTGCTGCTGGCTCGATGTCGAAAGCGGGCTGGTGGAGTCTTGGACACTCTGGGCCTTGTGTGGAGACTCTTTGCTGCTGCTCATTGGCCAAAGGATTTTCTTATTGTGCCTTTACCATTTTTGAAAAGAAGTGCGAAATGCTTTTTTGTTCTGCTTGAATCTTCTGCGCAGGTAAACAAACAGCGGGTTGCATTTTTATGTTATCTTGTGTTGGGTTGTGGCCTCTTTGGCTACTAGGATGTTCTATTGATGTGACTGACGGAGTTAGTTGTGGGGGGTCCTGCCAAGTTTCCCCTTGCTCTTCCTGATCCTCTTTGCTTGACTCTTTGCCCTTCAGTCCTTTCAATGTTGTTACTGTGATCGAGTTTGTTTTATGGTTGCTAGCCATTGAAGGCTCATGGTCCTGGTACCTATTGGGCAATGCTGTTACTTTTTTGCCTTGATGCTTGTTTTGTCTGGCTTTCCTCAATCTCTTGCGTTCTTGTTTTGTTAAAGAGTTTGTTTGTTTTTGTGCCCATTGGTTGGTGGCCCAGGATCTTCTCTCCCTTGATTGACTGGATCGTCAGTGCCTTTGGTTGTGAGGGCATGTTTTCGGAGATTGCTGTCTGGGCGTTTAATGTGAGATTTGTTGGGCTGCCTTCCATTAGGTCTACGATTGTGTCCTCACTGGTCGATGTATCCAGCTGGTTGTATATATCGAATGTTCAAGAACATTTTCTATACCGGGGTTTTCAATGATTTTATAATGCTCATTTGTTTTGTTTTTTACTTCTGACGAAATGTCTGTTAAAATGGTCGGTAGAACTTGGAGTTGGTTCATTGTTTCAGAGCACTAGCATTCGAGGTACGTTGTGTGCGGATCTTTCTGTACCCGTTCGATGAGGGAATTTAGCTCTAGTATCTTTCTGTCTATGCCCACCACGTGGGATGCCAGAATTTTCAGAAGGTCAATCTGTAACTCTAATTTTTCAGAGTGTTGAAGTAGGGCTGAAGAAATAGTTTCCATGATGCTTATAAATGGCGGCCACTGGGGCCTGTGCTGGTAGAAAATAGTCTGTTTGATTGCTGCCGACTTGGGGCCTAGACCAGGCTTTGTCCCCTGGTCTGTTCCGAACTGGATCTCGTGGGTCTCCACCCTGACCTGTGCCTGGAATAGATGTTTGTTTGTCCCTTTTTTTCTGGGACTCATGGCCTTTTGGTGGTGTTACTTTAATTGGTGAGAAAGTAGTATGATGGAGGAGAAATTGCCCTGACGGGCCATTTGGTGGTTTTCCATTTGCCTCATGGCAAATTGTTAGACTGCTTGCGCTTAAGCGGTCGAGTGCTTCCTGTGTTTCCGAATCTGAAGGAGATTTTGGTGTTTTATCATCCTTTGGTGGATCCTCGGTGCTTGATGGGTACTCCAGTGCCGTCGATCTTTCCAGGTTTGTGTGAACGTTGGCTTTCGTCTGTTCACCTTGTTGCCGTTCTGCGATTTCTTTGTCTGTTATATCCTTGTCCAATATGTCCGTGATGTCCGTGATGTCCGTTCTTGGGGCTAGTGGGTGGTCAGCCCCAGAGTCGGGCACCACGGTGCCAAAGTATGAGCCCAGACTTGATGAACGACGCTTCTCTGGCGCATTTGATGTTTTTGCCTCTGGTACCTCCGAAGGTTCTGAGCACAGCTCTTTTTGGGCATTAACGTTGTTTGCTGCTTCCCTTGTGTTTATTTGTGCTTTCACTGTTAATTTGTTGGTCATTGTTTTGGGAGTTTTCCAGGGACTTTGACTGATCTCTAGGGAGGTGTTGCTCTGAGGCTGCAAAGCTTTCGATAGCGAGCCCGCTGACTGGGATATTCTTTTATTGCTAATGGGAGTCTTATATTTCTGTGCTTGCTGCGCTGAGGGCGCCGATGATGTTGGTAAGATTAGAAAGTCTGTGATCTTAGACTTTTTAAGTCCTAAAATTGACTGTTGCGTCTTTACGGTGGGGCCGTTGACATTTTTGTCTTGCACCTCTGCTGGGTCTTTGTCGGAGGGATCATTTGGTCCTTCACTCACATTTCTGCAGTGTTGTTGGTTTCTTTTTTTTGGTTTGTTTGTGGGGTCTGTCCTGTCTCTCCCTGATCTCATTATGGGGAGGGAGTGCGGGTGTTTGGTGGGCCTGCACCCCTTCCCTTTTCTCCTTTCCGCCAACTCTTGATCCTTTTGCCGAGATGACCTGCCGGGCGGACGGGCTCCTGGACTCCCAAGTCCCCCGGGCCACTTGAGGCTGAAGCCGCCGATGCTCCTGCGGTTCTCCCTCCGTGCCGGCTTCGCTCCGCTCGCCTCTGCTTCCACTCCGGGCGGCGAGCTTGCCCCTGAAGTCGAAGTGAAGTCGAAGTGTGGCTTTGATCCCCCACTCTACGCGCTGCTTCACACAATGCGCCTGGGGGAAATGAGAGGGGAAGGCGAGCGGGCGAGCGGGCTGTGGGCTGCTGGCTGCAGGCGCAAGAAGCGGGGGAGCAGAAGCGGATGCAGGGTGGGCGAGCTGGAGTACCACACCAACCTGCTCAACCTCGACCTGAGCTCCTCTGCTTGACCCCGGCTTCCTCCAAACGCCAGCTCTCGGCTCGCCGCACCGCTCCGCTCCGGCCCCTGCTGCACGGATCGCTGACTGCTGACTGCTAACTGCTGACAGGCTCCTCCTCCTCCACACAGCTGCTCCTTACACTCTTGCCATAGAAACAGAGATCATGCAGGTGAGATAGAAAGCACTCTAGTATCAGGTGCATACAAATTCTGGAACGCGAATCAAAGCTGACGGCAACTGATTAATTTGTCTCAGTAGCTTAACGAGCTAGGGGACTCAAGGAAAGGACTTTGTAGATCCCAATACAAATTGGTTCATGAAGTCATTGTGGGGGCCTCTAATTTATAAATCTGTAGCGAACGGAAAGGTGATTCGATCGACAGATCAATTAGTTGATTCTTTGTAAAGTGTTATGGTAGGAATTTCCCCATTAGGAAGATCTTAGCTTCCTTCTTCAATTTTGAATGGAATGGTATTCTTCTAATGTTTGGCGGTAGCTAGTTCCAGATTCTGGGTGCGACGCCTGAGAAAGCTCTGATGTATGTTTCCTTCTTCTGGGAGTGTGGTGGTTTCAGCACAAGATCTTTGGCACCTCTTATGTGTGATAAAGGCCAGTTTGAGTTGTACTCTGGCTTTGTATGGTAGCCAGTTCAGAGCTTTTAAGTGTGGAGAGATGTGTTCAAATTTTCTAGATCCAGTTATGAGTCTTGCAGCTGCATTGAGACAAGCTTTTAGAGGCGCTTTTGAGGTCTTGTGCAGGGCAGATAAAGTTGAACATCCATATTCGATCTTCATGATGACCAACACCTGAACTGCCATTTTGAGGTATGACGTTTCTAGGAATGGTTTCAGTTTTCAAAGAAAAGTCAGGTGGTACCGGGCGTTTTTAGCCATCAAGTTGATGTGGCTTTGCATGTTCAGGTTCTTGTCCAACTTGATTCCTAGTGATTTGGCTGAGTCCACTAAGGTCGGGTGCAGTTAAGCGCCCTGATCAGTGTGGTTCATTCCTTTATTTCAGAAGAGAATTTGGGGGAGATTAATAAGAATTCAGTTTTTTGCTCGCTTACTTTAAGCTGATTACTTGTTAGCCATTTATTAGTCATCTTTAGAGCTTCATTCATTGACTTGATCTCCTCCAGAGACGAGACTTTAATGTAGATCTATGTGTCGTCAGCATACATATGAAACAAGATGGTGGCGTGTCGTAGTCTCTCAGCCATCAATTCCACGAAGAGGTTAAAAAGAGTTGGGAAAAGAGTTGATCCTTGCGGTACAAGAATCTTAATAAGGGACGGCGATGATAGCTTTTGATTAACTAAAAATCTTTATGATCTATTCTCCAAAAAAGATTTAAACCATTCAAGTAAAGTTCCGGACAAGCCCATCCTGCTTCCGAGTCGATCTATACAGTTTAGCATGGTTTACAATGTCAAACGCAGATGAAAGGTCAAGAAGAATTAAAAGACAAGCTTTGTCTTGGTCTAGAGCTTTCAAGGCGTCATCCACTATATGAAGTATTGTAGTTTCCGTACTATATTCTGGTCTGAAACCTGATTGGCAGCCGTCCAGAAGATTACATTTAGAGATGTGTTGGCACAGTTGTTGATGCACACATTTTTCTAGCTCTTTCACTAGTAAGGGAATATTGGATACTGGCCTGAAATTAGTTGCATAGGCAATTTTACCTATTGTTATCGCTTCGGCTTTTTAGCCAAACACGTGCACGTGTTCCATTGCCTTAAATGGAAACACGTGCACGTCTGGCGATTCACTTGCGGGAGCGAGCGCCGCCATATGGTAGGAATTATCGCTCCCACAAGTGAATCGCGCAGCCCCCCTCCTCCTTGCTGCGTCCCGAGGCGCGCGCGCCTCCCCCTTCTGCCGCACGAGGCGCGAATGTGCTTGTTAATACAGAGCGAAGTCAGGGCATGAGAGAAGGCTCTGGGCTGCGCCCGCATACGGGTCCTAGCGAGGTACAACGCTCGTTCATACTGCCACACACTGCTCTGCGTTGTGGGTGGTGGGAGATGTACCCCTTGGAGACAATATGCAGCAAACATGGGGTGTTTCACTTATACTGAGCGAAAACAGTAAAGAAAGTACCCAGCAGCAAGTTGCTAGCCTCCCAAAAGCATGTTTACTCAAGGCACCCAGGAAATCCATTTACCGAGCTCAGCCATCTTGCCAAATGTTCTTTTGTTTGCTGTGAAGTCCCTCAACCTTCACTTGTTTTGAGGGAGTTGCCCCCCTTGGACCCAGCTTCGCCCCCCAAGCTAGTAAAATTGGCACTCGTGTACTTCAATGCAACCACCCACCTGAAAACATTCCGCAACCCAAAAAAATGCCTCCTTTCCAACCCCACTCAAGCTCACTCTCCTCAACAGGGCATTGTATAGTATTGAAAGGGTTCTGGAGCCGAGGGGCTGAACGATGATTCATTGTTCTGCGGGTTCTTATTGGTGCCGGACCGACTCTGTGCACAGCACACAGGGGCCTGAGGCCGCAGTGTCTCCACTTTGTTGACACTTGAAGTCAGGAGCTGAGGCCTGTTATGCAGTCATAGCCCAGGCCCCTTAAAACTCTATCAAGTCGTCTTACCCTCTTAGAAGAAATATAGATCTTTCTGTTTGTTTTTGAATAATACTGAAAATGTGGACACGAAATACCCTAATGAACGGCCATGTCTCTGTGTACTATGTGTGTATATTTCTTTAGGTGGTTTATATAGCATGCACATTACCAGTGCTTCATAGCACCTGGAGGCACTGTTAATACACAGGAAGGCACAATGATGTAGTAATGGTGGCGTGGAGCCTGATGGAATCAGGGGAAATGGACCCACCTCTCTTCGTAGGTTCTGAAAGGCCTCCAGAAATTGGGGTGCTATAGACACCTCCCCCCCTAGGCCCTGGTGCCATTGTAACCTTTTGTATTAATGTTAGATCCATGATAAAAAAAGTGTATCTTTTA
Organism: Lissotriton helveticus; assembly: GCF_964261635.1. Taxonomy (NCBI): domain Eukaryota; kingdom Metazoa; phylum Chordata; class Amphibia; order Caudata; family Salamandridae; genus Lissotriton; species Lissotriton helveticus. Next base: position 11,926,140 of record NC_136065.1, on the reverse strand, counting down.
AGAAAACGTTCATCTCGGGGCACCTTGGTGCTAAAAAAAAAATTTTTTAATCTACTCAGTAGTACACATTTGATCGACCTAGGAAGTATGAAAGGCCAGGCAGTCCCTCCAGGATTCTAACCTGTGACAATGAGGTCAAGCAGCGAGATTCAGCTATGCCCTTGGGAGCAAGGATATAATAGTGAATATCAGAAAGTACGGATATTTGCTGTAGCCGTTGTGAGCGTCGTACACTAGTGAGGTGCACAAGGTGCAGGGGAGAGGGGGGCAAGGATGTCTATTCTGGAATTCATGGCTCCCATAGTTATCCAAGATACATATAAAATTATATCAGATAAGACTTTAGGCGTCAGGTGGTTGTCACATTTGTCCCACCTGCGCTTTGTAAGTTATCCGCTTTTTGATTGAAAAAATGTTTCTTGCTTCCTGTCTTGTGCACATAGGGGGCAGTCACAAATGCGTTTTAGGGTGTATAAACAAGTACTCATGTGGTACTCGTTTACGTACTTTCACATAACTGTATAAATCAGCCCCCAAACCTCTAAAATGGGAATACTCTGGGAATATCCCTGTACAACTAGTGCAACCAGAAAGGGACTCTTTGGACTTTTACTAAGAGGAAGTTGGAAGTTGCAGTTTTTTTTTCACAAAGGCACGCAAGACTAAGTAAACGAGCTCTTCTGTCGTACTACTTCCAGTACTCATAAATACTTTTGTGAATTGGCCCCATAGTGTGATTATCACATTGGGTTGAAGTTTAAAAAAGATGAATTACGAGATTCGTACTTTATGGCTACTCATAGTGGCATCCCTTACGCAGGACCTACACTTGCGTAAAGTACGCATGCCGTAATCAGGGTCGGAGGAGCACAGTACTGTTTCATGCTAATTTAAATAGTTTACTCCCAGCCCCAGAGTCTAGAAGTAGAGTGTGGGACAAGAACTAAATATCGAGACCAGCAGGTGCAGAAGCACAGACTGACATTTATATAAACTCAGGAATAAAAAGCAAGTACAGTGGGTTATGCTGAGGTAACCAAGTGGGGATGAAAACGGATTGGGTGAGAGAAAAGGAGGGTCTTAAGATGTTTGCTGAAGGTCAGCTGAAGGATGAGATTCAGAGCATGGGGACCTCGAAGGAGAAGTCTTGTCTTTTGCTTTCTCTTTCCTCGGTTTCCTTAGCTCCGGCTTCATAAGGTTTGTGATGTAGGTGCTGCGAAGGAGGGTTTGAGCTACGCAGTCCAGTTTATTGGTGTGATGGCCTTCAAGAACAGGGGTTCTTAACCTTTCGACTTCTGTGGACCACCCACTGAATTATTACTGGAATCCGGGGAACCCAAACAAATCATTTTAGGCAGCCAGGGGCCCTTGACCCAAGCAATTTCTTTGATTTCAAAGTCAAATCAATCCACAAAAATATGAAAACAAGCATACCCCAAACAAATGCTAAAACATTTAAAAATGTGGTTTCATTTACAATTAAATTTAGAAAAAGTTTTCAAATTTTCTATTTTGCTTCTGCATTCGTATTCTTTATTAATGTTAAGTTATTCGTTTTAATATTATTTAATTTTGTAAGACAGTCACAGACTCTATGAGAATGCCTCGCGGGCCCCCAGGGGTCCTTAGACCATGGGTTAATATCCACTGTTCTAGATGATGCTTGCTGATTTGAACTTGACCCATGTTGGAAGGAGAGCCCAGTGAGTTTTTGAGGGTGGGTGTGGTGTGGTTGTACGTGTGTCGGTAGATCACCCTTGAGTTGGGTGAAAGGTGGCTTCCAGAAGTTGAGGATGGAGTCAGGTGGGCTGGTGAATACAAATGTGGCGCTTTTGATGTGGAAAAGGAAGAATCCTTGTACCACGGAGTAGAAAGTGTTGGTTGAGAGGAAGGTCCCTGCGAGGTAGACCTCTGCAACAGAATGCGCACTGTTTCTTTTTTTTGTTTGCATATTCTTTGAAGGGGAAGCAGCGATCAGTGTAAAGGTCAAGGAACTTAGTACAGGTTGAGAGTGATGGAGCGAGATAGAAAACAGAAATCTGTTTAAACTCGTGAAGTCACATTTCCATAACATGAATAATAAAATTAATGATTTGTGATGTGTTATGCTAACACAACCTAGATTAAACTCAAAACACGGGGACATTAACATGTGTGCTCTTAAACGTGCATAAATGTTGCATCTTTTGTTCGTGCAAAATAATAAATTAATTTGTTGTTTTCGTTTTTGTCATTACTAACTGCAGCAGATTTAAAAGAGGTATGTGCTTATTTTGCTTTCTTTGTCTATGTGGTGTCATTTCTACTATTCTAGGTGCACATAAGGTTTCATGGATTCATGAAGACTGGTAGATATAAAATGCTGCTTTATTTGTTTGCTTCATGCTAGGTAACATTAGACTAATTGGGTGGGTCAATTAATTAGTAAACGAAGGGTGGAAACGGAATAAATAATATTTCTTACATTAATACTTTTCTTGTGTTTGTTTTATACTAGAAAAATAAGTTGCCTGCTTTTGGGCCTAGTTTGCTCGAGTTTGCTAAAAGATGAATTTTACTTCTGCAAGGAGCACGAGATGTCCATTTTGAAAAAGTGTTCGTCAAAGTCGCATTCACTGAACAAAGCTGATGTGTTGTCATCATTCTGTCGGACGTGGCCAAGGTCAGAAACCGGTAGAAAAGAACAATTTTGTTAACTTGGCATCCGCGGAAGTGGAATGGAGTCAGTGAGAACTATTGACTAAAATTGTTGCAAACCAAGGAAGCTTTGGAACACGTACAAGAAAGACAATGGTCCTAAAGAATATGACCTAATGGAAGTTTTGAAATGTGGGTGACATGTCACTTGTCACTCTTGGACCAATGAGACATCGACTTTTGCAGAAAATTTTCCTTTACTTAGATTAGCTAGCATAGAAAGGTATAAAAAGTCCATGCCCTAGGGATGGGCTGGCTGCTGCTTTCTGACTTTCGGATGAGGGTGTCGTGCTGCTGGACTTTGCGTGGAGCACGTAAGAATCCTCAAAGAACTTTACTTTATTTCCATTTTATTTAGCTTAGCTAGGGACTTAGGATTTCAGAAATGCTAAACTTATATTTCTTTGCTTAAACTGTATTTTCTCATGATACTTTTCAAACATGCTTGCTTTGATTCTAATAAAATTACATTTATAAAACTATATTTTGAAATATCTACAATTAGTTAATAAAATCTTACTTTTGAAAACAAGCTGGTCTTGGTTATTCAGAAGCACAGGTTACTATTAGCTAGATGCCATCGCCATGGTGGTCATTTAAATAGTTAGGATTTGTTCAGATGTTGTCATCATTTACCGCGAATGTATATAGATGTATATAGGTTGTAAATAAGGTGTATATAGGTTTAATTTGATCACCTGATTCAGTAGGTCAAAATATGTCATGTTTGGTTAATGGGTCCATAAGTTAGAGTAATATTTTATGAAGTAGGTTATAGAGTTGGGTAGCATTACTTATGGCATATTTCCTATAGGCCGCTGGATCAATTCTTCTGGTAGCAGAAATTGATGGTTGCTAAGGGTAACCAAGGTGTTATGGTATGTTATGGTATAGAAATAGGATCGATGTTTAACATATGTTGAGTTCGTTTTTCGTGCTATATGTGAAGTCGTACCGGTACAGATTGTGTGATGAGAAGGTAGTCACGCAAGACATTTGATCTGTTTCAGGGTAGTGATATCGTCGTGTATCACAAGTGGTATCGCCGTGTATCACAAGTGTTGTGGCCGTGCAACACAGTTTTAGGGCTAGGTGTGAATCTTGTATAGTGAGGATTATTTAAGAAATTAGAGCAGCATGAGAATAGGGACAAAGCGCCTGTTGTAAAACTCAGTGTGAAAAGAGTATTAGATATATTCGAGCTTGAGTGAAGGGTAGAGTAACGTCGGTGCATGATTATCTATAAACAGGTGAGAGTCCTGTAGGGGTACATGTTTTATATCTATAAACAGGTGAGAGCCCTGTACGGATAACGTCGTTATTTTGCTAACGGTGCATGATTTCTATAAACAGGTGAGAGTCCTGTACGGATTTCGTGTGTGTTTGAAGTTAGGGATTTTTCCGTGTGAAAGTGCGAGTTTGTTTTGTAATTTATGTTCAAGTGGAACTTTCGAACAGTCACTTAGTTGTGCTTTCTGAGGGAAATGAGTTCATAATTACTTGCTAGAAGGGTAGAGTAAGAGTTGCTCTACTGGCAATTGAAAATTATTCTATGAGAATAGCGCCGACTATTCCGAGTTGTGAATACTTGAATGTATGTAAACTATCCTATTTAGAGAAACAGACAGATGAGTCCTTATTGTCATTGTTAAAAATTAATTTTCAGTGAAAAAGTGCCTTCAAAATGGCGCTGTGAAAAGATTTTGTGAAGGAGGGGTAAGCGCTAAGAGTGAGAAGCGAGAAACCGCAGCTGCTGTGTACGTCACAGAGCCGCGCTGGGATTGGGTGACATACGTCACAAGCTGTGCTCTGATTGGTTCTTGAGTCTCTGACGAACTGTAAGCTGATTGGTTCTTCAGAAAATCTCCATTTTTATTGGTTGAGCAAACAAGTGACGTAGCTCAACTCTCATTGGCTTGTTAGTGTGTTTCGCGCACAGATTGGTTGCTTTTGCGGAACATCCCGGAGAAATTTTACGAACAAATTTGTGAATTGAATTTAACTCTTAAAAATGAGTTATCATTTTAAACACGTTGAGAAAAAGCCAACGTTGTTTCAGAAACTTAAAATTTTTATTTCGCCTGACAAGAAAATTGAAACGCGAGGTGGTAAATTACTTCATAAGTACAAAACACCTGCAGCGTATATGGAAGGTGAATATGGTTACCATACTGTTTTATGGTTTGATAGTTGGAAACACTACACAAAGGACGATGGTGTTTTGACTTGGCCCGATGATGGTTCATTTAATGTAAAGGTTTTGAGAAATTTGCTAGAGAAAATGAATGCTCTTAGTCCAAAGCCAAGACCAACTCAATTTGAAGCTTTAGTTGAATGGGAGGATGAGATGTATCAATTACAAAGAGAAGCAAGCGGAATTAAAAGACCTTCTAAACCTCCAAGTTATAGAAGAGAAACACATGAAGACAGGATGCGAATGTGGAGACAGGGAAGTATGAGTGAGGGACTTTATGTAATTAGAGAAATGGTTTTAGGTTCACCTGAAGGAAAAAGAACTGAAAAGAAAAATAATGCCCCGTTAGAGAGTGAATCCGAAGATGCAGTTTTAGAGGAAATTTACACTTCAGATAAAAGGAATCAGCCTTTGAGACCTCCTAGGTCATGGTCTACTCCGGTGGTTTCTACAGAAACTACACCAAGTGCACCTCCAATTAATGAAGCTCCTAAACTTTATCTGAATAATTGTGAAATTGTTGAAACTCCAAGAAGACCAGAATTTGAGAATGTCCGTAATGAGGGTAGACATTTTTCATTAACTCCAAGAGCAAGGGAAGCTACAAAAAAATTATGTGAGAGAAACCAGAAACGTTGAGGCTGGTGATTCTTCTGAGTATTTGAGATCAAAGGAAGAATTGATTCGACAAATAACAAAAAGTATGGAAGCTGTGACAGTTCCAGTAACTATTGGTCCTGTTCAGCCTGTTTTTGAGCAAAGAGAAGCTAATAAGACAGGGTTGACTATTCCTTTAAATGCAGAAATTCAGAAAGCTGCTGAAAAATTTTACTCAGACATATCTGAAATAAACTCTTCAAGATCGAGAATGCCAGATTTGACTTTTAATGAGGATTTATCTCCAAAAACACCGATGGGTGCAGAATCTGATGCTGAGAGTCCTGAAGCCAGGGTGACCAAACCTAAACTTGATGTTGCAAAATTAAAAGCAAATATTGAGGAATTAATAATTGGTACGATTGGTCCTGACAGTTTAAATTATTATCGAGATGATGAACTACTGTTCATTTGCAAGAGTATGCAGTGGAAAACAAAAAACAAATATGACCAGTTGGAAGAACTGGCAGCTGAACTTGAAATTGATGTAAGCAGGCAAAAGAATTTTGCAAAACATTACAGATTAGACTTTTCGGAAGGTGACATTGAAAGTTTGAATTCTATGGGAAGAATAATGCACATAAAAGACCTGATTGTTTACATTAAAAAACTGGGAGAACTGAGCAAGTGGAGAGTGAAATGGACGAAAAAGAAGGAAGATGAGAAATTGGAAAAATTGTCAAAACAATTTCCAATGACAGAGATTGCAGGTGGAGGATATGTTCATGTCCCATGGTCAAGACAGGACATATTACTGTTCACAAATGATTTTCCAAGACTGAGGGAAAAGCCAGTGGAGTGGTACAGGCAAGTGGACAGGTTCATCAAAGTCTCAAAAGTTCTGTGGATCGATCTGGATGGATTTTTTGACATCGTTGTCCCATCCGATCTTTGGACAGAATGCAAAATATCCATAAGTTGGCCAAAAATAGAACCGGACCGAAATAAAGAAACAGGTGCTCCAAATCCCCTTGTAATGGAATTTTATGAAAAAGTGACTTACTGGTTGAAAAACAAAATTCCACCAAAAGAGGTTGATTGGGTTAAAATAGAAAGGACAAACCAGGAAACAAAAGAATCAGTTCATTCATTTTACGAAAGGTTACTGTTGATTTTTAAACAATACAGTGGCTATGAAAAGCTAGACGAGAAAGATATGAGTCATTTCGTCTACAGATTTGTCTATGGCCTGAAACCAGAAATTGCAGATATGATCAGAAACAGTATTGTCGGATGGCAAGCACTTTCCGTTGATGACATTCTGAGAAAAGCAAAATACTGCAGTGATGAGTTAGAAGTGAGACAAAAGAAGCTCAAGGAGAAAGCCATGTGGGCTCAGGTAAAAGTGGCTGAGCAACAGATTGCCAGTCTTGGTAATAAAAACACAAATTTTGTTCAAGCTGCAAATTCAAATCAAGGGCAAGGAAAATTTAAAGGTAATCATTTTGTGAGGAAAATTAACCCAAGGATTGAAGAGATGAAACAAAGATTACCTTGTTTTAATTGTGGCGAGATTGGACACTGGAGAGACGAGTGTAAGAAACCACCTAGGAATTTAAAAAGTCCATTGTTAAATCCACAGATGCAGAATGATGTTGACCTGCAGCAACAGCTACAGATGCAACAGAGTTTAAACGAGTTAAACGTTCAGCGACAGCTGCAGCAACAGGTGAATAACCGTCAGAATCAATTGCCACAGCCACCATTTCCGAATTGTGGGGGAACACAAAAATGTAATTCTGGTGTGGGATTTCAAGGAGATGATCAGGTAATAAAACCACAAAGGCAAAAGGTGCAAATGCAAAATGCTTCACAACAATTTTTGTTAACAGAGGGTCAGGAAAGTGATTCTGATGATTTTTACTGACGGTGCCCGAGAGAGGAGGAAGAGTGTGTTGTTAGAGCCACTCTTGAGGTTGACCAGTCTGGTCCATTTGTAAATGGGAAGGTTAATGATGTAGACATCACCTTTCTAGTGGACACTGGTGCTACCCGTTGTACTGTTAGATCAGTGGAAATTGAAAACCTACCTCTCTCAGGGGATACCATCCAAGTTGTCGGAGTAAGTAATCAACAAATCAGAACTGATTTAACTGATCCAGTACCAGTTGAAATTGGAAATTTTAAAGACAAACACAGATTTGTGGTTTGTAACAGTAGTCCAGTGAATCTATTGGGCAGAGATATATTGTGCAAGATGAATTGCAGAATATATTGTTCTCCTGAAGGAGTTGAATTACAAACAATGGAGGAAGATGGCTTGTACAGAATGACAATGATGCTGATGGAAACAGAGGAAACAAAATTGTTTCCTACGTTTGAAAAAGAAAATTTGCCAGAAGACCTAAAGGAAACAGTAAAATCTGAAATTTGGGATTTGACTGGGAATGAGATGGGTCTGATGAAACATGTCGATCCAGTCAAAATCACACTGAAGCAGGGAATAGAATTTCCTAATATTCCGCAGTACAAAATGAAAGCAGAGACAATTGAGGGAGTTATACCTGTGATTGAAAAATTCATTAAACAAGGTGTTCTAAAAGAAATGGAGAGTAGCCCTTGTAATTCACCGATCATGGGAATTAAAAAATCGAACGGAACGTACAGGATAGTTCAAGATTTGAGAAAAGTTAATCAGATTGTTGTTCCATGTTGCCCTGTGGTTCCAAACCCAGCAGTTATCTTGTATCAGATTCCACATGATGCTGGATGGTACACTGTCATTGATCTTTGCAATGCATTCTTTACTGTTCCTTTACATCCAGAGAGTCAGGAAATTTTCGCTTTCAGATTCCAGGGTAGGACCCTCGGATGGTGTAGAATCCCTCAAGGCTATACAGAGAGTCCTTCAATCTTTAATGAGCTGTTGAAAAGATCTTTGGAAAATTTAGATTTACCTGGCAGGTCCACGTTGGTGCAGTATATCGGCGACTTGTTGATAGCTGCTAAAACGAGAGAAAATTGTGTGACAGACACAATTATACTTTTGAATCATCTTGCAGATGAGGGACATACAGTGTCTCCAGCAAAGTTACAGTTTTGCAAACAAGAAGTGAAATATCTTGGTCACAGAATTGCAAAGGGAAAAAGACAGGTGACAGTTGAGAGAATAAAAATGATTCAAGCAATGCAACCTCCAAGAACACAGAGACAGGTCAGAATGTTTTTGGGAATGGTTGGCTACTGTCGACAATGGATAAGTGGATTTTCGGTAATTGCGAAACCACTACAGAGACTGACAAGGTCTGATGTGAAAGATCCAATTACTCTCAATGAAGCTGAGATGGAATCTTTTGAGAACCTGAAAAGGAGTTTATGTCAAGCTCCTGCTTTGGGTATGCCGAATTATGAGAAAGATTTTGAACTGTATTGCAGTGAGAGAGAAGGATGTGCATTGTCTGTGTTAATCCAGAGACATGGGAATCTAAAGAAACCGATTGCATACTTCTCTGCAGTTCTTGATCCCATTGCAAAAGCATTACCAGGATGTTTGAAAGCAGTTGCAGCTACAAGTGTCAGTCTTGAGCAGAGCGAAGGAATCATTATGGGATTTCCTGTGAAAGTTTTTGTACCTCATTCGGTTGAAATATTACTGACAAGAGGTAAAACACAGCATTTAACAAGCAGCAGATTGACTAAGTATGAGAAAATCATACTAGGAGCAGATAATGTTTCCATTTCAAGATGCTTGAATCTGAATCCTTCTACATTACTGCCTGATTCTGAAATTGTTGATGAAAGTGAAGTGGAACATGAGTGTTTGGATGTCATGGAATTTTGCACCAAACCAAGGCAGGACATTAAAGATGTACCTTTGCCTGAATCAGATGTCGTCTACTTTGTGGATGGCTCCTGTCTGAGGACAGAGGGAGGTGTTCTGAAAGCATCATACTCGGTCTGCACTGTTGCAGATGTGAAAGAAGCATCATGTCTTGAAGGAATTCGTTCAGCACAAGTGGCTGAATTGATTGCTTTGATTCGTGCTTGTGAAGTATCAAAGGACATAAGAGTTACCATCATTACTGATAGTCAGTATGGGTACGGGGTTGTGCATGATTATGGACAGCTCTGGTCTCAGAGAGGCTATTTGACTTCAGCAGGGTCACCAATTAAAAATGCAGTTTTCATCAAAAGATTAATTGAGGCCATACAGTTGCCGAAAGAGATTGCAATTGTAAAATGTGCAGCACACACAAAAGGAGTGGATTATATCTCAAAAGGCAATGCCTATGCAGACGAAACAGCGAAGTACTGCGCGAGAAAAGGTTGTGCATTTAATCGGGAAAAGAGTGAAGAATCTGATTCAAATTCATTAATGCTAACAACTGTTGTAGAAACATGGCAGGAAATCAGAGATTTACAAAATGAAGCAGATGATGAGGAAAAAGATCTGTGGTTAAGATCAGATTGTAGACCACGTGATGAGGATGGAGTGTGGACCTACAAAGATGGCAGAGTTGTCTTACCAAATTGTTTGATTGCTGATATGGCCAGATTGTATCATGGCCCAGCTCACCTTGGAAGAGATTCTATGATCAGACTTTTCCGAGAGACTTGGTTCAACACTAAATTCAGAACGATTGCAGAGTCTTTTTGTCAAAGGTGTTTGTCATGTCAACAAATGAACCCAAACAGAAAATCAGTGGTGGGTACAGGAGTAATTGGTCGAGAGGTGGTCCCTTTACCAGGTTGCAGATGGATTTCATTGAAATGCCCTTACACAATTGTTTGAAATATGTTCTTGTGATTGTATGTTTGTTTTCAAGATGGGTGGAAGCATTTCCTACACGACATTGTGATTCAATTACAGTGGCAAAATTGCTACTCAGAGAAATTATCCCAAGGTACGGTTTTCCAGTTACTATTGAGAGTGATGGAGGAAGCCATTTTGATAACAAACTGATGAAGCTGATATGTGAGGCATTGAGCATTGAGCAGAAAATACACTGTGCATACAGACCAGAGGCATCTGGGGTGGTTGAACAAATTAATGGGACAATTAAAAACAGGATTGGAAAAATGTGTTTGGAAACAGGTGTAAAGTGGACTGATGCTCTTCCACTTGTTTTGATGTCATTGAGAAGTACACCTGATAAAAAGACAGGTTTGAGTCCTCATGAGATACTGATGGGAAGAGTCATGAGGCAAGCTTTTGTACCTGTAGGCAAACTGTTGAGCATAAATGACAGTGCTATTTTGGATTACTGTAAAAAGTTATCTGATATAGTGACTTCTGTGTCTAATCAGGTGGGAACGGAAGCACAATCAAATGAGAAAGTTCTGACACATGATTTGAGACCTGGTGATTGGGTCAGAACAAAAGTACATTGGAGAAGAAATTGTCTGGCTCCTAGGTGGCAGAAGCCTAGACAAATAATTCTGGTCACTACAAATGCAGTGAAATGCAGAGGATTGAAACGGTGGATTCATCCTAGTCATACTATTCCAGTACCAACTCCTGATAGTTCTGATGTTGAGAGTGATACTACAGATGATTCTGATTCTGAAGTAGAAGGTGAAACAAATCCAGATTCTGAAGATCGACAGGGAAGTCGACATCTGGAACATGTGCCTGTGAATGGAGAGTTGACAAGGAAAGATCTTGAAATTATTGAAATAGATTCTGGTGAAGAAGAGAATCTATCGAAAGGTAAAACAACTGAGGATTCCGTTGAAGAGACTAATGGAGTGAATTCCATTGAAGACAGAGAAGCAGAACCAAAAGAAAATTCTGACCAGGAGAGTATCGAAAAGCAGAAGTTAAGCTCTAAAGTAAGGAACAGAATTCCAGAATCTGGGAAGTTGAAGGTGATTGAGGAGGAGGAGGAAGACGAATTACCGAGTACTAGTGATGGAAGACAAAGTATAGTTCCTGAAGGAGTGAAACTGCCGAATAGAGAAGTTCCTGAGTCAATAATTGAAGTTTCAGACTACGAAACTGAAGAAAGTGACGTGGATGGTGAAAGTGGAAGTGCCAAGAAAAGATCTTGGAAGTCGGAGACAAATGCTTCAGAACCAAAGAGAAAATTCAGAAGAAAAGCAGATTACTGGCCTGGGGGAAGATTGAGAGTCAGGTTAATCAAAAAACCGAAGGAGCAGGTGGAAGAAATCAGTAGTCAAAAAGGATCTGAAAAGGAAGTTGGAGTTGGAAGAAGAATTGAAGTAGTGACAAGAAAAGGAAAGAGGATTATAAGGCCGAATCAGAAATACAAATCTCCTGAGTGGACTTATCTAGTAATTCCACCTGTTATTGACATTTATGATAGTAGTCAAGAAGAAGGAGAAATTGAAGAAATTAGTGACAATGATTGAAGTACAGAATTTTTAATCGGATTTTTGGGTTTTAATTTTTGGCAAAAGGCTGAAGAAATCTTGTTAGGTGACACAAGGTCGAAGAAAAGTTGTTTAGTTGAGAACTTATTTGTGACATAAGGTCGAAGAAATACTGTTAGGGTTTATAAAAAAAATAAATAAAAAAAATTATTTTAAAAGGGGGGTGTAAATAATTAATTATTTCATTTGTAAAATAGTTTTGTTTTCTTTTTAAGGCAAAACTAATCAAAGATGCCTTACGTTATGGAACAGAGTACTTCAAGGTGTTCCATTTTTAAGAGATGCTGTAAGATGACTCTGGTGTGTTTGCTCATTTTAATTCTGCTCTGGTTAGTTTTAGCTGTTATTATTCCATTTGAATTTAACTAAGATTTTCACAAAGTCAACATGACAAGCAAAGCTTCAGTTAGTCAAAACAAACATAGTGCAACAGGCAAAGTTATTGATCATCGACCTAACATTCATCAGGACAAATCTATTAGTGATTTTTCAAGCAATACATTCACAAAGCTTTTGAGTGAATATGTCAAGGTAATGGATGCAAAAGATTGTTATGTCTGCGTCAAGTTACCTGCTTCTGTTTCTGAGGGAGTGACATACAATATGCTTCCTCTTACATATGGTGTAACATGCAGTGTGTTAGCTAGCTTGTTCTATCAAACTGGACGCTTAGAATACTATTATTCAGATTTTGACGAAATTTTCGCAAATTTAAAAATTGAGGGTGCTTTGAATACGCATAAGAAAGCGAAACAGATGAGGGAATTTTTCCTTGTTACTAATGAACTCACCTATGAGTATGCTTACAAGAACAATTTAACCTGCAAACTAAGTGCTGAGGGAAAGAAATTTTTGAACTTGGTTGAAGAGAGAAGAGCAATTTGGTTCCATAACATTGGAAGTTCAGCTCTTGGCAAGATTTTGGCACCTTTGATCATGATAATTTTCATTTTTATTCTGACAAAAATTGGTTGTTTGTTGCATAAGAGGAAGAAACAAATGAAGGAAAAGAGAAGGATTTATAAACTCAAAAAAGAAGAGGAAAGGGAGATTGAGTTACAAGAATTACACAGAGCTCGTTATGACAATTGCAAGGATTTTGCAGAAACAGGGTTTTAGAAATACTGACACAGATGAATTTGAATCATTTTCCAAAGAGACTAAATTGTCTCAGGAAATCAGTGGGACTTGTTATGGCTGACACATATGGACTAAATGTCGCTTTGTTAAGAAGAAGGGGAGGTTCTTCAACTTCCAATGCCGACTCCGGAGATACTGATTCTGGTCTTGATAAAGCATCAGCCTTTCCGTTTTGAGGGCCAGGGCGATATTTAATTACGAAGTCGAAATCCGAGAAAAACAAGGACCACCGTAACTGGCGAGGTGTTAACGCCTTTGCACTTTTCAAGAAAAGAAGATTACGGTGATCTGTAAAGATTTCCACGGTGTGTCTAGCCCCCAACAGATGATGTCGCCACTCTTCACACGCCCGTTTGATGGCCAACAATTCCTTGTCTGTAATGCTATAGTTAATCTCACTGGAGGACAATTTCCTTGAGAAATAGGCGACAGGATGAAGTTGGCCTGTGTCCGGATGTCTTTGGGATAAAATGCCTCCGATAGCGTAATGTGACGCATCTGTTTCCATCACGAAAGGTTGAGTGGCATCCGGATGACGAAGAATGGGTGCGGAAACAAAACGAGCCTTCAACGCCTGAAACGCCTGTTCAGCAGGTTCCGTCCATTTGAAAACTACTCCCTTCTTTAGCAAATGCGTCAGAGGCTGGATGATGGTAGAAAATCCGTAAATGAATCGGCGATAAAAGTTCGCAAAACCTAAAAAGCTTTGCAAGGCCTTCACACAAGAAGGGGATTCCCATTGTATTATTGCTTGAATTTTCTTATGATCCATCCGTAGCCCATCCGGACCAATGATGTACCCTAGAAATTCAACCTCCTTGGTATGGAAGAGACATTTCTCTAATTTGGCAAAGAGTTCGTGTCGATGCAGTCTTTCTAAAACTTCCATCACATGCTGAAGGTGTTCTTCTTGCGTGGCCGAGTAGATGAGTATATCATCTATATAGACGATGCATGACACATCTAGCAAGCCCCTTAACACCTCATCCATAAAAAATTGAAATGCAGCAGGGGCATTGCACAAGCCAAACGGCATGACCTGGTACTCGTAGAGCCCGTATTTTGTGTGGAAAGCGGTCTTCCATTCATCCCCACGGCGGACCCTCACGAGATGATAGGCACCACGCAGGTCAAGCTTGGTAAAGATTTTGGCGTCTTTTAATTGGTCCAATAGGACAGGTATCAGAGGAAGAGGATATCGATTCTTTCTGGTGATTCTGTTGAGAGCTCTATAATCGATACAGGTACGCAAGCCCCCTTCCTTTTTCGGTATAAAGAACAGAGGTGACGAGGCTGGAGAGGTAGAGGGGCGTATGAATCCTGATGCCAATAGTTTCGTCAGATACTGTTGCAGATAGACTTTTTCTGCTTCTGTGAGGGCATATATTCTGCTGCATGGAATAGTGGCCCCCGGTTCCAGGTCGATCACACAGTCATATTCCCTGTGGGGGGGTAACTTGTTGGCCTCTTTTTCGTTGAAAACGTCCTGGTACTTCCTGTAGACCTCTGGAAGGATCGAGATGGCATTCACACTCAAAGTCCTCCCTCCACTTGCTAGTGTACTTGCAGGGGTTTCCATCCGGATTTCCTCGGAAAAGCAAGGCAGGGCACAATGTTCAGTACAGTAGACAGAACTGAGGGTGATGGTACGAGCAGCCCATTTCACTACAGGGTCATGTAAGGTTAACCACGGCATACCCAATATTAAATTGAACTGCGAGATCTATTAACTCTTCACACGTAGTAGGCAAAGACACCACCTGGGCAAGAACGTCCTTCAGTTCTCCTTTCAATCCTTGATAAAACAAGGACACTCTCTTTGCTGGTGGCCAATCAGTTTCAACAACAAGACGATTGAAGTGTGTTATGTAAGACAGCAGATCTTGCGATCCTTGTTTAAGCGTAATCAATTCTCTATCTAAGGATAGCATATGTGCCTTACGATCAAACAACTTCCTCATCTCTTCGCAAAATTCCTCGAAATCATTCAGAACAGGATCGTTTCTTTCGATCAGAGGAAACGACCAACTAGCTGCGTTACCCCCTAGATATGATAACATGAAAGCTGTCTTGGAATGATCGTCGGGAAAGACAGCAGGTTTACACATGAAATGTAACCTGCACTGTCCCAAAAATGTACTGAATTTTTTAGGATCCCCTAAAAACCTTTCGGGAGGTGCCAAAGGCAACTGCATTGGTTGTATGACATTAATGGTGGAAGGACCTTGAACTCCTTGAGCAACAGAAGATTGGGACTGAGGAGGAGGAGGTAACGTGGCCTCTCTGATGTAATGGGCTCCTCTACCACTAGTGGGACCTGACCGTGCTATCCCCGCTACCTCTTGCCGTAGAGTAGTCATTTCAGTCCTCATATCGTGGTTCTCTACCCTCACAGCATCTACCTCTACTCGTAATGCGTTAAGAGTTTCTAGCATAGTAGCCAGGACAGTATTGGTATCCATCGCTCAGGCCGTAATACAACGTGGGCTTGTCACTCTGTCATGTTATGCAGATTGACTAACCTGGTTTGTTCAAATACAGCGGGAGCGATGTGAAGCTTGTTTCTCTCCTCCCTAGATGTGTACCACAAGTGAGTCTTTAGCTGAACATCACTTGAGAGGACACCACCCAGGGAAGGGGAAAAATGGAGAAATAAAATAGAAAAAAAGGCTGGCAGCCATAAAGCATCCACAGGGCTCGACAATAGGAGATACTCCTCGCCTACGTCGGGGTACAGGTTCCTGTATGGAGACACAAAACACACAGGATTCACTCTCTGTCTCATATATAAGGCCACCTCTACTTGTCTATACTTGAGTACTCAATATGCTTACATGTCAAGGCTCCAGCAAGCACTCCAACACATCAGGGCAAAAGTAGGAAAAATAAAGTAAACAACAAAAAATAGTAGGGAACTGCCCATGAACCCTAAACGAAAAAAGATTAACAGAGTCTCTATGGATTACCCATAGTCAATGTAAACGCTACTTATCTGAAGCGTAGTGTGTTCTCTGTAAATGCAACTCGACCAACCCCTGGTCAGCTGCAAAGTTCCTTGTGGAGAAGCTCCGGTCCGAGCTACTCAACAGCTCAATGGAAAACCAAAAGAGTTCAGCAAAATCCGAAATCAGGAAGTAGCGGATAAACAAAACAAAAGTACATTCCACACGCTAGTCCGCCACTAGCATTAGTTCCAAGGAAAACGAGAAATTAAGCGAGGCAAAAAGGGGAGCTGGATTCAAGTCATCCACTCACCCTCGAGTCATATCATAACAAAGCGGCTCCCAAGCGGCTCCAGCGCAGTTCTGAGAGCGGGTCACAGCACGGCTCCCAGCTCGATTCCAGAGCGGGTCACAGCGCGGCTCCCAGCTCGGTTCTGAGAGCGGGACACAGCGCGGCTCCCAGAGCGGTTCCAGAGCACGGTGCTCGAAAGGTCAACAGATTGCCGACCCCCTGCAGATCCAGAGGAGCCGGATTTCACGAAGCAAGAAAAAAGCGCCCAACAAGGTTCCAAGTTCAGAACAATGGCTAACACAGGTGACAAGCAGTGAGGGCTTCCACACAGACATAGTTATAGATGTGGAAAAGAACAGAGCAGAGGAAAGGGAAAACAGACTAACCACCAGGCATTCTGGGACCTGTAGTTTCCCCATAGGCGCCTAAGTTGTGACACAGGCAACGAGCATGGTGCACAGCACTTGAAGATGGACCGTGACAAAGGCGGCCTTGGGAGTACTGAGGACCAGGAGGCAAGGGCACATGCATCAGTGATATTTGGGTATTATTTATGACCAGGAGTAGTTGCTGTGTATCAACAGGGATGGGATTCTGATTTTGAGTTCCATTGAAGACTGCAAAAAGGTATAAGGTCCTGGAGTTGCACCGATACTGCTACTAACAATGCAAACTTTTGTTTTTGTTTTTTGCGGGTTTATATAGGGAAAACTCAACCTGACAGTAGGTATTGGAGCGCTTTACATAGCACCAGTTACGTTACACAAGGACAGATTTGTATTTGGGAGGCACAGGGAGATTAAGTGATTTGCCCAGAATCACAGACTGTTGAGCCTACGTCAAGGCTCAAACCTGGTTCCCTAGCACCAAAGTCAGAAAGCTCTGGTCTTTAGGCCACATCTGCTCCTTTTACATATGTTTTTCCAACGCCAACATGTGTGGATTATGCTCATAGATCCAGATTTACAGAGAATCACGCAATGTAACACTGCACAGAAATCTGTAGCGCTGCTTTACAAGAATGACAAGACACAATGTGCAACACCATAACTAATACCATATCTCAATAACCCTTCCACATTCTCACTTTGAGGATAGACTTACTCCTGCCCTTCTCAGAAGAACATCTCTAATTGCTCCCAGAATTGGAATGGGCCTATCAAAGTTTGTGAATACCCGAGAGGGCAGCTACAACAACAGGTGTCTCCATCCCGCAACCCTCACAACTTGCCCCAATCAACAAATTTGCACACAGAGAAAATATAGCCACACCGGGTTGAATCTTCTGTGTAAGTATTCCCACTTAGGAGTGCAAATTCAGATTCTGTGAATCATTACAATTGAGTTGCACGTTGAAATAATGCGGATTTTGCACCGAACTGCAAATCAGCACCCCGATTTACTATCCTTCACGCAGGAGAGTGCTGTGCGAAAAATTGCAGCACTGCATTGCGCTGACGGTGGAAGACAGCGCAGCACCACATTCAGTTCAAAGTCGCCTCCTGGTTACATCATTGGTGGCCCTTGCTCTAAATCTGGCTGTTGTGCCTCTCGCTGTGGTTCAAGCTGAGTCTGCGCTGTCCAGCACAGGCACTGGAAGTACACACTCCAGTACCTATTCCTACATCTAGATAGCAAATCCGTGAAGAGGCATATAAGATGTGTGCTTTATGTTAAAACATACATACTATATGTATTTATATATGGGGACTTGTTGCATGACCCCTTGCTTTTCTTTGGTGTTAAAGACAAGCAATATCATTCTTTTTTTTTTTTTATCTGGCTTTGACCTACATTTAGGTTTTTGCATTAGACTCCCCCATATATTCCCCCCACCACCTTTGCATACATTTTCAGGGGGCTGGAGCAAGGTGGGTTGGGTGGAGCGCAAGGGTCAACTTTTAGCGCAAACATTTTTTGCAGCTATTTGCAGAGTTTAGCATGACATGCGTGCCCATGCAAACCCTTAGTAAATTCAGATCCAGGTGCACAAATGCCTTTGGGAATCAGGCCCTAAGCAATTGAGGTAATTTGCTCCTTCGAGAGTTTGCTGGGTGGATGATGTAAACATGGCACCAGTTCGGCAAACATCGCTGCTGTGAAGTGGGCCGGCATGCCAGACAACGGCGATCTTTAAATGTGGTGGACAGTTCCCCAATGTGGTGGAACTCATGACCCGTTCAGAGGAACACCCACCAGTCCCTAAATAAGGCCCTTCCTTTGACTAAAAATGCAAAGATGTGAAATGAAATTATAGATGTTAGAAATGTAAGTTAAGAATTTAATTTAAAAATGTAAATCCCCTCTTTATATACACAATGTTGTATCATCTCCTAACACCACTAAAAATGTTGAGGGCTCCGTTGCTCCCCATCTAAGTTGAGGCTGCATGAATATCAATTGAGACATTATCCCTGTCGGCTCTTTACACTAATAAATTCTAAAGGCTGATACGCAGGATCCCGGCTGTGCGAGTACCAAAGGAGGAGGGCCGTAGTGCTATTAAAGAAAAAAAATTGCAAGACAATATTCAAAGTACAAGCATTGGCATAGCCAATAGGTCTCGCCTTTGGGACCTTATAAGTGCTTAGCCACGCAACAGTTGATGTTGTTGCACCAAAGATATTGTGCTGCATAACTAAGTTCGTATAAGGTCCCAAAGGCGAGACCTATTGGCTATGCCAATGCTTGTATTATGATGGTATGACTTGCCCAGCAAACAATAATGCATCTCCACCGCCATGGAGCACCGCCAGATGGCACTCATTAGATGCTGAGCAGGCCAGAGGGAGCCCTGCCTCGAAGGAGCACTTCAAAATCGAAGATCCAAATTAGATCGAATATTATTATAGAGAGACATTTCCCACCTATAACAAACTCTAGCTGAGCACATTTTCCCGGCACAACACGCAAGCAGTAGCATTGACTGAATCAGTCCCAGTCCAGCACGACGAATGCAACTCATTCACCCTACCAAACAAGTAGAAGTTTGCATGCAACCGTTTTCACCCCACACCAACTCAGGAAAAATGCAAACAAAGAAACGTGCGGAGCAGAACTCAATTTGGAGGTCTTTTACCTCCCACACAATGAGAAACATTCAACAACAGAGGGCTTAGGTAGCCCCAGCTCCCCCACTAGCGCTGCCTCCTGTGGAACATGCCGTTGCAGCTCAGAACTGGGGTGGTCCATTGCTTCTGGTAGGAGGAGTCATACACCCTCTGCTCTATTTAGTGAGCTCAGCGACCCGGCAACAGCAGCACCTCACAGTCGCATATGGATGGCACACTTAAATTATTATTTCAAAGTCACCAAAGAAATGGATAGAGAAGTAAAACATCACAACTACTGCACTAAGTGGGAGAGGACATCTTTAAACTCTTTAAGAATCTTACCAGCACGTGAGGCCATGACGACTACAACAGGGTGGTCGCCGCTTTGTACACATACTTTGACCCACAAATTAACCCGTACTTTGAGTGTTTTAATCTTTGCCAGGCTCGCCAATAGGAAGGAGAATCTGACAATGTTTTCTGTGCCAGTCTACATGAAGTCGTATTTACCAGTGCAGGTGACAACCCCCAAAAGGAGGTGAAAGTGCAACTGATCCAAGGCTGCAAATCAGCGACCTTTAAGCGTCACATCCTGCAAAATGATGGCATGTCGCTAGATGAAATTTTCACTCTCGCCCATTTGCTCAAACTCTCCAATGATTTAGCATGGCAGATGGACCAACTATTCAGCAAACTCATCACTTTGCAAGAAGTCGACTATAGACCTATTAGGACCAAGACTGTCTCTGCTGTCACTAAAGAATCAAATGCAAAAACAACAGTTGATGGACAGAATGCAGAACAATGTCATACATTCACCCCAGTACAGAGATCTGGGCCTAAATCCATCGTTTTTTTGCACTCCACACCACCCTGGGTTAGACACTGGCTATATGCAAATCAGCCTTGACCCTGTGCCTCATGGGAACAGTCCAGCCCGAACTGCCAAGCCATGTCTTCCTTGGACCGGAATCAAGCATCCTAGGACCGGTTTCTGGCTATCAGCCCTCATCAGCCAGGATAGCTTGACTCCAGTGGTGTGGAGAGCCTGGGACTCACGTCTGAGCATACCCAGCCCACTCGGGGTGAAAATTGCAAAAACAACAGCTGATGGACAGAATGCAGAACAATGTCATACATTCACCCCAGTACAGCGATCTGGGCCTAAATCCATCATTTTTTTGCTCACCACACCACTAAAGAATCGACACTGTTTGCATCCTCCCGACCAGACAACATCAAAGTGCATGTGAGAAAAACATCTGGGTATTGAAGATTTTCAGTGCCTCTCCCCCTTGCAGGACTGCCCTGCAAGAAGTAAAAACCTGTTGCCACTACCAACGACTCTACAATTTTGTAAAAGTTTGTAGAGGTGGCCACTGCACTACAGTTACAAGATTTAGAGGAAATGCGCAATACCAAGGAATGTGTTCAATTGCTGATGCTGAGGACCGTTTGACACCCTTGTGGAACCTATCAACACCCCATGAGTTCTAAGTGAACAATGAGGAATGTGAGATCTTCATCAAGTACATAACATTCCAAGGCAACAAGGGACTTTATGGAAAATCAAGCCCTATACATGAAACAATGATAGCCGCATAAGCTCAGTGTACCAGTCAAAAGACAGTTAAAATTGTATCATTTTATTCATATAAAAGTTAAAAATTGTGACATAACATGCATAAAAATGATTGTGCATGGCATGATGTCCAAGTGATGTATTAATTACCTAGCACAAACATAAAACAATCAATTACTTAACGTTCAAGAATAAAAAACACAGTTCCAATGAAAACAATCACAAGTTGCTAAGATGTAATATAGTTCATAAAGTCTTCTACGCGCGTTTCGGCATGTAAGCGCCTTCTTCAGGAAGAGCCACGTTAGATTCTGTACAATACAAAACACATATACAATTCACATGTTAAACATATATTGGTACACTTAAACTTAAGCAGGGATATCGGTTGTGCGTTAAAATACAGAGGAAGACTCTAGAGAGAAAAGAGAGAAAAAAGTGAAACGGATAGAAAGGTGTGCAATTTTTGCAGTGGTACACGTCCTTGTGTACGTTTCTTAATATTTGCTCAAAATATCATTCAATATAATCTTGTGTTTAAATTGGTTTATTTATTTACTTTTTCTGCTGCATTAGATATCAGGCTAGAGATTCTCCTTGGTCCAGATTTAAATGCTGGTAACGCCGAGAGACTATGCATCGAATCTAGTCTCCCATGTGACACTCAGACTCATATTGAAGGTACTATCAGCTACACCTCTATGTTCATTCAGCTCAATCTTCCTGTAGCTTGATTACTAAAATGCGAACTTGTAATTCACAGATCGCAGTGGAACATACCTGCACCTTTCAATACAGTCATCAATTCATTTTCATTACAGCAATCTGTGTCTCTTTCACTTCGACAGCAAGTTATTCAGTTCAGTACTCTCTGAGTAAGCTTTAACATGCTAGTTCATTGTTCTCAACCAGGGTTCTATAGGTATCTATCCACAATAAGGGTCTTCCTTATTTCCTATTTGCATGTCACCAGTCTAGGAGTTTTCTTCTTGGTATTTTGATACTTACTGACATTTCTGATATCAGTCTCATGCACAAGATATCTTTTTATTTCACCTTTCTATCCGTTTCACTTTTTCTCTCTTTTCTCTCTGGAGTCTCACTCTGTATTTCAACGCACAGCCGATATCCCTGCTTAAGTTTCAGTGTACCAATATATGTTTAACATGTGAATTGTATATGTGTTTTTTATTGTACAGAACCTATCGTGGCTCTTCCTGAAGAAAGCGGTACAAAAAGGGGTGGTGATGGACGGAGCATCTGAACCAATCAAACACTCACACCCAGTCAACAGATCTGGGTTTAATCCATCACCGTTCTTTAGCCCACTGTGCCACCCCATTTCAGACTTGGCCATATGCAAATCAGTCTGACCCTGTGCCTCATGGGAACAGTCCAGCCCGAACTGCCAAGCCATGTCTTCCCTGGACCGGAAACAAGCTTCCGAGGACCGGTTTCTGGAATTACAGCCGTCTTCAGCCCGGCTTGCTTGAATCCAGTGGCAAAGTGAGCAAGGGACTCACGTCTGAGCATATCCTGCCAACTTGGGGTATGCTCAGACGTGAGTCCCTTGCTCACTTTGCCACTGGATTCAAGCAAGCCGGGCTGAAGACGGCTGAAATGCCAGAAATCGGTCCTTGGATGCTTGTTTACTACCTTGGATGCTTTAATTTACTATCCAACACCTTCCCTACCATCCACGGGGACTGGAGTTGGAATAGTAAATTAAACTAATCACTATCCAGCGCCCCCCCAACGCAAGTCGTTGTAACGACTTGCGTTGTAAAACTTGCGTCGTAAAGGCATGTGTTGTAATAGCATGCGTTGTAACGACATACATCCGTTTTCAGGGGTCCCTTATTTTTTTTAATATGAGATCTTCCGCATCTGATGCATGCTGGGAAACCATGATGAGCTAAATGATCACACCCCACGTGCCATATAATAATAGGAAATATGATGATAAGTTCTCTGATCGACACAGGAGTATCTTTAAATATGGTTAGCAAGAAACGGTTCGGTTCCCAAGAATAGTATCGGATCATAATCCGTTAATAATGACATATAAAATACACAATATATCCAGGAGAACAACTAAGTGGACATTCGAGAGGAAATTATTAAACGATGATAGGTACGTCAAGCACCTTAAACAATGGGCGAAGGAGTTCTTTGACATAAATAGATATAGTTCATCCCGGAATGGGGTATGGGAAGCATTTAAGGCATCATTAAGGGGGGAAACGATTAGTTGCTCCGCCAGGTTAAGAAAGGAGGATAGAAGTAAGGTGGAGAAGCTGATTAAAGAGTTAGGAGATTCAGAGAGTCGGCATACAGAGGAAATAGGATCAGGTAAGGATGGTAGTGAATCGGCTAGAACAATGGCTTTGATTAAGGGTGATATCTTAAAAGTAATTACGCAAAAGGAGATCAGAGAATATCAGACGACCCGAGCCAAACGGTATGAGACAGGAGAACAAGCTGGGAGGGCACTAGCGTTGCGTATAAGGCAGGAAACCAGTAAAAATAACATTCATAAAATTGAAGATAATGGAACAGAATACACTGACCCAAAAGAAATAATGTGGGTATTCCAAAAGTTTTATCAAAAACTGTATGATCAAGAGGAGGGGTGGGTACCATCTAGGCATGAGACTGGACTTGTATGTCCGGCTTTAGAGAATAAAGATAGGGAGATACTGGAAAAAGATATAACCATGGAGGAGATAAGGACTGCACTACAGGAACTCGCAGTAGGAAAGGCGGCAGGCACAGACGGGATACCGTTGGAAGTCTACAAGATTATAGGAGAGGAAATTCTTCCACTTTTGGTAGATCTTTTTAATGGAATAATTTGCTCTGGAAAGATCCCTGACTCCTGGAAACAAACTAACATTGTTGTGTTCCATAAAAAGGGTAAACCTGTAGAAAATCCGGGCTCGTATCGGCCAATTTCACTATTAAATGCGGACACTAAGCTTTATTCGAAGGTTTGGGCAAAGAGGCTAGGGGGGATTATTGGTCAACTCGTCTCTCCGTGGCAGCACGGCTTCGTTCCAGGGAGAGGCACCACGGATCACATCTCAAGGGCGATCTCGTTGTTCGATGCCGCGGCGGTCACGGGGGGAGGAATGGCCATGATCCTCCTAGATGCTGAAAAAGCCTTCGACCGCGTGGTCTGGGAATTTATGTGGGAAGTTATGTCCAGTAGGGGGTTCGGAGAGAAATGTATGAAAGGAATAAAAGCTATGTATTCAGATCCAGTAGCGAGAATCACAACTATGGGCCTACAATCAGAAGAGGTGGTAATTAAGAGAGGCACTCGCCAGGGATGTCCATGCTCTCCTATACTATTTGCACTATATATAGACCCCCTAATCAGGGAAATCTTAGCTTCAGATAAAATCTCCCCTGTCATATTTAATGGGCACACTACCAAATTATTGGCTTATGCGGACGATTTGGCAATCGTGACTACTAACCCGCAGACGGCTATAGCAGAACTAGTCCAACTGGCTAAGGCCTTTGGAATTCGATCCGGATATAAGCTGAATGAGGAAAAAACCATAATAATTAGTACTAGTAATATCTTTAAAGCTGACCAGAGGTATGTGGAATCAGCAACCTATCTTGGGGTGAGGATCAATGCAAACGTGGAGAAAATTATACAGGAAAATTATGTGCCTTTAATCACAGAAATAGACAAAGAGCTAAGAAGAATAGATGTGTTACACCTTTCTCTGATAGGCAGAGTTAATGTCTTAAAGATGTCCATGTTTCCGAAATTATTGTATCTATTTCGAGCGATACCCCTGCTAGTAGAAGAAGATCTCTTGAAGAAAATGGAAGCCATCTTCTCCCGATTTGTGTGGCAGTATGGGAAAATACGCAGATCTTTGGCTCGCTTATCAGCACCACTGGATGGAGGGGGTCTGTCCGCCCCAAACTTGAGGCTGTATCACTGGGCATGTCTAATGGTGCAAATGAATGTGTTATTCAAATATGATGAAACAGTTGTACCCAATGGTTTGGACAGAATACCTACAATATTTGAATTGTTAGTGGGTAAAAAAGCACTGGGGCTTCTAACACGAGAAATAAACTCGAGGTATTTTAAAAGGTTTAAAAGCAAAGTGTTGGCCAGTGCCTGGCGCACCTGGCAATCTATAATGAGATTTCTGAAGATTCCTAAAATTAATAGCACATTAGACCTGTGGCGGTCAAAACCATTTGTCCACCTTGGACTGAACAGTAATAGTAGGTTATGGAAGGGGCTGGGTATTAGCTGTTTGGGCGATGTTATGTCTAAGGATGAACTATTGGATTTTGATTCACTTCAGCAAAGATTTGGCATACCGTCTAGTCAATGGTTTATATATAGACAATTGGAGCAAACCATTAAGTCTATCAGACCCAGGATTACTATCCAGGAACTTAACCCCATTGTGAGCTATGTAAGTAAGGGTGGCAAGAAGATTAAAATAGTGTATAGCTTCCTTGTGCAGGATCTGGGGGATGACATTGAACAAATTGAATCGGGCTGGGCAGAAAGAATTGGAGATCCGGATATAGATATAGATTTTGCCCTAGCAATGAATAAGACGGTATCACGAGCCTCAAACTTAAAGGCACAACACTATAAAACCATTTTTTATCTATATTATACGCCTGCCAAGTTGTTTAAGTGGGGCAAGAGAGAGAACGATAGATGCCCCAGGTGTGATCATAGCCCGGCAGATATATCTCACATGTTTTATAAATGTCAGAATCTTACTCCTGTATTTAAAGAAATGGAAAAAATTTTAACGGGGCTGCTAGAGATTCAGATCACTCTATCCCCTACTACTGTTCTGATCGGCAGGGATGAAAACCTAAAATTAGAGTATGAGGTTGAAGCATTTATTTTTCTATCTATGGCAGTTTTTAGGATTTTAATTTCTGCTGGTTGGAAAGACTCAACAGCCCCCACTTTCCAGATGTGGTTAACTAGGTTGTTGGGAACACATAATATAGAGGAATGCTTGTATGATTTTAAAGGAAAGAGGTCGAGAGAATTTGGCAAGAAGATATGGGCCCCTCTTAGTAAATGGAGAGAAATCAGATGAACAAGAGGTTAATGATATATTGATAACGCAGACTGTATCCCCCTATGTATCTTGGTTTGAAGAAAATTTGGTTTTAAGATTCTTATGATTGTGGTTATAAGATGTATTTTGTACCTGATCCTATTCTGATGATTAATGTATGTTTTTCTGTCTTTTGTGATACCCGGAACCATCTCAATAATAAAAAAAGTAAAAAAAAAAAAGAAACGGTTCGGTTCATGCTCCAGCACATGAAAGTCGAGATTTTCGTTAATGGTGGCACAACTCTTCTCCCTCTGTCAGGAATGTTCAAATGCAGCATTAACCATGACAAGTCTAACTGTGAGACCAGGTTCTTCATTGACTCTAGAGGAATATAAACATTGCTCTGCTCTTCCATTTCCAAATATATCAAATTAAAACACTTGGTAGCAGCGATCACTATATGTAGCATAGCAGAAGTACTAAAAGATGAAAGACTTCCAACACCTTTTCAAAGGGCTTGGCTGCCTACGGGCTTCCCCAGTCTCCCTACACATGGACAAGGCTTTTAAACCTGGTGACCTCTGACTCCCGAGGACCCCTTTCCAGCTTTTCCTGGCATTGGAGGCAGTATTTGCAAAAATTAGAAGATGCTGGTTCCTTGAAAAAATCTCTGGACCCATGGTAAGTGCCAGCACACCCAAAGAGGGAACAGCACACCAAGACCTGGAGAACTGGGTTCGAGTCTCGGTAACGATGCCAAAACCTCCTGTGATTCTGGGCAAATCACTTAATCTCCCCGTGCCTAAAAATGAATGTGTGTCCTCATGTAACGTAACATGTAACGTAACTGGTGCTATGTAAAGCGCTCTGATACCCGATTCGGTTTGGGTCTAGTTCGCGCTATATAAAACTCTGCAAAAAAACAAATTAAAAAAACCAATATTAGAGGACTGCATCAATGATAACAAGCATTGGCATTGCCAACAGGTCTCACCTTTGGGACCTTATAGGTATTTATTTATCCAGCACAATATCCTTGGTGCAGATTCAACTGTTGCATGTCTAAACACTTATAATGCCCCAAAGGCGAGACCTATTTTATTTTATTTGTCTTTCTCATTTATTGTCTCTGTGCGCACAGAAATGCTTAGCACTACCCTCTGGTAAGCCTAACTGCTCTTCCACACTACCAAAATAGAGCGCATTAGAATTATTTACTTTAGCCTTTGTAAACCGTAGGGGACTACTGGACTCTCTGTACAGAGTACTGGTTTTAGTACACTATATAAAAAGCCAGCATCCTTCATGGTGGCAGCGGTGGGATAGAAGACTTTGCTTTTGTTGGAAAGACTTTGTCAATAACTGTTCACATCAGGTTCCTACAGTGGGTTTTATCCAAAAGGTTCATGCAGGTATTCTGGAGAGGTTGTTGCAATTAGTGCTGGGAGGCCCGGCCAAGTAGCTATACGTTATGTAAAAAAACAACTGAATTGAATTTAGTGACTACTAGAACCATTGAACCACAGGATGACCAATAAAACCACCGCCCGGTACCATCTAATAGGATAACCACTAGAACCATCATCCAACACCGACCAACAAGATGACCACGAGAACCATCATCGTATATGTGAGTAATGTTGACTATCTGTGGCTGAGTGAGTCTGGCTGAGTGCATCGTGATGATGTTATTGGTAGAGTATGGTTATCCTACTGTCTGGGTAAGTGTGTGTGTGCCAGAGTCAGTGTGCTGGGTGTACATACTGGCTTTATGAGCGTGAATCCATGTAGGTCTGCATGCATGTGAGCAAGTTCATGTGTGTAAGTGTGTTGGGTGTGTGGGTGGTTAAGTGTGTAATTTTGGAAGCGATGGAGGTCATATGTGAAAATCTTTCGATACATGGAGTATGTTTAGGCGAGTTTGTGTGTGAATGAATGTTTTTGTGTATGCATTAGTTTAGGGGGTGTGGACAAATGTGTGTGACTGTGAGGTAAAAGTTTGCGGACAAATGCATGTCGTTTAGACTGCCTGCTTTTTTCAGTTTAAAACAATAAATATGATTTTGATATTATTCTGTTTTCTATTCATATAAAAAAATATTTGTGATTCTTTTTCATCTTTGTGTTCTACATCTTTCCTATGTGTGTACTTATCTATCTTTTCCACAACATAAAACTCAGGAGTTCTTAATAAATTACAAGCTTCAATATATCTGAAAAACATTTAATGTCTGTTTCAGCCAGACATTGCTTTAAATATGCTAATAATATTGACATAACTTAGTTTCCATTCACGCTTTGAAACGACAAAGTTATGTCAAACTTTTTACTCAGTGCCCACCCGGCACATTTTTCAAGATCTAATAATGCACCAAAAAAAAACTATTAAAGGAATCTAACAAAAAGTACCAAAAGCACACTTTCAGAGGGAAATTCTACTTTCAGAGTGATTTCAAAGTAAATTCCATTCAGCAGTTTTTTCTGTTGTGCAGAGCACAGTTTCCTATGAAATGTAAAATGGAAAAGGCTGCTCGCATCGTTTTTTTCCCTCTGAAATGATTGTCATGAAAGTTGGTCTGCAAAAAACGAAGGCTTTTTTGCTCATGGTGCGCAAAATTGTATTCAGATTTGTCATGCAAGAAGAGCAAAAGCATATAAAGAGGAAGGAAGGAAAGACAAAAGGAAGACTAGAAGGTGAAGGAAGACAGGTGTAAAGGAGCAGTGAAATATTGAAATACACACTGCCTTCCCACCTGTAGTAAACACTCTGGGTCACTGTTCTGTCTCAGTAGGTGCAGTCTCCAGAGTGTGACAGAATCGACTCGCATTCCCGCAGTTCTTACCTTTCCTCAGTAGACTCTCCTCTCCATACTTCAAAAGATATTTCAGATTCTGGATACAATCGATGAGCTCCTCAGAGTTCCCTCTATTCTCGGTGTCTACGGCCTGGTCCAAGGTTGCATTCCTGGATCCATCATACGCATATTGTTCAACCCATTTAGCAGTTCCATCGTCACGGAGCTCACAGCCTGCAATTGTCTGAAACACGTGGAGACCTGAGGAGGGGGCAGAAGCGTGCAAATGTAAACAGAGGCAGCTACGCTTCTCCACCCGACAGGTCTGTAATATTTATGTGCTGTATTCACTCTCCCCATCATTCCCCACCCCTGAGATATCTGTCAATCACCTGTCATACTGTTTGGCAATCAGGACTTTTTTCTTCATCTCTTTCATGCAAAGGGACACACTGTGTACATACTCAACGGGTTATCATGTATTCATTTGAGTTCATGTTTTATCATACTAAGTGGCTCATAATTGCACACCACAACTTGGTGCAGGGTTTAAACGGGGGATCCATGCATCTATGTGAAAAAGCCCCACCTTTGAGATGGCCTTTGTGGACATGATGGTTACTGTGTCCTACTGAGACTTTTAAGAAGCGCAGACAGGTTATTTGTAGAATAAACTTTATTTCTAAGTTCACAAGATCAACCCCTAGACACGTCCTTTCTCAGCAACTGCCAGCTCTTCTCTCCTAGTCCAGCTCCAGAATACTAGCAACCTGGTTACCATGAAAAGAATGCAGAGCATGTTGCTAAGATACCATATCAAGATAGAGCACATCTTCCTTTCTTAATAATAAACGCAAAACAAAGTAATATAGATATATAGCAATAATTAAAATAAAAAGCAAAAATAAGAAGACAAAAATAGAGATAAAAATAACATCAATGAATTCAACGTCGCTTTTTAATATGGAATACATATAGTATATCAATAAGTCACCTAGTCATAGTGCCATTTTGGAATCTTGCTGACACTTTTGTCATTGTTTACATCATCGCGCCTTTCCAACTATGCATCAACTTCCAAAGCGTTGCACAATGTGACATTACGAATGTTACACACCTTGCCATCACTCAGCCAAACACTGTTACCACTAACTTTGATTATATTTTTGGGTACAGACCATTTTGATAGTCCTCTTTTTTGTAGTCCCACGCTGTACGTCCTTACTCAATCTCCAACAGCAAAAATGCATTTGCTCCTTTTTAACCTGTCATTGTGTCTATGCACATACTTGTCCTGATGTTTCTTAACTCTACTCTCTCTAGATTCTTATTACATACAGGTCGTGAGAAATCCTTGAGCATCCTCCCAGGGGCAACCTTCGAGCTGGTTGCCTACCCTTGAGAAGTTTAAATGGGGACACCTTAGTGGCTGAGTGGGGTGTGGTATGGTAACTCCACAACATTTCCTTAACAATCTCCACCACACTCTTCAGACAATTGTATACATTCTTTCAAAACCCTGTTAAATCTCTCCTCAAGACCGTTTTCCCTGGGGTTGTAAACAGCAGTGGTGTATAATGCCCATCTTGATAAGATATGTTTTTAATTCATTAGCTATAAACTGGGGTCCATTGTCCGTGACTAATGTCTCTGGGCATCCCTCTCTACGAAAGATTTGGTCACCAAATTCAATGACGTTGCATGCTTTAATGTCTCAGTGAATGCCACTTCCAGCCATTTAGAATGGTAGTCAATTAGTACTAATGCATAGTTGTTGTTAGAATTGGGGGTCTCTGGTTGGCGCAAGTATTCACTTGTGACAAGCAGGGACCCTCTCCTCTAAGTCAGGGCAAAGGATGACCCCTTAGAATTACCCTTGCTCACCCTCTAGGTGCGTGGCGTGAGCAGCCAAGGCTATTCTTCAGGCGTTTCTGGGTTAAGCATTTGCAATCACCCACACAGTAAATGTACCAATCCCCCCACAAATGGACACCAGGCTGTAGATAAGTAAAAATACGTTCTCTTTATATAAAAATATATCTGTGCAGGTAAGACTTATCACAAGACCAATATAACGACTTTAGCTTAGGCCACAAGATTGTGAAAATAATGGCAATCCTCTTTTTGGTCAGTTTGCTGCTTCCTTCTTAGTCTATTTCCCCTCAAAATAGTTCTCTTAGATCTTTGGTTGTCTTTACTTCTTAGTTAGGGTGTCCTGCACTCATGGACACCATTTTTCAGGCGTTGGTACCCAGTCTTGGGGAAGGGGCACTTCGTAGCGCTTTAGTGCGTTGAAAAACGGAAGAAAACCCCAAGCCCTACCAATGCTCACGCATCTATTGTGAGCAGGCGTACTCGGATTCCCATGGTGGGGGGCTGAGCTGAGGAGCAGCAAGGAGACGATGAGAGGAGCCTCGGGAAACCCAGGGCCTTTTTCGGAGGTGGGGGCTCCTGGCTGGAGTGAGGAGCAGGGAGGCGATGAGAGGAGCCTCGGCCAAGTGCACAGGGAAGGTAATGCGCTTCCAATTGACAATGCGCTTCAGCTCAAAGGCGCTTCGGGTCTCAAAGCGCCTCGCGTCTCACAGGCGCCTCAGGTCTCAGTGCACGTCGCGTCTCACAAGAGCCTCAGTTGGACAAGGGGACGCGTGCAATTGTAACTCCGATCCTCAGCATGGGGTTTCTCTAAACCCAGCAGAAGCACACAGTTTAGCACTACGGGGAAATAAAACGTTCGGGCCCCAAGCCCGGTGTGTGCAAGTTCGTGCCTAGATGCACTGACACCGCGAGTTGGCAGTTGTCCCTCGGTGCAAGGGGGACGGCTCGTAGGGGTCTGGTGTGCCCGGGGCACCAGTGTGACTTCGGACCTTGCAGGCAGCGGGTGTGTGCGCACAGACAGGCGCGGCCCACGGCCTCAGTACCGATTGTACTGGGGTCTCCTGTAGAGGGGGCGGCTCGGCCTGTAAAGAGTCAATGGGGGGGGTGAAGCTGGGCAGCGGGGCACGTTCCTACGTGCGGGCGGCTGTCCCAGCGGCGATCACCAGCCTTGGAGGAATTCCGACGGGAGGGGCGAGCGAGCGCTTCAGCACGCTCCTAATGGCAGGCAGGGGCAGAGGAGCAGGCAGCCTGACCCGGGGGCAGAGAGCGACTCTGATTAGAGCGTGGCTCTCACGGGTGAAGGGCAGGCGAGCTCCCAAGTGCCCCAGCCCTAGGAGGGGCGATGGGGGCGCAGACTCAGCTCCAGCAAGAGGCATACACGGCTCGCAGTACAAGGCAAGCAAAGGCACAAGGAACCCACTGGTTCTGGGGTTCCGTTCAGGGGGAAAGCTCAATCAAGCCCTTGGAGAAAGTTTCAGCACAAGTCTGCAAAGTCTTTGTAGTAAGTCTTCTCCTCTCCTTCCTCAGCAAGGCAGACAGCAGGCCAGTCCTTCCAGCTTCTTCTTCTTCCTTCTAGTTGGGCAGAGGTTCGTTGTGGGAAACAGGATCTAGTTTCTTGGGAGCAGGCCTCCTATACTTATACTCAGTTTCATTTGTTCTTACAGGCCAGGGGGGCCTTTGGATAGCCTAATTCAGTTCTAAAGCACTCTGTTGTGCTGTTCCTGGCTTTTCCTTTTAGTGTGAGGGGCAGGGACATCAGACGCTCCGCAGGAGGTGGAGCCAGCATTGTGGGGACAGGGGCAGCCAGGAGTACTCTGATGACAGTCCTCCCTCTTCCTGGGTCAGGTGTTGGGCTGAGTCATCAGTCACTCCCCAGGGGGCGGAGCCAGCATTGTGGTGGCAGAGCACAGCCCTATTCCGAGTCCAGGGCCACTCCCACCTCCCACTAAGGTGTAATCCTTGCATTCACCACCTGTCATCCCCAAGCCCTGTCACTCACATAACCCAGACACTCAGATATACTCAGATATTCTCTGGTAAAATTCTGGCGTCGGCTTCAAAAGCCAAAGACATCTTTTCAATAGTCAATGAGCTCTCCCTGCCCGATCGTGTTACCCTCCCACCTGTTCCTACTCAGGCTTTGTGTGATGAGCTCAATGCTTTCTTTCTAGATAAGATCTCCACCATTAAAAATAACATTTCTCCACCCTCCCCTTCCAAATCACTTCCCCTCCCCCCGGAAAATTCTCAGAAATTTCTATCCTTCCCTCCTATTTCCATCACCGAATTCAACAGTCTTCTTCACAAAGTTAGCTCCGGGTCTCCAAAGGATTGCTGCCCCCCACACATTTTCAAAGAAATCTTTATGCACTGCCCTGACCCTGCTCTAGCCCTTCTCAACTCCTCTTTAACATCAGGCGTCGTCCCTGAAGCTTTCAAGCAGGCGGTAGTGTTACCCATCCTGAAAAAGCCCAGCGCGGACCCCCTAGTGCTAAGCAACTATAGACCGATTTCCCTTCTCCCTTTCTTGGGAAAGATCTTAGAGACCTACGTCACTAAATGCTTGAGCACTTTTATTGAGTCTTCCTTCTTTCTTGATCCCCTGCAGGCGGGCTTCCGCCCCCTGCATTCTACGGAAATGGTGATTGCAGCCGTGATGGACACACTTCGAACTGGAGCTGACAACAATATCTCCCAGGCCCTCGTATTGTTAGACCTGTCGGCGGCTTTTGACACGGTCGATCACACTATTTTGATCGACCGTGTCAGAAACGCCGGTATTCGGGGCACTGCCCTCGACTGGGTTCGATCCTTCTTGCAGGACCGTTCCCAGGCAGTCCACCTTTCCACCTTCTCTGCTTCTTCTCTTTCCCTCACCTGTGGTGTTCCCCAGGGTTCGGCTCTCTCTCCCCTCCTTTTCAATTTGTATATGCAACCACTCATGGTTTCTCTCCGCCATTCTTCTGCTACAATATACAACTATGCCGACGATTTACAACTGATTTTTCCCCTGGACACTACACCTTCCTCTCGCCTCAACTTCCAAACAACCATGTTACTCATCTCGGACTGGATGGCTCACAGCCAGCTCAAGTTGAATCCGTCTAAAACGGAACTTGTCCTGGTAGGCGGTCCTTCCAGTCCTTGGGATGCCAACTATTGGCCTCCCTCTCTGGGCCTCCCCCCCCGCCCGGTCAGCTCTGTGAAAAGCCTAGGAGTGATCATCTCGGAGGATCTCTCCATGAAACCTCAGATCTCTGCGGTAACATCATCCTGCTTTTTCCAGCTACGCAGGATCCGCAAGATCTGTAGATTTCTAACTAGAGAGGCACTCATTCTAGTAATACTGGCTCTGGTCATCTCCAGAATCGACTTCGCCAACATTCTGTATGTGGGGATTCCTGCCTATCAGCTTCACAAACTTCAGCTGATTCAGAACCAGGCAGCACGCCTGGTGTACCACCAACCCAAACATCAGCATGTCTCCCCCCTTCTGAGGAGCCTTCATTGGCTCCCAGTGGCTAAACGATGCTCCTTTAAGCTAGGCTGCACCCTATTCAAATCTTTGCATGACCAGGCCCCAGTTTTCATTTCCTCCAAACTTAAGCGCTACTTCCCAATCCGCAATCTACGGTCCTCCGTCAATAATCTCCTTTGCATTCCATCTTTCCGCCGTAAAAAACATGGAGGATCATGCTTTTCTTTTTTAGGCCCCTCCTACTGGAATTCCCTCCCTTCTTCCTTTCGCCATCTTACCTCATATGAGCTGTTCCGCAAAACCCTCAAAACACACTTTTTCAAGGCGGCTTCTGAGTAACTCTCCTGCCCTGGCTAGCTATGTCTGTTATGAGCGCCAAGAAACCGTCTCGGTGTACGTGCGCGGTATAAATTTTTTAACATAACATAACATAACATACACATCCTAGCAGAGGCGGGCTGAAATGGTTAGGCAAGCAAATGCTAGCTTTCTAAAAGTATATTAAAATAAACTTTACTAAAAGAATTATTTTATTATTCTGAGTTCAGGCCTACTAAACTTGACTTTCTACCATGTTCCCTGAGCCTGCTGGGAATATAGGGTGTAATAATTCCAGCAGCCCATCTCGGCCTATGAGAACAGGTAGCCTTACAATAGTGAAAACGAAATTGGCTGTAATTCACTATTAGGACATGCCACACACATCAGGGCTTGTCCTACCTTACACTTACAATGCACCCTGCCCTAGGGCCTACCATAGGGGTGACTAATATGAAGCAAATGGAAGGTTTTGAGGCTGGCAAGTGTGTGCACTTGCCCAGCCAGCATGACAGTACCAGACTGCATACAGGTTCTGCAATGGCAGACCCTAGACACATTTTAAAAGGCTGCTTCTGTAGGTGGCGCAACCAGCGCTGCAGGCCCACTAGCAGTATTGGCATTTACAAGCCCTGGCACCCCTGGTGCACTTTACTGGGAACTGACAGTAAATCCAATGAGCCAATCATGGAAGTCAATCACATATACATTTTGCATTGGAAGAGCATATGCACTTTAGCACTGGTCAGCAGTGGTAAAGTGCCCAGAGTCATTAAACCAACAAAAACAGGTCAGAGAGAATATTGGAGGAAGGCAAAAAGTTCAGGGATGACCCTGCTAAGAGGGCCAAGTCCAACAGTTGTTGATTATTCCCTTGGCCGAAAATGGACCACACATAGCCATGGTTACCTTTTCCCATGGTCTACTAGGAAAATTATTGGGTGAGATAGGAGATTCCTTTACCCGATGGGTCTTGTCACTGCGCATGCATTCCATGCATTCACGTATATGCTCCTCTATGTTCTTGTCCATCCCAGTATTCCTCCTCATCTTCTACGGCTCTTCTCCTTGGCAAAAGTTCCTCTTGATTCCCAGAAGTGATCTAAAAGTCTGGGGTTTGGCCCCCTCTTTTTATACACAAAAATCCTTTGTTTTCTGAAGGCAGAGAGTGTCTGTACCCAGCCAAAACCAATTCTGTCCGCACTAGTGCAGCTTCCTTGCAGGAGGTGGAGACAACATTGTTGAAGGCAGACCAGGCCCATTCAGATGAAACGAAATCTCCTCCCCCTACTCTAAATGCAGCCCAGGTCTATTCAGCCCAGCCCTGAATCATCACCCTTTTGGAGCCACTGCCCCTCTCCGGCCCCTGTTGTCCGAAAGCCAGAAATGCAATACACTTCCTACATAGGTGTTGTAAATCAACGGCGATTAGGTTAAGCATTAGCAGAAGACATGCTGTATTTGACCATTATCGTAGCAAATGAACAGACTCCATTTTGTATTCGTAGGGGCCATTTTGTATGCCATACATTGCCATGTGCTCATCATGTGCTTTGTCCTACCTCCTTGTTAACTGCGCCTGAAGTCTGCCCGGCAACAGGCTATATGTAGCATCCCCCACTTCCAGCATGTCCAGACATGCCAAGTAGGGTCTGCGGGCGTTACTAATTAGTTCCAGATAGGAATGTGTTTAATAGTTTCTGAAGACTGTTAACTCCTCCCACTTATCGATTCTGCTCTCCAATATGTCCTTGTATGGTCATAAAACTACTCTTGTATTCTGTACCGCCTTCTTTTGAGCCCCTTCATTGTGTATAAAAAGGGCCATGTGCTTTAGTTCGGTGTGATACTCTATACAATACTGACGGGTGTTGTGTGGATTGTAGTACCACCTTTAAAGGTTTAATAAACTTTGCTTTTGTATTTTCCAGTTTCTGTGCCAACTTCTTCCTATGGTCTGAGGACTTTGTGCAGAGAAGGGCGAACTCCTTGCACTAGCGGGCCTGGCTGAGGCTTGATTACATCAATTGGCGCCCGACACGTGGGGCTCATCGGCGACTCAGATGCCCGAAGGAGTGGTCGTGACGAAGGATTGGAATCACGCCGCGGACGTGATCACTGCCAGAAGAGACCCGAGTCTTGGCATCCAAGGTGTTGTTCCTTTCTTTCCGATTTGACCATCCAGGTGGTGCCGGTCCTCGACTGAGATCTCTTCTGTTGGCTTGCGGTGCAGTGGCAGTTTGGTCGAATTTAGAACTTGGCAGTTGGAATCTGGACACCCTGTGATTGGTAAGAACCGTTGTACGGTACTTGCTGTGGGTTTTGGAAGCGTGGGATTGGCAAGGCAGTTTTAGGATACGCTTGCTGTGGCAATTTTGGTTTGGTATGACTAGTCATGATGTGTATGTGTATGTGTAATATATGTGTTGCAACACATATAGGCAGGTAATGAGGAGATTTTTCTCTAAAATGCGATTTTGATTTGAACGGCACAACGTATTACAGATACCTTAAGTGCTACTTTGATTATAATACTGCATATTTTGCACTATTTTTGGCATGCCTGCTTTTAGCGCACTTTGTAGGATGTGCTGCTTTTGTGGAAATAACCGGTTAAGACTTGAGGAATCGCAGCTGGCTCCCCCAGAGGGGACGCCTCATAGAGATATGTATTTAAAATATGGTCTTTCTTCTATAATGTACAGCACATTATGGAAGAAATACACGCGAAAGGATCTTGAGTTGCGTTGGCCAAAGTATGGGTCATTTGATATGCGAAAGATTGAGTATGTGGAACAGTGTATGTTCGAGCGGAAATCTAGACAAGACATGTTTCAATGTGTACGAATGTGGGTGAAAGAAGTACGTGAGCGTGAGAAACGTGAGCAAGCGCTGATTGAAAAAGAGCAACGGAAGAATGTGTATGAAAAAGCGCAAGAATTAAGGAAGAAAGAAGCGAAAGAAGAGCAAGAGAGACAGGAGAAGGACCGCAGATTACAGATATCAGGCCAATATGCTGTTCGACAACCTCTTTATCCTGTCCTTAATAAACCGCAAGATGATTTTTCATTGCTAGATCGTCCGCCGCCTCCGTATGCCGTTCCGTCTGCTCCATCTGGCGAAGATAAGGATTCTGGTGCAGATGGTAAAGCGAAACCAGATACTCGCTCTATGCTGTCGGCCGAACGTAAGGCAGGACTTAGTAAGACTGCTCGTCAAGCACTTCGTGATTCTGTTACTCTTTCCAATATCTTAGATAGTTTACAGGGATGGCAGGACAGAGAGCAATTATATTTTACCGAGCATTTTGCTCTAGAAGTTGTTGACATGTTTCGAAAAGTTTCTGATATTCTCGAACCTGATGATGTAGAAACCGATTGTAAGCAATTGTGTAAATGTCTTTTTACTCTCCCCCAGCTGGCTGATACGATAAGACGGGTGTTCAAAGTACGAACTGAGGCGCTTCGTCTGTGAGAGGTGAAACGGAAAGCAGATGCAGATACACGGACGGATTCGCCCGGCGGGTAACAATCATCTATCTTTGAAACAGATAAGACCGCAATAGTGCATGCAAAGCCTATGCGAGAGGCCGCGCCTTTCTATGTTCCTCCTAAGGGAGTGGATACAAGTGATGATAAGTCCTCTGTAGATGCTAAAGGTTATTTTATTTATAATTGGGTCTATACTCCATGGAATAGGGCAGATGTCATGGCACTTAAAGCTGCATTGCCTGATCTGCGGAAAAACCAGCCGCTTTCTATGAGGAAGTTGAGGGAGCCATAAATTCTTGTACCACGACATTGGCTGATATCGATTTATTTTTTGGGCTAATATTACCGCTTGATATGTGGAGATCCGTGAGTAAAGTTGATGATCGCGCAGTGTACGGGGCATTATGGAAAGAGATAGAGAGGGAAGACGAGGATAGGGAACCAGCGAAAAAGCCATGTCAGTTGATTTTAGATCTTTCTAGTGCAATATTAACTAAGTTAAAAACGATTATTCCCCCTAAAAAGATTGATTGGACTATTTTAGCATCATGTAAGCAAAAGACAGATGAATCGGTTTCAGATTTCTTTACGCGTTTCAAGGAAGCATTTCATGATTTTAGCGGCCAGTCGCTAACGGACGACACGGGCCGACATTTGTTTGTATGTTATGAATCTATTACCAGGAGTGGCTAGCCGTTTAAAAGCTAGTGAAAGCTCTTGGACCACATCGTCTCCGGCATCTCTCCTGACGATGGCTCAATATTACGAGCGTCAGGAATTAGAAGCGAAGGGTAGCGAGGATAAAAAGTCTAAAGAATTAAAAACAAAGGTTATGTTATCTCAGGTTTATGGGCCACCTCCTAGAATTAATGATAGAGGCGGACGAGGATTCTATGGTTCCTCTTACACTCGTTCAAATTTGGCTGCTGATCAATGCGCGTATTGTAGGAAATTTGGTCAGTGGGCAGATGAGTGTCCATTGTTGCGCTCACAACGCTATGTCCGTGGCTGGGGACCAATGAGAAATCGCGCGGGAAATTCAGGCTCTAAAGGCAACACGAACTATCGCGCTACGTTTGATCCTAATGTGCGAGTACAAAATGGGTTCAATACTTTCGATAAGTGCAACCAATACCAGATGTCTGATTATGTGCAGCCTGATTTACATGATTCTGCTTATGCATAGGATTGCGTAGGATGGGGTAAGGAATCAGTTGAAGTTCCAGTAGATCAGAGGGGTCCTTATGTTACAGCACATGTTCTGGGTTCTACTGATCAGTTTCTGGTTGATACAGGAGCTACTCGTAGCACTCTGTCTAAACAATTGGTTCCGAGGGCTCCCCTGTCTGGCTTAACGATTACATCGATAGGGTTAGATGGAATATCTTCCCTTAGCCCATTGTCACAACCAATTGCATTTCATGTTGATTTGTTGCACCATGCCCATTTTTGCTCTCCCCAAATACACCAGATAATATTGTGGGTCTTGATATGCTCAAGTATTTCAGAGCCACAATAAGATGTTCCCCTGAAGGAGTGTGTGTGATTTTGAATGACAATTACCCAGTGATGGACAGAGTTTGCATTGCTAAAGAGGATACTGCATTTGCCTCCCTACCTAAAACTTTGTGGGCTACTTCAGATATTGATGTGGAACAGATGGTTATTCCACCGGTGCACATTAGTGTAAAAGAGGGAGCTTGATGGTGCTTTGCATGCAGAGAGCTGGTGGAAGATGATGTTATCCTCTGCCACTGAGATTTTGAGGTATGGGCCCGCCCTGCTAAAACCCAAAGAGTGGAGTGGTGTGGCTCACTGGTTAGAGGCGGCAGACCCGTAAGCAGAGGACGGCCCGGGACCAGGGTTCGATTCCCGACGCGGCAGGGTCGTGGACCAGGGTCAGCGGGCTCGATAATTCTCGCCTCGGTGCCTACTCCAGTCAGGGACCACACTCGGCAACTCTGGGCATTAGCTTGCCTCATCTTCACAACGGCCCCCCAGACCGCCGGGGATGCTTGGTCGCACCTTAGAGATACCCATTAGGGACCATCTCTCAGGGTGAGCCAGGACGGGTTCCCCAGCGGTCGAAGCGCGGAGATACTCCTCCGGGAGTTGATTCTAGCGCTATATAAACCCACAATTAAATTAAATTAAAGAGACCTTCGTAGATATAATATATACTAGATAGGGAGGGTGAGAATTAGGTGTTGTTAACTCCTATTTATTTCAGCATTTTAGCATGCTGTCACCTTTCGCATTTTATGGACTAGTAACTATGCTGATAACTTTGCTTGTTATAATATGTTTGCTTGTATTAACTAAGATACTGCGTTTGAGAACCCTGCATTAGTAAATAAATATTTCAAATGCGCACGTGTCCTCTTTTACTCCACGTTCTGGTTTTAGATGATTGTATAACGAATGAGTGTTCATGTGTTCCACGATACCTGAGGTATTCTAAGTTCATGTTCTGGTCTGTCTAAACATTGGGAAGTTGTTATGACCAATGAGACACTGTAGCTAGCTCGGTAAGGGGATGTTGGGTACTGAGGTGAGTTTTGGGCCACCCTAATTCACTGAGGTTCCAAATCTCTATGCACAGTTCTGTAGGAGAACGGAATTCCCGCTACAATATAATTTGAGACCGAGAAAGGAGTCTGCAGTGCTTGTGAAAGTTGTCTGAGCATTCCCTGGGTTAGTGAAATGGAGAGCCGATGTGGCAAGGGGGGAGGATCAGCCCTGAAGTAGAGTAGCGACAGCCGTCTTGACCCGTGGTGGAGAAATCAACGGCTGCCCAGGGGTAAGAGCTCTGACAACTACTTAAGTTTCAGGAAGAATTGTTTCGTTTCAAATGGAAAAGAAGAAGATTTTCTGTGCTGTAGGGCTCATTGTTGTTCTGGTGATTGCAGCGACAATCACATGGTCTGTTGAGGAAAAAACTCCTGCTCGTGAGTTGTTTGTTGTTACTACACCGACACCCGAGGAGCATTATTTCTTTACGCTCCCATATCAAGAATTGAAGCACCAACAATCCTATCGTAATAACACTTTTATTCAGATGTTACATCATACCCACATTGCTACGAATGCCACGAACTGTTGGATTTGTGGGATGATGCCTGCACATTAAAAGAAAGGAGGTACACCGTTTATACCTCTCCCTTTTTCGCATAATGGCTCTTGTCGAGCCTGGTATACCCTGCTTTTTGCGTCTAGAAAGCCCACAGTGGGTAGACTGCTTTTCCGGTTGAACAAAGAGTGTCATCAAGACAAAAATGGGTATCCCCAAGCGAATGGAACTAAATGGGAGTGGGAGGAATATCGACCGGACAATATTTCAACGCCATATATCTTCACCAACACAAGAGACTCTGTCAATGCTGAACATTTTGTTATTTCTGTTACTCAAGCACAAGCAGAATTGTGTGTACAGAGCATTGGACATATCCCTGTTGGGATCAGCAACTGTATTACTGTGTTGAATATAGATGGATTAAATAATAGTACCTTTTTAGCTTCACATAACACCTATTTTGTGTGTGGGAATAGTGGATATTATCGATTGCCAGCTGGCTGGACAGGTGTTTGTTATGTGACATTTTTGTTTCCCCCTGTGTTTCTGGCACCTCCATTGTGTCATCGAGATCTTAAATTATTCAACAATATTACTGTAAATCGTTACAAGAGTACTTTAAATACTGATAATGTAGATCAGACAGATACTAGCCTGCAACAATATGTAGATTTTAATTTAGGATTGTTTTTCTTTGTGGGTGCTGCACTAAATAGCAGAAAAGTACGACGATTAACTAGAGTTGTAGAAGCTGTTACAGATCAAGTAGCTGTAGCCCTAGGAAACCTCACTGAAGAATTGAAAATTGCTAGAATTGTTGCTTTACAGAACCAAATGGTTCTGGACGTTATGCTAGCGGATAGAGGTGGTGCATGCCGCATTATAGGTAGTAGTTGTTGTGTGTTTATCCCCGATCACACACCATCAGTGTATAAAGCGATCAATAAACTCCATAAAATCGATGCAGACCTTCTTACAGAGAATGGTACATGGACTCTTGCAGGATGGTTTTGGACTCTAGTCTCTACCTGGGGTTGGAAAATACTGACTGCTATATGTATAATAATTGTAATAATCTTCACATGTTGTGTATGTATTCAGTGTAGTCCGATGATATGTTCTATATGTATTACTGCTTGTATACCGACCAAGAGAAATGTTGCAGAAGTTAAAATGCAAAATAATTTGAACAGGGAGATAGCTGAGATGATGGCCATTGATATAAGGGATGAGTATCTAGCTTATCCTAGGAAATCGAATGTCTTCAGCTAATGCTGAAAGGGTCGTCTGTTGTAAATCAACGGTGATTAGGTTAAGCATTAGCAGAAGACATGCTGTATTTGACCGCCCTGCCTAACCCAGAAGCGGTTGCTCCTCACGCTGCTCCCTGCTAAAAGAAGTGGTATCGTAGCGCTTCTGCCAGACTGCTCACTGCCACTAATGCGAACTGCGCACTGCTCGCTCTGCTTACTATATTTATTCATTGTGCCTGAATCGCACTGCTCGCTCTGCTTACTGTATTTTTGTTATTGTGCCTGAATCGCACTGCTCGCTCTAGGTTACTGCATTTAATCATTGTGCCTGTATCGCACTGCTCGCTCTGCTTGCTGTATTCAATTATTGTGCCTGAATCGCACCGCTCGCTCTGCCTGCTGTATTTAATTCTTGTGCCTGGTGATATCGACATCGTAGCGCTGTGCTGGTAGACTGCCCCGCATTTGCTTAGGAGCTGTGCACTGCTCGCTTTTGCCTGCTTTGGCTGTTTGTGCCTGATTGTGCCAGTGCCACTGCCCATTTCATAGCGATTTCAGGTGGTGCCCCAATCTCGTCCAGTTCCGCTTTTGGGCTCGCTGCCATTTTGTTGTTGTTGTTGTTGTACCTCCCTACCCGGCTCTCCACCCCGCTCCTGCCTCCCAGCTGCTCCTCCCTCGCCCCTCCCCTCTCCACTTTCTACATATGACAGATGCTTTTACGCGCAGCGTTCACGCGCAGCGGACGCGCCCCATGCGCGCCGAAGGCGCGCCAAAGGTAAGCCCGTCTACGCCCGTCCGAGCCTGGACCGCGCCCAGCGCCAGACCCCCTGGCCCCCGCAAAATCCA
Source organism: Lissotriton helveticus (assembly GCF_964261635.1). Lineage (NCBI taxonomy): Eukaryota > Metazoa > Chordata > Amphibia > Caudata > Salamandridae > Lissotriton > Lissotriton helveticus. The sequence continues at coordinate 11,883,052 of NC_136065.1, read as the reverse complement.
CTCCGACCGCATTACGTACAATGCCGCAACCCTTTCAGCCCTTAACCCCGGCCGCCCACCCAACTGCTACCAAGCCGTCCCAGGACACACCCATGGACCCTTCACCTGCCACTCCTGCAAGTTCGACTGCATCAGAACCCACACCAAATCCACCAACTCCAAACAGAGCTCCGACACTAACCACCTAAAGTGCATCCTGCTCAACACCCGCTCGGTCCACAGACACGCCATTGAACTCTGGAACCTACTCGACACTACATCGCCGGATGTCGCCTTCCTTACAGAAACCTGGATGAACGCCTCATCAGCGCCCGACATCGCCATAGCCATCCCAGACGGCTACAAGATCATCCGAAAGGACCGCACCAACCAAACAGGAGGAGGCATCGCCATCGTCCATAAGAACACCATCCACATCACGACCAGCTCCGACGATAACCTCGCAGCCGCCGAACACCTTCACTTCCAGATCCACACCGACCCCAAGACCACACTCAGAGGCACCCTCATCTACAGACCACCAGGACCCCGCACACAATTCAGCGAAGACATCACCGACTTCATCAGCCCACACGTCCTCCCCCCCGAGGGCTACATCCTACTGGGAGACCTCAACTTTCACCTAGAAAAGAAAAACGACAGCAACACTACCACCCTTCTGGATAACCTGGCCAACCTCGGACTCAAACAACTTGTCAATACCCCCACCCACTATGCCGGACACACGCTCGACCCAATCTTCACCTCCAGCAAGCACATCTCCTTCAATCACACCACAGCTCTCCACTGGACGGACCATAGCTGCGTTCATTTCAACTACAAAGAGACCTCGACCCACCACCCCCCACAACCTATTCCCCGAAGAAACTGGAACACAATTACCACCGACCAGCTCTTCACATCGCTTCACCAAAACCCCCCCGCCAAGTCATCGGACCCAAACCAAGCTGCCACCAACCTCACACAATGGATCACCCACAGCGCCGACGAACTAGCACCCTTGAAAAACCATCAAATCAAGCAAGGTAGCAAAAAAGCCCCCTGGTTCAACGATGACCTTAAGAAATCCAAGAAGTTCTGTCGTACCCTCGAGAAAGTCTGGAGAAAAAACCCAACCACTGACAACATGACCACCTTCAAGAACGCCACCAGCAAACACCACCAACTGATCCGATCCACCAAGAAATCAGCATTCAAGGATCGCCTTGACAACAACGCCCAAAACAGCAAGGAACTATTCAACATCGTCAAAGAATTTACCAACCCCACCACCGGCACCAACGACATCACTCCCTCCCAAGACCTCTGCAACTCCCTAGCCTCATTCTTCCACAACAAAATCGCCGACATACATAACAGCTTTGGAAACCAGTCCGATGACCAGTCCACTCCACCCACCTCCGAACCTAAACCACCCTCTAACACCCTTTGCGACTGGAACACAATCACCACTGAAGACACCATCCGCCTGATGAACTCCATCCACTCAGGATCGCCAACCGACCCATGCCCCCACCACATTTTCAACAAAGCAGACTCCATTATCGCACCCCATCTCCATGACGTCATCAACTGCTCCTTCAACTCCGCTACCTTCCCGGAAAGTTGGAAACATGCCGAACTCAGCGCCCTTCTAAAAAAAACAACAGCAGACCCCACTGAACTTAAGAACTACCGCCCCATTTCGCTCCTCCCATTCCCTGCCAAAGTCATTGAGAAAGCCGCCAACAGTCAGCTCGCCGCCTTCCTCGAATCCAACAAATCCCTCGACCCCTCACAGTCCGGCTTCCGAGCCAAACACAGCACCGAAACCGCCCTCATTGCAGCAACAGACGACATTCGAACTCTACTGGACAACGGAGAAACAGCGGCCCTCATCCTACTTGACCTCTCCGCAGCCTTCGACACAGTCTGTCATAGCACCCTCATACAACGCCTTAACAACGTCGGAATACAAGGAAAAGCATTGGACTGGATCATCTCATTCCTCGCCGGAAGAACCCAGAGAGTCCGCCTCCCCCCTTTTATATCAGAGGCCACGAAGTCATCTGCGGCGTACCACAAGGATCATCACTCAGTCCCACCCTCTTCAACATATACATGAGTCCCCTCGCATCCATCGCACGCCAACACAACCTCAACATCATTTCTTACGCAGATGACACCCAGCTGATCCTCTCCCTCATCAAAGACCCAAACACCGCCAAAACCAACTTACACGAAGGAATGAAAGAAGTAGCCGAGTGGATGAAGAACAGCCATTTAAAACTGAACTCGGACAAAACGGAAGTCCTCATCTTAGGTTCATCCCCCGCGGCCTGGGACAACTCATGGTGGCCACCGGCCTTGGGAACTGCACCCATACCTACGGACCACGCACGTAACCTGGGCTTCATCCTGGACTCCTCCCTCTCGATGACCAGACAAGTCAACACCGTCTCATCATCATGCTTCAACATCCTACGCATGCTCAAAAAAATGTTCCGCTGGATCCCCACCGAAACAAGAAAGATGGTCACCCACGCACTGGTCACAAGCCGACTGGATTACGGAAACACCCTTTACGCCGTAACCACAGCCAAACTACAGAAAAAACTCCAACGCATCTAAAATGCCTCAGCCAGACTCATACTGGACATCCCCCGTCAAGCTCACATTTCCGGTCACCTGAAAGACCTCCACTGGCTCCCCGTCAACAAGAGAATAACGTTCTGTCTCCTCACCCACACACACAAAGCCCTCTACGACCTAGGACCCGAATGCCTTCCTTCTACACCCCCACCCGCCAACTACGATCGTCCAACCAAGCCCTTGCCGCAATTCCGCGCATCCACAGATCCACCATGGGGGGAAGATCCTTCTCCTACTTAGCGGCCAAGACCTGGAATTCCCTCGCTACCCACCTCCGCCTTACACAGAACCACCTCTCCTTCAGAAAGGAACTAAAAACTTGGATATTCGATAAGTAAAATACCCCCCTCCCCCAAGCGCCTTGAGACCCTCTGGGTGAGTAGTGCGCTATACAAATTTTCGAACTTGAACTATTTGACCATTATCGTAGCAAAGGAACCGACTCCATTTTGTATTCGTAGCGGCCATTTTGTATGCCATACATTGCCATGTGCTCATCATGTGCTTTGTCCTACCTCCTTGTTAACTGCGCCTGAAGTCTGCCCGGTAACAGGCTATATTTAGCATCCCCCACTTCCAGCATGTCCAGACATGCCCAGTAGGGTATGCAGCAGATACTAATTAGTTCCAGATAGGAATGTGTTTACTAGTTTCTGAAGACTGTTAACTCCGCCCACTTATCGATTCTGCTCTCCAATATGTCCTTGTATGGTCATAAAACTGCTCTTGTATCTGTACCGCCTTCTTTTGAGCCCCTTCATTGTGTATAAAAGGGGCCATGTGCTTTAGTTTGGTGTGCTACTCTATACAATACTGAAGAGTGTTGTGTGGATTGTAGCACCACCTTTAAAGGTTTAATAAACTTTGCTTTTGTATTTTCCAGCTTCTGTGCCAACTTCTTCCTATGGTCTGAGGACTTTGTGCAGAGAAGGGCGAACCCTTTGCACTAGCGGGCCTGGCTGAGGCTTGCTTACATCACCAGCACGCTACATGTGTCAAATATCTGCTTCCAGGAACTATATTTCGGCAAAAAATACATTTGAGGTGTCTAGTGTTTTGTATTTGTTATGCACTATGTTAGTCATTAGTGGCTCACTGTGCATGTTTTGTACCATAAAGGTACAAGTAACTGTATTTACGCATCTGTAATTTAATACTAGAAGGTATGAATGATCTGATTTCATCACAGGAATCAAGGGGTTTTTCATTGATGAGGTGCAAATTTCTATTACACATTGGTATTCAAGTTGCTGGAGAATTTCCCTAATTGGTCTTTAGCCTAATTTTGAATGGGGTATTGTCTTTCAGGTTGTCGGGTCGACTTCAGTGGTATTTCATGTTAAGGGTAACGATCATCCCTCCCCACATTAGTTGTGATATAACACAGGAGCTAGTGCTACGCCCACTCCTTGGCATAGGAATGTTTTATTGATTCCGGGATGAGGCAAAATCAGGTAAATTTAAAATTTCTCCATTTGGGCAATCCATTACGTATTCTGGTGGCCAATCCTTGTCAGACAAAAACATATCTTAATCATAAGGTAAGTTCTCCCAAAAGAGAACATTAATGTTTCTAGGTACTTTCCCCCAATTGGTAGTTCGTATAAACGATGTGGGACACTTACCCTAGTATCCAAAATTTCTACTGTGATATACTCACTCAGCGCTACTCCCACCAGACAATCCATCATGTTTTGGTGAACTATCATGACTTCTGCAGTGATGTCCATTCCTTGCTCAGAAGCAGTGTCTTCAATATCCGGGGAAGGTCTGACCTTAAGTCTGGCAACTTCTTTTTTAATTGAGGTTTGAAACTTTTAGGTGTATATTCTCTAATGATGTAGTCAGATGAGCATTGTGAGTCCTTCTTCGGTTTCATATGCTCTTCTGATCTGCGCTCTGACCATCCACCTCTCTCCGAAAACCTTTCAGATGAACCTTGATAGGACTGAAACAAACGTGTATCAGTATACTGATACCTGTCAGGCGGTATAATATTATCACTGTTAAGCAGGTTATAGATTTCTAAATGTCTACCTGTTGAGAAGACCCACCCCATGGTTTACTTTTTTCTTTGTTTTTCTTATTTTCCCACATCTTCCTTATAGAATACTTGGGTGCTTTCTTAGAGTTATCTTTTTCAGAATTACTCTTTCATTGTGGTTTACCAGGTCTGGTGCCCAGATTATCTCTACCCAGCGTAGCATAGGTTTCTTCGATACTTTTGGATAATTTGCACTCCTGTTGTGCCAGAGCCAAATCCTTTAGACGCTGGCACATAGTCATCCTGCTGCTTCTCCATTTATGTTACGGAAAGTATTGGTGGATACTGCAACAAAATTGCCCATCAGTTTAATTCCCAAGTCCAGGGCAGGTGCTGCCCTGAACTAATTTTGGATCTGTTTAAGAACTTCCGACAAAACAGCCTATGAAGGGGTACTGTGTGCCCTGGTAGATATTTCAGCAAAAACTGGACCCCAAGTGATGGAGCCATCCCCATCGGCAAGCATATTAATATTTGATGTTTTTCCTTTTTTCCCGTGTGGGAAACACTGCTTCAAGCTGGCTTGTTTTTTATGAAATCCAGAATGGAATCTGCTCCTGTCTGATGGAACCATACCCATGACTGCTATCAGTGTTTATGGGCTGATGCCTGGTGTAGCTGTTTGTGATTGTGCAGCTTGAGCAGCCCGAGCACAGTTAAGTGTTACTGTTAACATGATGATTGTCTGCAAATGTACTGCTGATAAATTGGCAACATTAGTATTCGGTGTATATCCTGCTAAGATTGTCCATGTTACTCTCTCATTGCCTACTCTAATGTTTTCTGTTGTGTGTGGAAGGGTGCCATGAAACCAATTCCTATGTTTTTCATGTGGCAAAGGCATTTCTATTTTTGCATATGGTGTATAATTGCCTGGTACTATATCCCGTTTGTATAATGAAATAACCCTGTTGTGTTGTCTGCTGCTGAATAGAACACCTCTGTCCTATGAGCTTTTTGAGCCTCAACCACGAAGGTAACATCTCCACCTGTACGTGCAAGACCATGTTGTAATAATATCTGAGTAACTGCAGTTTTCAGCAATGTTAAGTGCTGGATCATTTGCATCTCCAGACATTACTGTGTATGATTTTCAGAGAGGGTAACACAATGAGAATAAATCCTGTGAAGAGTTCAAGCTTTAACAACCTACAGCCAAGACATAGGAGGTACCTACTCAGCTGAGGCGGATAATCCTTACTACCATGGACGTCTCCAGTTAAGAGGTTAGATGGGGCTTCTAAGTGTACACGAGAGAGCGGCTGAGGTAATCCATTAAATAAGAACCCAATTTACGTTCATGGCGGCACCATGTCATACGGTTTCCACTTTCCAGTACGAACTGAGCATTTGTTGAACAACATAAATAGAGGAGAGAATGTGGCCTTGCGGCTTGAGTGGCTGACCTTGAAACTGGGAAACCGGGTTTGAGTCTCGGCAAAGATGCTAAACCTCCTGTGATTCTGGGCAAATCACTTAATCTCCCTGTGGCTAACAAAAATGAATGTGTCCATCTGTAAATAAACTAGTGCTCAGATAGAGCGCTCTGATACCCGATATCTTCGGGTCGAGTTCACGCTATGGAAAACATTATAAAAATAAAATGTTGGGATTGGTGCCAGATCACTTCAATGCACCGCGTTAGGATATATTGGTTTTACCTTTACCACATATGCTGGGCAACACAAAACTACTGACTAGAAATTGGAATCGTGCCCGTCTATCAGAGTTCTTCAATTCCTTGTACTCTACAATCCCTACAATAACGGACAATGTTAACAAGCTGGAAAGAGCTTTCTCCAACTGGCAATTACGTGCATGTGACAAGCATGCCCCGTTACAATGGAAAGAGGGGGCTTCCAGACGACATGAAACCTCTTACTGGTTCACTGCAGAGTTAAAACTAGTAAAACTTAAAAACCCGGCAGGCAGGAAGAAAATGGAGGAGGAGCTACTCACCAACAGAAAGGGAAAGCTATGATAAAGCATTCACTGAGTACAAAGTAGCCATTGTGGAGGCAAAAAAGGCCTTTTACACTAACTGGGTACTTAGTCCTGAAAACAAATCTAAGGACATTTTCAAAATAGTTAGAGAGCTCTCCAGTGCAGACCATGTCACTCTGACCATCACTCCCTCACAGGTCCTGAGTGACAACTTGAGTACTTATTTTGTTGATAAAATTAAGAACATCCAAAATTCTATCCCCTCCAACTCTCAAGATTGGAAATCACATGAGCTATTCATGAACTCTCTATAACTCTGTCTCCTTTCCAAAATGTTACCTTGGATCGGCTAGGGGAGCTTAGAAAACAAGATTCTTTCTGGTTCCCCCAATGACCTGTGCCCCGCCAAGAGACAAAAAGACTATTTCACACTATTTCCGGACACCTATCTTACTCTCCTCAACACCTCTCTAGAGAAAGGGGAGGTCCCTTGCGCCTTCAAAGAGGCAGTACTCGTCCCACTGTAAAAGAAAGCAGGAGTAGATCCCAGTGAATTGAGCAATTATAGACCAATATCGCTCCTTGCTTACCAGGCAAAGCTACTGGAGGCACATGTCACAAAACTTCTTTGAGCCTTCATTGAAGAAACTAAATTCTTGGACCCCCATCAGGCAGGTTTCAGACCATCACACTCCACCGAAGCAGTCATTGTGAGTGTAGTAGATGATCTGAAAGAGGGTGCTGATAGGGGGTGCATACAAGCTCTTGTCTTATGAGACTTATCTGAGGCATTCAATACTATGGATCACATCATATTAGTGGATAGAATGGAAGTGGCACGCTTGAGGGATAAGACACTGGAAAGGATGCTATCATTTTTAGGGGAACGCACACAATCTGTTAGGCTGGCTCCTTTTGCCTCGGCCTGGGTCAAGAAAACATGTGGTGTACCACAAGGTTCATCTCTTCCCCCCCACCTGTTTAACATTTACATCTGTAGCGGGAATTCCGTTCTCCTACAGAACTGTGCATAGATATTTGGAACCTCAGTGAATTAGGGTGGCCCAAAACTCACCTTAGTACCCAAAATCCCCTTACCGAGCTAGCTACAGTGTCTCATTGGTCATAACAAACTCCCAATGTTTAGACAGACCAGAACATGAACTTAGAATACCTCAGGTATCGTGGAACACATGAACACTCTTTCGTTATACAATCATTTCAAACCAGAACGTGGAGTAAAAGAGGACACGTGCACATTTGAAATATTTATTTACTAATGCAGGGTTCTCAAACGCAGTATCTTAGATAATACAAGCTAACATATTATAAGAAGCAAAGTTATCAGCATAGTTACTAGTCCATAAAATGCGAAAGGTGACAGCATGCTAAAATGCTGAAATGAATAGGAGTTAATAACACCTAATTCTCACCTTCCCTATCTAGTACATATTATATCTAAGAAGGTCTCTTTGGGTTTTAGCAGGGCGAGCCCATATCTCAAAATCTCAGTGGCAGAGGATCACATCATCTTCCACCAGCTCTCTGTATGCGAAGCACCATCAAGTGTGTTACGTGTGCTCTATGCAAAGCAATATAAAATGCGCGTAAAGCCAGATTTTGGCAGCAGCTGCATTCATTTTATGTCTAGGAAGGTGCGAAGACCAGACCTCACAACAACAGTGTCGAGTTATCCTTGGAGGCTTCAGCACTCACTGTGCAGACAGTTTACAAAGCTAAGCTGATATCAGAGCAATAACATATTATTCTCATGTAAATCACAATGCTCTTCTAGGTTGAAAGCTAAAATAACAATTATGTGTCGTGTGCAAAAAGCAGCAAAAGGAAAAAATGGCGTTTAAACATTTAATAAGCTCATGCTAACTTAACACGGTATATAGGTAGGCAGTAACTATATGATACCCCCCCAATGATCCGAGCACGGACAAAATAAGGTAAGGTAAGACCAGAATAGGGGCATATCATGAAAGCAGAGTTTAATAATAATGCGCTAAAATCTGGTGAAAAGGCCTTATAGAGGTCAATAGAGAGGCCTCACTCTCACTCAAGTTAATAGGACTGGGTTTGTAAAAAAATTTGTACGGAAAAGGTCCAAAAAAATTCGTAATCAAGAGCTGGCTATTAGCAAAAAGTCTCGAAGGCTTTCAGGACTGGACTGAATATGCAAAATATGCAGCAACAGCCTCCAGCATGAAATCACTGTCATCATCCGAAAACAGTTCAGCCATCCAATCCATTAATGGGAAGGAACATAAGTGCTCCTCCAGCACCGGAGCCTCTAGCATCATCAGAGGACAACTCGGCGGGTTCTCAATATAGCTCTGTGCCAAGAAATCTTGCGCTGCTGCGAGTATGTTCCACTGACTCATTAGTCCATGCATCGCTGCCAAGGCCATAATCCTTTCGCCAGAACAAACCAACTCGTGAGTAACTACGGGACTCATCAGGTGATTAAAATCGATGTCAGGAGGCACCGTCTTGCGGAGACACAAATCAAGGGCCCAGTCGAATTCACAGCTCAGGCAATGAAACACAGGCTGGACACATGTGAAATAGGAAAATCGAAACGATAATCCATATGCCGTGCTTAAGGTCACAAGCGGCAGTGCGCCATAGTATTCAAGCATCCGGTTGCGAAACAGAGCCAGGTGGGGCTGTGCGGCTTCTTACACAGGACGGGCATCCATTTTTAATAAAACAAAAAATCACCAAAATGCCTGCAGCCAGCGCCAGCAAAACCGGAAAGCCACCAAATAGGCTTGCAAATATAGAATGAAAGAAAGCAGGGATGACTCCAAATATTTTCTCGAAGGAAGTCACAAGACCACTGCTAACTATTTTAAAAAAGTGTGCGAGGCCAGAAGTGGAGGAGGCATTAAAGATTTGATGAATCAGCTCGCTGAAATGCAATGGCAAATCAGTATTCAATAGCGCCTGCATTTCTGTGCGCGTGTTAGCTATGTGAAGGACAAATGTTTCACGAGCCGAACTCGGGGCCACCTCTTTTTGAGACAAAAGGGCTCTTATTCTACTCATACCATTGAACTCTGCCGTCATGGTTGGGATTCGCGGCCAGATGGAAACATCTGAATTCCCATGTGTAGGAGGATACAGAACGTTTTTGCAACACACCACCCGTTATGATACTGTTACCACATAAGCAATACCTCTAATTAACCCACAACAGTCTTCGTTATTCAAAAGTAAATAACTGCCGTTTGCCAGTAATGTGAAAGTAGGAACGATTGCGGGAACTGGAGTGCCTTTCAAAACACAGGCTAAATTTGGCCAGTCCTGGTTACAAGAACCGTGCAATTGGATGTGTCTACATATTAATGAGTGATTGGGTGTCTCTGTGCACTCCTCCCCCTTAAGATAAACTTCCTTTTCGTCTTTCAAGCATCGATAAGTGAATGGAAGCGACCATGCCTCATGGAGAAACGAACTACCTAGTGGTTCATATCTGCCTATCGCGATATATCGCATACAATTTGTAAATTTGTACAAAGCAAATGGTAATGTAATCAACCCGTGGATAAGCCATGTCGCAGCAGTGGCTTCTGCCACAGAGAACGGCAAGGACTCTAACTTTTCAATGTGTAGCATGGAAAAAGAAGCATCTCGCATTGAAAGCATGCGCTGCTTGTCAGTCAAATTAAAAGGGCCAAAGATGTAAGTCCAAGGCACCTTACCAGACTTAAGCGTCTGCAGGGTCCACGCAAACTGCATAATGGAACGCAATTGATTTTGACCATGGTATAACACAGACACTTCATCTTGCACAATGTCAACAACAGAAGACACAATATTATTTAACGTGTAAATGCGGGAAGAAAGCATGTTAATACTATTATCCACAACTGCAAGCACTTTTTCTAAATTAGCTTGATCAATAGCTCTAAGGCGTGTAGCAGCCTCAATTTGTGAAGTCTTCCAGATTTCATTGTAAATCGCATAAATGCATCTTTTAGATCTACCACTAGCCGGGCCTTTAATGAAATCATTTAAATCCACATAATCAGTCAGTTTGGATAGATGCAGTTTAACTGCAGCCAATGTAGAATGTTTCACCCAAGTCTGACATAATTTGCCTACTGAATAAGTAGTTACAGAATGGTCAGTATCAAATCGGGGATCATGCCTGATTTGTGTAAATCCATCAGCTAAACCCAGAAAACGTCGTTGGCACGAATCAGAGCTTCTGTGCCACATCAGCCAACTTTTTGGATCCAAACTGGATATATTAAAGGACGAATTTTGCAATAGAACTTGCAATTCCCTAATGGAAAACTGTGTAATATTACTCCAACCAGAATATTCCTCTAAATCAGGGACGGTAGCTGTATTTAATTTTTTAGAAGTAGCCAATCCAAAGCATGTAGTTTGTGAAATGCTAGAATTCAAAAACAACATATGATTTGGGATGAGACATGCACGGTGCAAAGCCTCAGTGCCTTGTACCTGCCCCTTGATTCATGCTCTGCAATCCAGGTGAGTGAAGGTATACAATTACGCTGACTACATGCAGCTGATTTTTCCAATTGACGATACAGAGGAGTCTAAGGATTTCTTCCAATGCTTTTTATTGAAGACTGGATGAGTCATAACTATCTCAAATTAAACTCGGATAAAACTGAGATAGTCATTTCTAATAATAGACTTGATCAGTGGACGATAGCACACTGGCCAGCTACACTGGGCCTTCCCCCTACCAATAAAAATTCAGTTAAAAGTTTAGGAATTAAAATTGATGCCAAGCTATCTATGCATGAACAGATCAAACTGGTTACCTCCTCTTGCATTTACTACCTGAAGTCTTTTAAGAAAATTAGGAAATTCTTTACCAGGGAAGCAAGTACGGCGGTCATGCTTGCCTTGATCATTCCCAGGGAAGAATATGCTGGGAGAGGTGTGGCGCTGCGGCCAGGGCGACTGACGCTGGAATCTGGGGATCATGGTTCGATCCTAGGCGCTGGCGGCAGATTAGCCCAGCACCATGTGACTCTGGGCAATAGCTTGTTTAATTTTCCCGACTGCACCCAGCGCCTAGAGACCCTTGCGAGTGATTGTTCGCGCTTTACAAATGTAGATTATTATAATGCCATTTACTTAGGGCTCCCTGCATATCAGACCCATAATCTGCAGTTAATACAAAACCAAGCAGGCAGGCTGGTCCTTCAGCAACCAAGACACTGCCACATTATTCCTCTCCTGAAGCAATTACATTGGCTTCTGGTGACTCCGCGGTCCATGTTTAAGACAGGTTGCATGATCTTCAATGCCCTCTGTGAGAAGTGCCCTAAATTAATTTCTGCTAAGATCTCTAGGTATCTACCCAAATGGAATCTCAGATCGGCCTCGATGTCTACGCTGACGATTCCAAGATTCAAGCGCACAAGTACGGGTGGCTCCCTTTTCTCTGTCCTTGGCCCCACTCTTAGGAGTTCCCTGCCAATGGACATGAGACTTACTCCTGAGTACACCAACTTCAGGAAAAAACTGAAAACATGTCTGTTCACTCAAGCCTCTTGCTAGTAGCTCTATGGAAGTTTCTACCTCTCCTTCAAAGCCAAGAGACCTTTTGGTATACATGCTCTTAACAAATTTCCCAAACATAAACATAAACATATGTTGTCCTAAGGACCAGCTAGCTCACAGTATCATCATAAGTACCCCTAAACATAGTAAGGTAACTGATTGTTTGTGCAACCTGAGAACATGACAACCCTAATTACCCCGAGGAATCCTGGTAAAAGATCTAGAACCTTTTTGATCAGTCACTCGTGCTCTCACAGAGAAATATACAAGAAATACATAAAGGAGCGTTTTCAATATTAATTGAAACTTTGTGATTTGTGTATAAAATATGTGCACTGTAATTATCAATAGACAGAAGCAGATAAAAGTGATTGGTAATATAAGGATGGTGAAGAGAATACACAATTCCATCATAATGCTAAAATAGTGTATATATGCTGGCATATAAGTACTGAGAATTGTGTACTCCTACTATGCGCTTCCAAACCTAGTTGCCTAGGGTGTGTGTGCTCTGCCAAGAATCCCTCATTGGATGATCAAACACCCATTACCTGAAAGCAATATATGTAGGTCCCCGTCTTGGTCAAAGGTTGGAAATCCCTCCTTATAGCTGAAACGCCAACACAGCAACGACCTCGTAATGACAACAAAGTGCTCCTATAATTTGAGCACGGAAGTACATATGTATTTATAACAATTGCATCCATGTTTCCTTGTTTGATACTTCAGCTGAGCTGACATTGTTTATTGTCTCTTTTATCGCAATGTTGACTCATGGACAAAAATACAAGAAACTGCATTTGCACAATGTGTGTCAATGTATTGTACAAAATGTTCACGGTGTTGTGATAGTGTGCTTATGAAGTGGCTTTGTAAGTAAAGTGGTTTCAGAGAAACGGATGCCACACTCGCATACAAGCACATGTGTGTTTAAAGTCATCGTGTGAAAGAGAAACATAAACATATTAAAATGGTGGTATTTCTTTCCAGGCCTAGCTGAGGCATGCGACATCTTGAAGAATTGGATTTCCCTCAAGATGTCACCCCACTTGAAACTAAGCTCAGTATCAGTATAGTGTAAAAAACACTCTTGGACCTCTTGCTGATTATTAAGCCACAGATACTTCCCAGTGGCTCAGAGGTAAGAGGGGAAGCTGTCTGAGGTGAGTGGAGAGAGGACCTTGTAAGTCCCAGGGGTTCAGGATGCATTCAGGAGAAGCGTGGCTCAGTGGTTAGAGGCGGCAGACCCAGAAGCTGAGATTGACCGTGGACCAGGGTTTGATTCCCCGCCTCGGTGGGTCTCGGGCTCAAAATTCCACGGACTTGACAATTCTCGCTCTGGTGCCTACTCAACTCACGGGGTCACACTCTGCGACTCTGGGCAATAGCTTGCTTAATCTCCACTACGGCCCCTCGCGGCGGGATGCCTGGCTTTCACCTTGTGGAAACCCTGCCGGGGTTTCTCACAGGGGAATACCAGGACGGGTTCCCTAAGCAAGCGCCGGGACGCTTACGGGCAGCCGTGCGCTTTACAAGTCCAATACATTTACATTTACATGCTGGTTACATTTAAATACTTGCACAGGCTCCGCGTTTGGGCAAGCAACATGGGCACTGTGTTAGTTAGCCCTGCCAGGACATGGAAGCTGCATGACTACTGTGTACAAAATTCTCAATGGAGTTATCAGGGGCTGTCCTGGTTGGGTGCACTGGGTGGTGAACTGCTCTCCACTCTAAACTGGCTACATATCATAGATTCCCTGGAAATAAAGATGTACCAAGAGTTTTGTTAATCTGCGTACGTTTATTGCCAAAAGAGGCATTGCTCAGAAGTGGTGGGCCAGAGGCGCACCTAAAGTATGTAGGTGGATACGCCACATAGACAGATGCAGGACTACGGAAGCGTCTACATGTCCTTCAAGGGGCAGCCCACAAAATCACCTAAAGATCTGAGATCATTGAGTATCCAACAACAAGCTCAGTGTCCTGGGCTGAAGAGGAAAGTCACACTGCCTAATGAGTGGACTGTGTTTTGATGGTACCTGGAGACCAGCCACCTGCCAAGGATCCCACCAGCTTGGACTGGATGTTGCATGCTTTATATATTGCTGCATGGATAAACAGACTGAGTACGAATGTGCACATTTCTCTGAGGTGTACTGAGATGCTGAAAACGTGAAGGTGATTTATATAAAACCATGGGCCCATATTAATTGTCAGCGGGACCTGTCTCCATTCTCAGTTCCTCTGCTCTTGCAAACTTGCCACCCTGAACCACTTCCCCCAGCATTTACATCCCCTTAGTTGCTCATTTACTGCCAGCATCATTACTGTACCCTCTCGTCCAGCGACTCACCCATGGGCTGGTTCTTTTGCTCCATCAAGTCCTTCAGACTGTCATTCAGCATCTCCTTCACTTCTTCAAAGGTTTCTCCGCTCTCTTCCCAGTACTGTGGCTCCTCGTCTGTGATCCTCTCCATCCAGGGGGCCCGGGGCCCAGCACTGCCGCTCTCGCTGGTGTAACCGATGATGGGGACATCATCCACGTACCCGACTACGGAATATTGGGGCACTCCGATGAGGGGCTCCGACAGGAAGGAGAAAGAATAGCTCAGAAAGTGTGAGCCTGGGGAAAAAAGGGGTCAAGAGAATAAAAAATTGGATTTCGCCTCTTACTGCATTCAACATTACCTGTTGTGTTCCATGAATCCTCCTCCTCCTTATCATGTGTTACACTGATCCTCTCTCACACTTTTGTCCTTTGTGCTGCACTGATCTTGCAAACACCCTTTTAACCGTGTACAAATCTAGGGGCATATTATCAAGACAGGCGAAAAAATTATCGCCGCTTTAGCGACAGTAAACCGCCGATAAAGTGGCGATAATGGGCTTGATAATATGCTCTATGAATTCCTATCGAAGCCCATGTTAGATGCCAGATTCCATCATCATAAACTCAATTATTTAAGATAGTTTTTCTCCTATAGATCTGAAAGGAGTAGACTAGTTCAAGGTAACATCCAACTTGAATATGGTTCAGTCCTCCTCAACGACCTTTCTAAAACTCTTTTTTTAAAAGCATTCCCAGTTAAAAGCAGAAAATCTGTTGTTCATGTCACGCTGCTGCCATGTTTCTAACACTGATAAAACTGTCGTCTCATACCTTAATTGGCTCCCAATGGAGTCACACTGCTGCAATAGAACTGTATGTCTCATGTACAAACACTTAAACTTTCACATTCCTAGTTGTTTCTCATAACACCTACTGTATTTAGAAGTGTTCATACCCTACAATGCAAAGGCAACTGAATTCCCTCTGTTCATATAAAAACATGTTTCAGTGATCCATTCCTGTAGTTGTCCCAGAACTTGGAGCACTAAGTCAGCATTTCTAAACACCCTTTATACTGAATTGTTACACTATCATGTACCAAAAGTGCAGTACATTCTGCCAATATCTAGATTCATTTACTAAAGACTCACTACACAGCACTTTATCAAAGGCACACACCTAGCACATGCACTTAACATGCACACACTGCACGGCACTGTTCTATCCCTCTATTGCACCCTTCCCATGCACACATTCTCCCAGCACACAAACATTACTCCTATGTTGCCCAGCACTTCAGAATAAACAGATGTAGGCCAAGGGTGCGTTAAGCACACAGCAGCAGAATTTTGAATGAGTGAGCCTGCAGGCCTCACTCCAGAAACACTGGTTGAAATAGACCTGTTCACTCCAACTGATCACTACATGGTATGCTGCCACAAACATCACGTGTGCTGCTTAGCTCCAGGTGAAGGTGGTAGCCTTCCCGCTCTATGAAGGTGGCACTTTGGGCACTCCTCCCTGTCCAACAAGACTGGAATCCATGAACACACACAAAAATCAGCATTACAGATCCAGACTTTAGTACAGTGGGGGCACTCCAGGGCAGTGGTGCACGTCCATTATCATGTGGAGTACATTTCTTTCCCAACAGTATCTAAATCTTAAACTTTTAGAAACAGACTGCTAATGTAAACATGAGCTAAAGAGGTTGCAAATGCGCAGGGCCTGTTTGCATAGGTGATGTACTTTGCATACCAGCTGTTAATCAGGTAAAATCTAGGGCAATGTTTATGACCATTATGGAGCAGGCTAGCACAGCAAGTCATGTAGCTGTGCTGCCCTGCGTCACAGGGAAAGGGCAGGAATGTGCCGTATTTATCCAATATAGTTAATTCCTGTAATTTCCCCTTGTGCTGGCGCCGTTTTGGCAGCCTAGTGTCAACGCAGTCACCCTTACACCATGGTGCAAGGTTGCATGTGTTGTAGGCAGGATTGTTATTGTGCAGGAAGGGCACCTTCCTGCACAAAAACAATCCTGAGAGTTTACCTCTTTCTATGTGTGCTGCAGAATGCTAGGTTTGGTAATTCTGGGAATGCTTCAAAAATCATGGGAGTTGTGGGGGAACACACACACAATGCCAATGGGATGCCTCCCTTGGCAGAGTAATGCAACGCAGCGATATGCACTGTGATGCAATTTTCTATATTTCAGAAGCCATTGAAAGCCAAACAGAGAGGCTTTGCTTGGCTTCAAAAATATGACTTTACATTTCTGTCGCTCTTGAACCACCTTCGATGGTGCAAGAGTGATGCAAACCAGGGGTTAAATATGGCCCCTTTTGTCTTACAATTCCTGTTTCATTTGGCAATTCAGTCAGTGGTCAAATTCTGTATAAGCCCCCGAAACTGACCACTGGGGAGAGAGAAACTTCCACGAGGGTGCAGTTGTAGATCCTGATGGCCGGAGCACCAGATTTCACCTTAACCAAAGAAGGCTCCAGCAATATTCTCTAAGGCTCTGCAAAGGATTTTGCCTTCATTGACTGGAGCGAAGGTTGTGTTCTCGCATGGCTAAAATCTCCTTGCCCTTTTACTCAAAACATGTGGTAAGCTATTTCAGACAGACAACATATCTTCTTGTTCTATGTATGCGCACCTCTTCTAAAACTCAAGAAATATTACTTATTCATCTGTAAGAACCAGCAAAACGACTGGAGATAGCACTGTGAGGCTGTCAAGGACTACACATTATGATGGTACATTTGGTCCTTGTTGTTTCACTGCTCACCAAATACTTCTCTGCTTTAAACTTGTATCTTATGTTATGTTACCAAAAAATAGTCTTGCTCTAGATTTAGTAGTTTTAAAATAACTATTTTAAAATAAAAATGTTTAAATGCAGATCCTGTTTCTTGTGATCCTTGAATGTGTGACTCATTAAGGAAAGATTGTTTGTATTACCACTGTGTTCCTGAACCCTTTAATGGGCTATTAGAACATTGGAAGGTTGAGCGCGCCATTGAAGATGATGTTGTGCTCAGGGCTTCTAGTGGCCGATAGAAACCCAGAGCGTCAACATTCCAATGTTTAACTTTCACAGTTGTTGCTGAAAACAAAGCCCTCATGGAGCCCGAGGGGATTTCAATCCCTTGGGCTCCCTTAGGGCTTTATTTTACAAATTAAAACATTCCGCTCTCTAGGGGCGGAATGTTCAAATAGTCTTACAACCCTCCATAGTGGGCTCTACCAGCCATTAAAGGCCCGCTCTGCTTGAGCGGGCTTTTAATGGCCGGTAGAGCCTTCTACAGCGGGCTCTAAGGCTATATCAGAACACTGGAATGTTGAACGTGCCATTGAAGACAATGGAGTGCTCTGGGCTTCTAATAGCTGGTAGCAGCCTGAAGCATCAACATTCCAATATTTTCCTTTCACAGCTGTTTCTGTGAACAAAGGCCTCATGGAGCCCAAGGATATTTCAGCCTGTAGGTATACTCATTGGGTTCTGTGGGTACTTGCACTGCATTATTGTGGTAAATGGCTGGTTGGCATCGTGGTGGCCAAGCCTGATGTAGTGTTTTCACTGCCATAATATTGAAGTAGTTTTGTATGAATTTCAATTCACCCAAGAACTCTACCTATAAGATGGGTGCAACCTGTCTACATCCATTTATGCACTTAGCCACTCATTCAGCCAGTCAGGTGTTTACTTATTCAACCACTCACTCACCAATTAAATATCAATGCCTGGAATCACTCATTCATCCAACCATGCACTCAACAATTCAACCATCCATATACTCACCCATTAATTATTTATGCTGTAAACCACTCACTTTTCCAGCCATGCACTTACACATCCAAGCACCTCAGTCTGGGTACCACTGCAGCTCACTGAGCCCTGCTTTATCTGGAGTTCCCTTCTCCGTTTCCAAGTCTGTGTCCATGCACAGCTCCAACAAGGGAGCAGAAAGGAAAGGAAAATGCCCCCACTTGAACCAGTGTAGTATATACCTTCCCTCGTGCTGGGAACAGCACGAGGGATTACCTTCTCTTGTGGTTGTTCCACTCCTCCGTTCTGTTCTAGCGCTCTGGGCAACGCTAGTCAGTTGCCTGGAGTCCTGGAAACGAGCGGCGGTTTATCCCTGTGGGTGTTTCTATCAATTGAATAAAAGAAGATTTAAACCTACAACTCTTGCCAGAAATACACTTATTTCATTTGGCGAAGAGCGGGTTCCGAACCTACCAACTTCAACCTCGAACACCCACCAGGAAGTACTCGGCTCAACCCCTCGATACCCGCCCTCCTACTAGGTATTTATCTACTTTCCTGCATCACGCCTCATCTTCCTGCTCTTCAAGTCGTCAGTGGCTGCATTTTCTACTGATTTTCTTCCACATACCAACATCACGGCTGCAGATGGTGACGGTTGCATTGGAAACTCGAGCTTCATCCAGTGAGTACTGCGCATCATACACCGTCATTGTACCAGCGCATCATCAGTTTCTACGCGCACTTGACGCTAACACCCTCGATGCTCCAGCGCTCCACCTCATCACGCCCTGACGTCAGCACGCTTGCGCACGGCGGCCATTTTAGCTAGTTGCCTAGCTACAACTAACCACAACAATAGGCTCTGCGCTATTATCCACACCGAGTCAGTTTCCTGATTCCTGACACCACAGCGCGACCTTCGCTTCGTGTCCTTGGCATTCAATAATACTGTGGAGTTAAATACTGGTATTTTTACAACATTATTTATTACATTTGACAAACTTATTCAATTTGTTTTTACTCCTTCGGTGACAGGCACACCTCTGCCTGCATTTCAAATGTTATCATAAACTTTACTCATACTTGTTATTTATTGGGCACATTTACAACCTAATCTGTGATACTTATCAATTTATTTAAATGGCTTCTTCTCAGCAATTCGCTCAACCCCCACCTTTTCTTCAGCTCCCTGGAAAACCTACCATTCCTTGGCGTCAATGGGTTAGAGCTTTTGCCAACCATATTGTAGCGATTGATGCAGTCAAATTCACTCCTGAGAGGAAAGTTGCTATTTTATATGGTTGCTTGGGTGTTGCTGCACAACATACTTTTGAAAACCTCCCAAGATCCTCTCCTCCCACTGGAGAGGCTGGTGATAATTGGGATGAGTATAAAGAAGCCTTATCCAGACTCGCAAGACATTATGGCGAAGAACCTAATGAAATGCTTGAAAGACATAACTTCTTTAAAAGGAGACAGCGAGAAGACGAGTCCATTGAGGAATACATTGCTCAGTTAAGAATCTTGGCCTCTACTTGCGAATTCGAATCTAATCCCGACATTTACATTAGGGATCAATTTGTTTTTGCTTGTTTTTCTAAAAAGATTCAACAACGCCTTTGGAGCTGCAAGAAGCCTACACTTCAAGAAACTATTGACATTGCCAAGAGCATCGAAAGATCCATCACCACCTCTAACGCACTACAAAAAGACCAAGCTCATTCTTCTCTTCATTCTTCTTCATATGACAATGCCACTTCAATTAGTGTAGTTAACACTAATAGGTCTTTTAGATCTTTTCAAAAGAAACCTAACCCTAACCCTTATTGTTACAGGTGTGGTTCTAAGTCCCATATTGGCAACAACCCCTCTTGTCCTGCTTCAGGAAAAAGGTGTGTTTTATGTAAAAAATTAGGACATTTCCAAGGTATGTGCAAATCTGTCAAAAGATCGTCCAGACCCTCTGTAAATAGTATTATATGTCCTGATTTGGAAGATTGTATTGATGAATTTCAAGACATGGTTGTATCTATCCATTGCAACTTCATTGATACCTCTAATTTGGTCAAAGGTCCTTACTGCTCTGCACTGTTTGGTAACATTGAAGTTACAGTCATGGCAGATTCTGGATCCCCCATAACCATTATTAATGAAGCAATTTTTCTTGAAAAATGGAACAATTCCATTTCTTTACTCAAATCTGACCTTAGTCCCAAAGCATTTAATGAGTCTGATATTATAATGCTTGGCTACTTCAACTATAGGCTTGAATGTTTTGAGAGATCTATTATTACCAAAATTTATATTGCAACCAAGGGTCCCAATATAGTTGGCTGGCAAGATCTTGCCAAAATGGGTATCTACCTAGTTCCTGGTTCGGATGATCCCATTAGAGTTGGTGATCCTCCTGAAGGTTATTCCCCTGTTCCACCATTTGTTTCAGTTTGTCTTCTCTCTGAAAATCATGAGTCAGACATCAAACAAATTTTGGACAAATTTCCCAATGTTTTTTCCAACCAACCAGGCACCGTCAAAGGTTTTAAACATGAAATCAAACTTAAAGCCTCTGCCCAACCCATTGTTCATAAAGTCCGCCCTGTCCCCATCAGTGCCAGAGACGAACTTAAATCTGTACTCACCTCACTCAAAAAGGATGGTATCATTGCACCTTCAGATTCCTCCGAATGGGTTTCCCCCATTGTTATCGTTCGCAAGAGGAACGGAGAGGTCAGGCTATGTGCCGACCTTCGCACCCTAAACAAAAATATTTTGGTTGATTGCCACCCACTTCCCAAAATTCATGACCTACTTGCCAACCTAGGTGGTGCCAAGTATTTTTCCCTTATTGACTTACGCTCCGCGTACCATCAAGTACCCCTTACCGAATCTTCTCAAGACCTCACCACTTTTGTCACCCCATTTGGTGTTTTTAAATATTTAAAACTCCCATTTGGACTTGCTAGCGCAGCTAGTGTTTTCCAAAAAATCATGGATCATCTCTTCGAGTCTGTTCCTGGAGTTCAGGCCTATCAGGATGACATCTTGGTTTTTTCTCCTGATTGGAATTCTCATTTATCCCATCTTTCTTCTGTTTTGTGCAAGCTTAATGAAGCTGGCATGACTGTCAGAGCTGACAAGTGTAAATTTGGTTCTCAATCCCTGGATTACTTGGGTCACACTTTAACTCCCGAAGGCATAAAACCCAAGTCCTCCCTCATTGAGGCTATTTCTCAAGCTTCTCCTCCCAATGACAAAGATGCTCTCCGCTCATTTTTGGGTTTAGCAGAATATTACGCCCGTTTCGTAAAAGGCTATGCCCAAATTGTTGAACCCCTTCGCTCTTTACTTCGCAAAGGTTCCAAATATACTTGGACTGAAGAGATCAATACCTCTTTTTCACATATCAAAGACATGATTGTTGATGCCCCTGCTTTACAACCCTTTCAAGACTCTGCCAAGTGTTTCATCATGGTTGACGCCAGCTTAACTGGTTTGGGCGCTGTCCTTGGTCAGTGGGTTTCTGGTAGGGAACACACTATCGCTTTTTCTTCCAGAACACTTAAGGATTCTGAAACCCACTATAGCACCATTGAGCGAGAGTCATTGGCTTGCGTTTGGGCAATTGAAAAATTTAAGAACTACATTTGGGGTAGAGAATTTGATTTATTCACCGATCACAAGCCTCTCACTCAACTTCTCAATGGTGATGGCCTAGGTAAAGCCTCCTCAAGACTTGTCAGACTCTTGTCAAAATTACATGAATTTCACTTCAATATTAAACACATTTCAGGTGGCAAAAATTTTCGTGCCGACTGCTTGTCTCGCATGTCACTCAATACTGCTTCTGATATTCAAGATATCGGTGACATTGAATGTGTAGTTGCCACTCTTGACGCCACCAAGTTGTGCCCTTTCATTTCAGAGGATTCTTGGTCAAAAGCATATGAAAATGATCACAATTTAAAATTGGTTGCACAATACATTTCTCAGGGCTGGCCTGAGAATAGAAAATTGTCCAATGAACTAAAGGCTTTCTCCAGGATTTCTTCTGAACTCTCCCTTGTTGACAATCTAATTATGAGGCATGATGTTTTTGTTCCCCCTTCTGATGTCAGACCCGATATCATTAAATTTGCACATCAAGGGCATCTGGGCATCACCAAAACATCCCAACTCATCAAATCACATTATTGGTGGCCTTCTATTGAATCCCAGGTAAAGTTTTACATTGATTCCTGCAATGAATGTTTACTCTCGGATAAGAAATGGAAACTCATTAGTACGCCCCTACATCCTGTTCCTTTTCCACTTAAACCCTGGGAAAAGGTTGGATTGGATTTTTCTGGCCCCTTTGAAGTCCTTCCCCATGACATGAAATATGTCATTCTTCTAATTGACTATCATTCTAAATGGTTGTATCACATGTTTTGTGACTCCCCCTCCTCTGCTAATGCCATCAAATTTTTGCGAAATTTATTCATCATTGAAGGTTGTCCTTCTGTGGTTGTTACCGACAATGGTTCCCATTTCATATCCGAGAAATTTGACTCATTTTTAATGGAACATGATGTTGTTCATTTCAAAGTTGCTCTTTATTCGCCCACTTCAAACGGTTTAGTTGAACGGGCCAATAGATTGCTCAAAGATGCTGTTCAGACTGCCATTTCCTCCCACAACGATGTAAGAAATTTTGTTGAAGAAAAGTTTTGGTCATACAACATTTCTCCTCATTGCACGACTGGCATATCTCCCTTTTCTTTGTTAAGAAATAGGAATGTTCACACCAGATTGTGTCCTACTTGGTTATCTGAGAAGAACGTTCAGACCCATCGTCCTTCTCATGTTTCTCTTTCTGAAAAAGTCTCTCAGAAACAATCCCTTATGAAGGTCAAGCATGATTCAGGTAAATCTTTCACTTCTATTGTTTTAAAAGTTGGTGATTGGGTCCTCATCAAGAATCCAAGAAAAGTTGCTAAAGGACTCTCTAAATTCTCCACCCCAGTCCAGGTTACTGCAGTCAGTAAGGCTTCTGCTTTACTTGGCAGTAGAGGATGGTGGAACAAAAGAGCTTTGGTTCATCTATCTGACTCACAAGCTCGCTCCTTGGTAAGTTTGACCCAAGAACAATTTGATCAGTGTGACTGGTCTTTTTGGTTAGATTCCCCAGATTCTTCTTACTCATCTTCATCCTCCCCCTCATCAGATGCATCCCCATCTATCACTGTTTCCTCTCCTCCTTCTTCTTGTTCCTCCTCTTCTTTGCAGTTTCCCTCTTCATCTTCCTTTCATTCTGAGATTGGTAGGGAAGTTTCCCATCAAGTTTCCACTCCATCTGTTCGGTGTAGGAGGTTACCTATCAGGTTTAATGACTATGTGTTAAGCTGAAATTTGTTTCTTTTACTTTGGTCCTAAATACTTTTGATGTCTTTATCCACATGTATTTGCTTTCCTTTTATTGTTCTTTATATATTTTTGAAATGTTGTGAAGAGGGAGAAGTTGTAGTATATACCTTCCCTCGTGCTGGGAACAGCACGAGGGATTACCTTCTCTTGTGGTTGTTCCACTCCTCCGTTCTGTTCTAGCGCTCTGGGCAACGCTAGTCAGTTGCCTGGAGTCCTGGAAACGAGCGGCGGTTTATCCCTGTGGGTGTTTCTATCAATTGAATAAAAGAAGATTTAAACCTACAACTCTTGCCAGAAATACACTTATTTCAACCAGACCTTTAATGACAAGACAGTGAAGCGTGCAAACCTTATTTCTTATTATAGTTCCCCTTGGCCTTTCATCCTCCTTTCATCTATTTAAAAACCAATCTGGGGTGGTGACTACCTCTCTCCTGCTGTAAACGCCAGTCAATATTGCTGGGAGGTGACCTCCTGTCTCATGCTTTAAACGCCAGCCATTATTGCTGGGTGGGGACTTCCCCTCTCATGACGTAAACACCAGTCATTATTGCTTTCTCATGCTGTAATTGCCAGCATTATTGCTGGGTGATGACTTCCCCTCTTATGATGTAAACACCAGTCATTATTGCTGGGTGGTGCCTTCCCCTATCAAGCTGAAATCAACAGTCATTATTGCTGTCTCATGCTGGGACCTACTGACACTTAACTTAGCACAGAAAGTAGAGACACAAACACACCAAGGGGGACACATTGTTTGATCCCATCTTCTCAAATATTATGGAGATAGAGGTTGACACACCTAGGCCAATTCCCTGATCAGATCACTATCTAACCCAGTTTACAGTACCCTCTCACAGAAAGAGGCAAGAACAACAGATCAAGGAAATCACTACTAGGAAGTGGAACAATTTCAACCCCACCTCCTTCACCCAGGCACTGTTTGAAAAAAAGCCTTGACTAGATAAAGACATTAATCTAGCCAATCGTCAACTGGAAACCTGGATTATAGAGGCACTAGATAAGACAGCACCTTGGAGTACTAGGACCCCAAAGAGACAAAAGGAAACAGCACCTTGGTTCAATGATGATCTGAAGGTGGCCAAGAAAAAATGTAAAAGGCTTGAGCGAGTATGGAGGAAGGAGTATTGTAGTAGGGCCAAAGAAATCTACAAAAAGGAACTAAAACAATACCATGCACTAATCAAGAAATCCAGAACTACTTTTTATGCGGAAAGAATTGAAAGGGCTAGTAACTCCTCCAAAGAAATGTTCACTATACTTAAATTCCTCAGAACACACAAAACTAGAGACAACTCAACCCCCTCTACAGAGAGTTGTAACAAGGTAGCTGAATTCTTTGCAAATAAAGTGACGAAGATATACAACACCTTCCCGGTAGAAGCATGACAAGGTATAGGCCTGACCTGGGGAAGCCAGATCAATGTTGCTGGGGTGACGGTGGATGCCTTTAAGATCCTAGACATAGAAGAACTTACAGCCATAGCAGATGGGATCAAATCCGGTTCCCCTCTGGATCCAGTCCGACCTAAAATAATAATGGAGGAAGCCAATGCAATAATGCCAAATATATCGGAGCTTATCTCACTCTCCTTCCAAACCGGCACTGTCCCCACAAAATGGAAGCTGGACATTGTCAAGCCACTTAAAAATAAACCGTCCTTAGATCAAACAATATTAGAAAATCTCCGCTCTATCTCACTACTGCCATTTGTGGCAAAGATTGCAGAGAAGGCTACTAACAGTAAGCTGGTAGACCATATAAACAGGAATGACCTACTCCATCCCTCACAGTCGGGCTTTAGAAGAGCTCACTCCACTGAGTCAGCACTACTCATGGCCTCTGAAACTCTGAGAATACATGCTGATGAAGGACAAACAGCCGCACTGATCCTGCTTGATCTCATTGCGGCGTTTGATACCGTCTCCCACAAACTGCTCCTAAACAGGCTAGAGACTTGTGGCATCAGGCATATTGCTCTAAGCTGGCTGACATCATTCCTTTCTTCATGAAGCTTCCAAGTCACACAACAAACATATCTATCTGATAGTATTCCCCTGTCCCAGGGAGTACCACAGGGCTCAATCCTGAGCCCAACTCTGTTCAATATTTTTGTAAGACCCCTGGCAGAGAGAGTGGAGAAACATGAGGTCTCGATTGTCTCTTATGCAGATGACACGCAGCTTATTGTCTTACTATCACAGAACAAGGACCAGACAGCTGTCCGCTTCTCTGAAATGTTTAAAAGAGGTAGCACACTGGATGTCTAATCACTGCCTCAAGCTAAACGACAATAAAATGGAGGTACTGATTGTTGGCCAGATGCCTTCCATATGGTCTACCGCATGGTGGCCTGTTTCACTAGGCCAACTACCCCCTCCCAAAAGCAGAAGTGCAAAACCTCGGGGTCAGGTTTGACACAGAGTTGACATTTGAGAGCCAAATCCGGAAGGTAGAGGGAAAATGCTATGGTGGCATTAAAACTCTGCGGAAAGTTGTAGATCTCCTACCAACTAATGCCAGGAAAACCATTGTACATTCAGTAATAACATCCCAATTGGACTATGGGAATGTACTATATCTCGGAGCTACAAAAAGGGGTCTGTCCAAATTACAGAGAGTACTGAATACAGCGGCTCATCTGGTTCTCAGCCTGCCAAGAAGATCAAATGCAAAAAAAACCCTGACAGCTCTCCATTGAGAGCCGTATTCAAGGCAATGTGTCACTGCCACCGCATCCTACTAAAGAAGGGCCTAAGATATTTGCAACCTCTAATCACCAAATACATACCAGGGCGTAGCCTGAGATCGCTGGACAAGGACCCGGGGGCATATGTATGAAAGTTTGGTTTTGCGATTCTCAAATAGCGATTTTTAGAGAATCGCAAAACGCTATGTATGTAGGATTTGCAAATAATTTTGCGAATCCTACATATTCCTTAATTGCGAATCGCAAATTGCAATTCGCAATTAAGGAATACCTCCCCATTCATTCTATGGTCCTAGAGGCTCATACGAATGAATGGGAAGACCTTCTCAATTTTCGATTCTCAATTAGAGAAACGCAAATTAAGAATGCAATTTCAAGGGTGGCAGGGTGTCAAAAGGACACCCTGTTGCACCCCTGAAATGTACATGTGTGCACATGTGGCACACATACATGCCCTAAGGGCTTGTATGTGTGCCATGTGGCACTTTGCAAAATGCAAAAAAGTGATTTTTTCTAAGAAATCGCAAATTACCACCATCTTAAAGTTTGTGGTAATTTGCGATTCCTTGAGGCCAAATTGCACGTTTTCTGTGCTTTTTACATTGCTTTTAAGGAATATCAATTTGTGATTCCTTAAATGCAATCACAAATTAAGGAATCACAAAATTAGCGATTCCTTAATATTGCGATGCGATTTGAAAATGTCTCATACATCGCGTTTAGCGATTTTGCATTCGCAAACGCAGTGTTTTTGCGAATCGCAGCATTTGAGACTACCCCATAGTGACTGTACCGAGAATTTTTAGAGCAAGAAAGGGAGAGCGCTCTTTCAGGTACCGTGCTGCAAAAATATGGAATAGCCTACAGATTGACTTAAGAAGAGAGCCTTGCGAAAGTAGATTCCGCAGGCAACTGAAGACCTGGCTATTTGTGCAACCGCTGCAAGGAAAAGTCTCGGTTAGTGGCAGTATATTGCAGCCGAGCTTGCAGCTAACAGCCACATGTCCCTGAGTCCTCCCTAACTGCTTGGACACACCGGTGGTGTAACCATGCGCTCTACAAATTAATAAATAGATACATAAATAATCTCTAGTCATTTTTGCAGGCTGCAATTCCCAGCCATTATTGCTGGGTGTTGACCCCCTCTCTCATGCTGTAATTGCCAGTTATCATTCCTAGGTGGTGACTTGCTAACTCATGCTGTAATCACCAGTCATTATTGATGAGTGGTGACTTCTCCTCTCATGCTGTAATTACCAGTCATTATTGCTGGGTGGTGACGTCCTCTTTCATGCTTCAATCAAGAGTCATTATTGCTGGGCGGTTATTGCTGAGTGGTGATCTCCGCTATCATGCCGCAATCACCAGTCATTATTGCTAGTTGGTGACTGTTAGAACCTGAGATGCCAGGTCACCTAGGGTAGCCTGGCCTAGGGGTAAGGCATGCAATTTCTAGAGGCACAGTGTGAAGGTTGCAGACCACCCAAGAGTAAATCCACGCAATAGCACACAAAAACAACACTACACCAATTTGTTAGGAAAATATGAGCTGTTTTATAAAAATAATGTCTCTGTCCTTTTACCTTCAGAATTCACTATTAAATTTACATTTCAGTTTCGTTGGAATTTAGCAAGAATACTTTTTAGTTCTAAATCATCTTAACATCTAGCATTTATAATATAGACAGTTCACTTAATCAAAACTGGCAGGTAGCTCTTACTCTTCCTTTACTCAGTTAAACATTTACTGTGTTCTGCTTACTTTATATCATCTCTAAACACAGCATTACTTTATAATCTGGCAAGAACAGCTCCTAAATCAGATCAGAGCAACACTTTCATTTACATGGAAAACATTACAGATCTTCTACTACCTATTTGAATGCAATTTGGTTAGACCCATTTAAATCAGCATTTAATTAAGCCCCAGAAGTAGTTGAATGGGGTTATTATGCAGTGCACTATACTTGTTTCCCACAGTACCAGTAACCTCCTCCTTATAGCACACAGTCACTGGGGGTTTCCTCAAGTTCCTCCCCACTGTATGCTGCACAACTGTGGGAAATGACCATTGACTGAGTTATTTTCTTGTTAATCTCTAGCGTCACTCTCCCCCTGCTGAACACCTCCTTACTTGTTTTATCAGGCGGTGGTATTCTTGCTGCACCAGAGGGTGAGGGGAAAACAGTGAGCAGGACAAAAAGGGAGCCACGCGCTGGCGGGATACACTAGCCTCTTGGGCCCCCAGCTCTCCTCTGTGTGTCACCAGCGACCAAAGGAGCAGATTTCACTCGATCACCTTAGCCGCTTTTAGGCTTCCCCAGACCTCCCCTCCCGCTCACGCCAGCCTCACTGTGTGGCGCTTGAGCAGGGGAGAGAGGCTCTTGTTTACCGCTGCCGCCGTGAGTCTCCCGGCGCTCCTCCTCCGCACTCCCTCGCACTGGAAGGGGACGCGCTAATCCCCTGGACATGCGCGAAGCGATCCTCCTGTTCCGCCCCTTCTCCTCAGCTTCCAGACCCGCCTCACGGAGCCCGGCGGCTCAACAGGGCATGCGCGAAGAGCGAGTGTCTCCCTGTCAGAGACCGCGCTGATGGCGCTGCGCTGCCCTTCTTCTCCGCTCCTCACCTCAAGCTTGCAGTTGCAGGTCCAAATCGGCGCCGCCTCGCCTCACACCAATCCGGGGTAGAACGGCACGTTGCCCACCAGCCTCCGCTTCCTCAGCACTATCACGCCGGTCCAGAGCCAGGACAGCGCGTTTTCTTGCTGCCTCCGTTCTCTCAGCCCTCAACACATCAGGTAGACTTCCCCTGTACAATTTAGACAAGGGGCAAGCTAGGCGCCCAGGGTCTCCAGTAACTTCCCACAGCGGGGCCAGGACAAGTAACCAAAAGGGGAGTAGTGGGGTGGATCAATAAGGCAGCTTCCCAGTCCAGGAGGTCAACCCTAAGTTTATTTAAACATTTGTAAAGCGCTACAAAGGCCCATGGGCATCTCGGCGCTGATATCTGCTAAATTCAGTCCTGAAGGAGGATCTACCTATTGGTCAAATAACCAAGTTTTGAGTTGTTTTCGAAAGGACCACAAGGAGGGACTGTTCTTTATGATTAGCGGCAAGGAGTTCCAGAGCTTGGGTGCTGAAACAAGAAATCTTCTGTCGCCCCATGAGACCAGTTTGGTGCGGGGTACTTCCAACTGGAAGAGATCAGAGGACCGCAGGGACCTAGCGGGCCGGTAGGGGATAAGTTGTTGAGTCAGAAAGGCTGGTCCCTGGTTATGCAGTGCCTTGTAGACAATGCACAGAGCCTTAAACTTAGCTCTGTTCCTAATGGAGAGCCAATGCAACTCTCTGATGGTGCTCGAGACTGATTGGAATTTGGGGATGTTACCCAACAGTCGGGCAGCAGCATTTTGAATAGTCTGCAGCTTGTTGAGTACTCTCTCTTGGGCATTCAGGAATAGCGCATTACAGTAGTCTAACCTTTTCCCACCCTTAGCTACAGCCTGTCCTCCAGCTGACTTCCACAGGTAGACAAAATGGCTGCCCCGCATTCCGCCTTTTATAGGCTGCCCTTCAGTGGTCCAGAATGGACCAGAAGGTTCTGGAATGCCCTATGCTGGTCTATGGGTAAGTTCTGGACTTGGCAGTTAGGGCAGTTGGTAGCCACCATTTTGTGGCTCCAACTTTCCCTGTCAGAACAGGCCCCTGGGCCTGAGGTAAAAGATTATGGGGGGAAAAAGAACACCTATCCCCTTGACCAACACCTATAAAAGTAGTAGACATACAAATTATTAAGGGTATGAGGGGCAAAAAGGGGACAAAATAAATAATAATGAGGAGGGACTACGCAAAAAATCCAGACAGACAGACAGACAGGTCTAACACGCGTCCCCCCCAGCTGAAAGTGGGGAGAACTACCCAACCCCTTGGGAGTCCTCATCACTAAGGCGGAAATACCTGGAGAGACCGTCTGCATTGGCGTGGTCCACTCCAGGCCGATGTTCCACCCGGAAGTCCATTCCCTGTAGGGAGATGGACCATCTCAACAGCTTGGGATTTTCCCCCTTCATTTGCATCAGCCAACGAAGGGGGCGGTGGTCAGTCTGAACCAGGAAGTGCGAGCCAAAGAGGTATGGCCGCAGCTTCTTCAGAGCCCACACCACCGCAAAAGCTTCCCTCTCAATTGCACTCCACTTCTGTTCCCGGGGAAGCAGTCTCCTGGATAAGAAGATTACAGGCTGATCCAGGCCCTCTTCATTTAGTTGCGATAACACTGCCCCAATGCCATGTTCGGATGCATCTGTTTGGACAATGAACTCCTTGGAGAAATCGGGAGCCTTCAGGACCGGTGCTTCACACATTGCCTGCTTCAACTTTTCAAAGGCTTGCTGACAAGCCTTTGTCCAAACTACCCGTCGAGGTTGTTTCTTGGAGGTGAGCTCTGTGAGGGGCGCTACAATAGTGCCATACCCCTTCACAAAGCGACGGTAGTAACCTGTGAGGCCCAGGAAAGCTCGGACCTCAGTCTGTGTCTTGGGGGGTTCCCAGGCCATGATTGCCTCAATCTTCGCCTGCAGGGGCTGCACTGACCCCCTACCCACCAAGTGTCCAAGGTACACAACCGACCCCTGCCCAATCTGGCATTTGCTGGCTTTGATGGTCAATCCAGCTTGTTTCAGAGCCTGGAGAACTGCTTGCAAATGTTGCAAATGGTCCTCCCAACTGCTACTGAAGACAGCAATGTCATCCAGGTAAGCAGCAGAGAAACTCTCCATTCCAGAGAGGACCTGGTTCGCCAGTCGCTGAAATGTGGCAGGGGCGTTCTTGAGCCCAAAGGGCATCACACAGAACTGGAAGTGTCCCTCAGGCGTGGAGAAGGCTGACCTTTCCTTTGCTCCATCTGTCAAGGAGATCTGCCAGTACCCTGAAGTGAGGTCAAAGGTACTTAGGTATTGGGCAGCTCCTAGCCGGTCAATTAACTGATCCGCCCTAGGGATTGGATGAGCATCAGTCTTTGTAACTGAATTCAGTCCTCGGTAATCCACACAGAACCTCAGTTCTGGTGTGGTGCCCGGTGGGGCGGCTTTTGGGACTAGCACCACCGGACTGGACCAAGGACTGCTGGAAGGTTCTATCACTCCTAGCTCCAACATCTTGGCAACTTCGCCATGGATGCTAGCCTTCACCTTGTCCGACAGCCTGTAGGTCTTGGACTTCACTGGGGGGCTGTCTCCTGTGTCCACATCATGGGTACACAGGTGGGTTCTTCCCGGGACAAGGGAGAACAGCGAAGAGTACTGCCCCAATACCTGGCGGCAATCCTCTCGTTGCTCAGGAGTTAGGGATGGGGAGAGAATCACTCCCTCCACCGACCCATCCTTCTCTTGACATGAAAAGAGATCTGGGAGAGGCTCGCTTTCTGCTTCTTCAGCACCATCAGTCACCAACATCAGGATGACCTCTGGCCTCTCATGGTGGGGTTTGAGGCGATTGGCATGCAGCACCCTTAGGGGCTGCCGCGGGGTCTTAAGATCCACCAAGTAAGTGGCCTTACCCTTCTTCTCCAACACCTCAAATGGGCCTGTCCAACGATCTTGAAGGGCACTTAGCTCTCCAGGTTCCATCACCCATACTTTCTGGCCAGGCTCCAACTCCACCGGGTGAGCATTTTGATCGTACCATTCCTTCATGACTGCCTGACTGGCCTCCAAGTTGTCAGCAGCCTGCTTCCACAACTTGGCCATCTGGCTTCTGAAGGCCAGCATGTAGCTCACCACATCCTGGGGAGGTTTTCTGGGAGACTTCTCCCATCCATCCTTCACCAGGCTGAGAGGCCCACGCACAGGGTGCCCATACAACAATTCAAAAGGGCTGAAGCCCACTCCTTTCTGCTGCACCTCTCTGTAAGAGAACAGCAAGCAAGGTAGGAGGACGTCCCACTTCCTCCGTAAGCTCTCCGGCAGACTTCTTATCATGCCCTTCAGGGTCTTATTAAACCTCTCAACCAGTCCATTGGACTGGGGGTGATAAGGAGTGGTGAACCGGTAGGTCACCCCACACTCCTTCCACATTGTCCGCATGTAAGCTGACAGGAAGTTAGTCCCCCTGTCGGACACAACCTCCTTGGGGAATCCTACCCGGGTAAAGATTCCCATCAGGGCCCTAGCCACCACAGGTGCAGTAACAGTCCTCAGAGGGATGGCCTCTGGGTACCGTGTGGCATGATCCACCAGAACCAGGATAAACCTGTGACCAGCTGTGGTTGGTGGATCCAATGGCCCTACAATGTCGATGCCCACCCTCTCAAAGGGGGTGCTAACGACTGGAAGTGGTTCCAGGGGAGCCTTTAGCTTCACCCCTGTTTTCCCACTGGCCTGGCAGGATACACATGTCCTACAGTATGTGTTGGACGCCACTTTCATCTGAGGCCAGTAGAAGTGGAGGACAAGCCGTGCAAAGGTCTTGTCCTGGCCTAAGTGTCCTGCCAGTGGTATCGCATGAGCCAATTACAGCAGAAAGGCTCGGTATTGCTGCGGGACCACCAAGGCCCTTGATGAGCCAGGTAGAGGTACCTTAGGTTCACTGTAGAGGAGGCCATCCTCCCAGTAAATATGGTGGTGTCCCGTAGCATCACCTGCTGCCTGGGCTTCAGCCTGACGCCTCAGTCCCTCAAGGGTAGGGCACTCCCTCTGCCCCTTACAGAATTCCTCTCTGGTAGGACCTCCCTCCACATGCCATTCAGCAGGGATGGGTAAATCCTCCAGAGAGTCTACTCCCCCCTCCATGGACTACTGGCCTACCACCGCAGGTGGCCGATCTGTCCCATGGGGCGTGGAAGCCGAAGCAGGCTGTCCCTGTCTCCGATTCTGTCCCTTTTTGGCAGCGGGTTGGGCCATTGTTCCAGGCTCCAACCCAGGCGAACTCCCTCTCCGGGCAGTCGCAGACCGTGTGCTTACACAGGCCCAGTCAGGTGTACCCAGCATCGCAGAATGCGTCCGGTATTCCACCTCTCTCCAAGTGTTGTGCTCCATGTCATTCCCCAACAGACAATCAACTGGCACGGCAGGGCTTACGGCAACTCGAAGTGAACCTGCAACCCCTTCCCACTCAAAGGGAACCTCAGCCACTGGATAGTGGCCCATTCTGCCGTCAGCCATCGCGGCGGGGTGGAGTACATTAGGAACAACCTGCTCTGGAGACACCAGTTGACTTCTCACCATAGTCATACTGGCTCCTGTATCTCTCAGAGCCTCCCCTCTTTGGCCATTAATGGTAACCCATTGCCCATACTTTGTAGTATTTGGGGGCACCTGGATCTTTGGTACCATCTCCCGCTCTCCCAGGGACACTAAGGTGACACCCGCCCACTCACCCCCCTTATCTAAGGGCAACTCCTCCCCGAGCGCTACACTAGCTACTCCCGGTGACTTTCCTCCAGTGGGAGGGGGTGGTCTCTTTGGGCATCTGACATCTCCCTTATAATGTCCAACACCACCACATTCCAAACAGTGGAGAACCCTTGGCTGCTGGCTTTGGCCAGGATTAGGGTTTCTGGGCGAGTTTGCCCTAGGGGTGAAACCTGCTCCCTTACCTTGGAAATTATTTTGGGGACCTTTGGAGAACTCCTTCTTTTTATCTCCCCCCTCCTTCTTCTGGGGGGCGCCCTGTCCGGCTTTTTGAGAATCCCCTCCAGTCCCCTTTGAGGACACCCGGGTACTTGCCCAAGTGTCCGCCTCCTCTGCAAGCTTCCGGGGATCGGTCAGCTTGCTGTCCACCAGGTGTTGGCGCAACTCGGGAAAACATTTCTCGAGGAGGTGTTCTTTCAAAAATAGATTGTACAGCCCCTCATAATCTTTCACCTCGCTGCCCTTGACCCAACCCTCAAAAGCTTTCTTGGCGTAGTCTAAAAAGTCTACCCAATTCTGGGTACTCAGTTTGTGACTTCCCCTGAATTTCTGTCTGTACCTTTCAGGGGTAAGTCCAAACTTTTTCACCAGTGCCACCTTCATTGCAGGGTAGTGGGTTTGCTCATCCTGCTCCAGAGCCAACAAGGTGTCTCTGCCAGCAGGGGGCATGTATTTATACAGCCCACCTCCCCAGTGAGTTTCTAAGATCCCGTGAGCCCTTAAAGAAACTTCGTAGGCGGCCAACCATTTGGCAATGTCATCACCTGGGGTGTAACTAGCGATTACATCTTTGGGTAAATAGGGTCTGGATTCCCTGGTGTTCACTTTCTTTTCGCTGCCACTGTTATCTGGATTGGGAGGCCTTTGTATTAAGGCTTGTAGGTCCATCTCTTTGATGGTTCGCTCATGGGCTAACCTCCTTTCCTCCCTTTCCATATCCATCCTGGCTAATTCCAACTTCATTCTCCTCTCCTCCCTCCTATCTTCTAGCTCGGCTTCAGTTAAACCCCTGTCTGAGACGCTGCTGCTTGCCCTCGAAGGTATCCTGGGACCTGTCAGCAGATTCCCACTCCCAGCTTGGTTCAACATTGCAGTCTCAAGGACAGTGTCCCCGTCACCCTCTTCAGTTTCTGGTTCCTTCCTTAAATGAGCTTCCACCCATGCCCTTATGCTTGTCAGCAACTCGCCTTTCTTGGCACCTTTATTAAAGAATACCCCTTGTTGCTGACACCAATCTCTAAGTTGGGCCACAGTATTGGCTTCTAGCTCTTTAAAATTCAATTCCATCTTTTACTATAGAATAAAATTACTACACAGGAGAAAACCAAGAAGTGACCTGAGGTTAACCTCCACCCACCACCAGAAATAAATTTAGAAAAAACAAAATTCAAATTAGGAGGGCCGCAAGGAGAAAACTCCTGGTGTAGGTTAGTGTATTGCGTTGAATTACTAATGAGTAGCTGCAACCAAGTCAGTATCCCACCGCTAGGCACCAAATGTTAGAACCTGAGATGCCAGGTCACCTAGGGTAGCCTGGCCTAGGGGTAAGGCATGCAATTTCTAGAGGCACAGTGTGAAGGTTGCAGACCACCCAAGAGTAAATCCACGCAATAGCACACAAAAACAACACTACACCAATTTGTTAGGAAAATATGAGCTGTTTTATAAAAATAATGTCTCTGTCCTTTTACCTTCAGAATTCACTATTAAATTTACATTTCAGTTTCGTTGGAATTTAGCAAGAATACTTTTTAGTTCTAAATCATCTTAACATCTAGCATTTATAATTTATTTATTTATTTTTATTTAATTTATTTTATTTTAATTGCTTGTATCGCGCCAGAATCGACCCATGAGGTATCTCCGCGCTTTGCTCGCAAAAGTTCTAAATATAGACAGTTCACTTAATCAAAACTGGCAGGTAGCTCTTACTCTTCCTTTACTCAGTTAAACATTTACTGTGTTCTGCTTACTTTATATCATCTCTAAACACAGCATTACTTTATAATCTGGCAAGAACAGCTCCTAAATCAGATCAGAGCAACACTTTCATTTACATGGAAAACATTACAGATCTTCTACTACCTATTTGAATGCAATTGGGTTAGACCCATTTAAATCAGCATTTAATTAAGCCCCAGAAGTAGTTGAATGGGGTTATTATGCAGTGCACTATACTTGTTTCCCACAGTACCAGTAACCTCCTCCTTATAGCACACAGTCACTGGGGGTTTCCTCAAGTTCCTCCCCACTGTATGCTGCACAACTGTGGGAAATGACCATTGACTGAGTTATTTTCTTGTTAAGCTCTAGCGTCACTCTCCCCCTGCTGAACACCTCCTTACTTGTTTTATCAGGCGGTGGTATTCTTGCTGCACCAGAGGGTGAGGGGAAAACAGTGAGCAGGACAAAAAGGGAGCCACGCGCTGGCGGGATACACTAGCCTCTTGGGCCCCCCAGCTCTCCTCTGTGTGTCACCAGCGACCAAAGGAGCAGATTTCACTCGATCACCTTAGCCGCTTTTAGGCTTCCCCAGACCTCCCCTCCCGCTCACGCCAGCCTCACTGTGTGGCGCTTGAGCAGGGGAGAGAGGCTTTTGTTTACCGCTGCCGCCGTGAGTCTCCCGGCGCTCCTCCTCCGCACTCCCTCGCACTGGAAGGGGATGCGCTAATCCCCTGGACATGCGCGAAGCGATCCTCCTGTTCCGCCCCTTCTCCTCAGCTTCCAGACCCGCCTCACGGAGCCCGGCGGCTCAACAGGGCATGCGCGAAGAGCGAGTGTCTCCCTGTCAGAGACCGCGCTGATGGCGCTGCGCTGCCCTTTTTCTCCGCTCCTCACCTCAGGCTTGCAGTTGCAGGTCCAAATCGGCGCCGCCTCGCCTCACACCAATCCGGGGTAGAACGGCACGTTGCCCACCAGCCTCCGCTTCCTCAGCACTATCACGCCGGTCCAGAGCCAGGACAGCGCGTTTTCTTGCTGCCTCCGTTCTCTCAGCCCTCAACACATCAGGTAGGAAGGGGGTCTCGGTAGGGTTGATACAACAGCAGTCAAGCAGAACGTTTTTAACAATCTGAGAACAGGGGGCTCAAGGATTAGCCCCACTCTGCTTGGGATTCTCACAGCAACAGTCTCTCTGGAATCTTTATGCTGGGCAGAGGACTGCACACCGCAGCGCTGCAGTCTCCTTCTCCTGAAGACTTCCCCTGTACAATTTAGACAAGGGGCAAGCTAGGCGCCCAGGGTCTCCAGTAACTTCCCACAGCGGGGCCAGGACAAGTAACCAAAAGGGGAGTAGTGGGGTGGATCAATAAGGCAGCTTCCCAGTCCAGGAGGTCAACCCTAAGTCTAACCTTTTCCCACCCTTAGCTACAGCCTGTCCTCCAGCTGACTTCCACAGGTAGACAAAATGGCTGCCCCGCATTCCGCCTTTTATAGGCTGCCCTTCAGTGGTCCAGAATGGACCAGAAGGTTCTGGAATGCCCTATGCTGGTCTATGGGTAAGTTCTGGACTTGGCAGTTAGGGCAGTTGGTAGCGACCATTTTGTGGCTCCAACTTTCCCTGTCAGAACAGGCCCCTGGGCCTGAGGTAAAAGATTATGGGGGGAAAAAGAACACCTATCCCCTTGACCAACACCTATAAAAGTAGTAGACATAAAAATTATTAAGGGTATGAGGGGCAAAAAGGGGACAAAATAAATAATAATGAGGAGGGACTACGCAAAAAATCCAGACAGGTCTAACAGTGACCTTCAATCTCAAGCTGTAATCGCCAGCCATTATTGCTTGGTGGTGACTTCCTCCCTCATGCTGTAATCGCCAGTCATTATTGCTCAGTGGTGACTTCCTCTCTCATGCTGTAATCACCAGTCATCATTGCTGGGTGGTGATTTCCACTCCCATGCTGTTATCACCAGTTATTATTGTTGTCTCATGCTGTAATCGCCAGTCATCATTGCTGGGTGGTGACTTCCTCCCTCATGCTGCAATTCAGAGTCATTATTGCTGGGTGGTTATTGCTGGGTGATGACCTTCTGTCTCATGCTGTAAATGCCTGCCATTGTTCCTGGGTGGTGATTTAGTCTCTCATGCTACAATCGAGAGTCATTATTGCTGGGTGGTGATTTCCTCTCTCATGCTGTAATAGCCAGTCATCATTCCTGGTTGGTGACTTCCTCCCTCATGCTGCAATCACCAGCCATTATTGCTGGGTGGTGACTTCCCCTCTCATGCTGTAATTGACACCCATTATTACTGGGTGGAGATTTCCTCTCTTATGCTGTAATAACCAGTCATCATTGCTGGGTGGTGACTTCTCCTCTCAAGCTGTAATGACCAGTCATTATTGCTGTCTCATGATGTAACCTCCACTAATTATTGCTGGTGAGTTCTCCTCTCATGTTGTTATTATCAGTTATTATTACTGGGTGGTGTCTTCTTCTCTCATGCTGTAATTGCCAGCCTTTATTGCTGGCTGTTGACCGCCTCTCTCATGCTGTAATTGCCAGTCATTATTGCTCGGTGATTATTGCTGGGTGGTGACTTCTGTATCATGCTGTAATCACCAGTCATCATTGCTGGGTGGTGTCTTCCTCTCTCATTCTGTAATGACCAGTCATTATTGCTGGGTGGTGACTTCCTCTCTCATGCTGTAATTGCCAGCCTTTATTGCTGGATGTTGACCGCCTCTCTCATGCTGTAATTGCCAGTCATTATTGCTCGGTGATTATTGCTGGGTGGTGACTTCTGTCTCATGCTGTAAACGCCTGCCATTGTTGCTGAGTGGTGATTTACTCTCTCATGCTACAATCAAGAGTTATTATACCTGGGTTGACTTCTGTCTCATGCTGTAATCACCAGTCATTATTGCTATCTCATGTTGTAATCGCCCGTCATTATTTATTGGCGGTGATTTCCCCTGTAATGCTGTTATTACCAGTTAATATTGCTGGGTGGTGACTTCCTCCCTTATGCTGTATTCGCCAGTCATTATTTCTGGGTGGTGACTTACACTCTCATGCTGTAATCATTATTGTTGGGTGGTGACTTCCTCTCTCATGCTTTAATCGCTATTCATTATTGCTGGGTGGTGACTTCCTCTTTCTTGCTCCAATCAAGAGCCATCATTACTGGGTGGTTATTGCTGGGTTGTGACCTTGTCTCATGCTGTAAGTTCCAGCCATTATTACTGGGTGGGTATTTCCTCTCTCATGCTGTAATCGACATTCATTATTGCTGAGTGGAGACTACCTCTCTCATGCTGTAAATGCCAGTCATTATTGCTGGATTGTGACTTCCCCTATCAAACTGTCATCCCCAGTCATTATTGCTGTCTCATGCTGTAATCTCGGGTCATTATTGCTTGCTGGTGATTTCCGCTCTCATTCTGCTATCCACAGGTATTATTGCTGGGTGCTGACTTCCTCTCTCATGCTGTAATCACTAGTCATTATTTCTGGGTGGTGACTTCCCCTCTCATGCTGTATTTGCCAGCCATTATTGCTGGGTGTTGGCCGCCTCTCTCATGCTGTAATTGACATTCATCATTGTTGGTTGGTTTTACTCTCTCATGCTACAATCGAGAGTCATTATTGCTGGGTGGTGACTTACTCTCTCATGATGTAATCACCCGTCATTATTGCTGGGTGGTGACTTCCTCTCTCATGCTGCAAATGAGAGTCATTATTGCTGGGTGGTGACCTCCTCTCTCATGCTGTAATCAACAGTCATTATTTCTGGGTGGTGACTTCCTCTCTCATGATGTAATAGCCAATCATTTTTGCTTGTAGTAACTTCCTCTCTCATGCTGGGGTGGCAGAGTGGGCTAAAGAACGGTGATGGATTAAACCCAGATCTTTTGACTGGGTGTGAGTGTTTGATTGATTCAGATGGTCCGTCAATCACCACCCCCTTTTGTACCGCTTTTGGCCACCATAAGTGTGGCAGGGTATGCTCAGACGTGAGTCCCTTGCTCACTTTGCCACTGGATTCAAGCAAGCAGGGCTGAAGACGGCTGGAATGCCAGAAACCGGTCCTCGGAAGCTTGTTTCCGGTCCAGGGAAGACATGGCTTGGCAGTTCGGGCTGGACTGTTCCCATGAGGCACAGGGTCAGACTGATTTGCATATAGCCATGTCTGAACTGGGGTGGCAGAGTGGGCTAAAGAACGGTGATGGATTAAACCCAGATCTTTTGACTGGGTGTGAGTGTTTGATTGATTCAGATGCTCCTTCTATCAACACCCCCTTTTGTACCGCTTTTGGCCACCATAAGTGTGGCAGGGTATGCTCAGACGTGAGTCCCTTGCTCACTTTGCCACTGAATTCAAGCAAGCCGGGCTGAAGACGGCTGGAAAGCCAGAAACCGGTCCTCGGAAGCTTGTTTCCGGTCCAGGGAAGACATGGCTTGGCAGTTCGGGCTGGACTGTTCCCATGAGGCACAGGGTCAGACTGATTTGCATATAGCCATGTCCGGACTGGGGTGGCAGAGTGGGCTAAAGAATGGTGATGGATTAAACCCAGATATTTTGACTGGGTGTGAGTGTTTGATTGATTCAGATGCTCCGTCCATCACCACCCCCTTTTGTACCGCTTTTGGCCGCCATAAGTGTGGCAGGGTATACTCAGACATGAGTCCCTTGCTCACTTTGCCATTGGATTCAAGCAAGCCGGGCTGAAGACGGCTGTAATGCCAGAAACCGGTCCTCGGAAGCTTGTTTCCGGTCCAGGGAAAACATGGCTTGGCAGTTCAGGTTGGACTGTTCCCATGAGGCACAGGGTCAGACTGATTTGCATATAGCCATGTCTGAACTGGGGTGGCAGAGTGGGCTAAAGAACGGTGATGGATTAAACCCAGATCTTTTGACTGGGTGCGAGTGAGTGATTGATTCAGATGCTCCGTCCATCACCACCCCCTTTTGTACCGCTTTTGGCCACCATAAGTGTGGCAGGGTATGCTCAGACGTGAGTCCCTTGCTCACTTTGCCACTGGATTCAAGCAAGCCGGGCTGAAATCAGCTGGAATGCCAGAAACCGGTCCTCGGAAGCTTGTTTCCGGTCCAGGGAAGACATGGCTTGGCAGTTCGGGCTGGACTGTTCCCATGAGGCACAGGGTCAGACTGATTTGCATATAGCCATGTCTGAACTGGGGTGGCAGAGTGGGCTAAAGAACGGTGATGGATTAAACCCAGATCTTTTGACTGGGTGTGAGTGTTTGATTGATTCAGATGCTCCGTCCATCACCACTCCCTAGTGTATTGGAGAGGCAGAAATCCAGGACCCACTGAAAGAGAAACAGGCGACAGTAGAACACAGGTTGCACGCAGGTTTTTCAATCTTCCTCCCCTGAAACGCATGTTAAACATAGTTCCACCCCAATGGCGTTTTTTAATAGAATTTACCATCCTCGCACACATCTCAACTATCTGACTGACAGTGAGATATTATCCATTGTGTCCACATATGAACCCACATCTACCTCTCAAATTAAGTTAGGAGAAAATAATAATATTCAAACTATCATAACAAACGCCTGTAGAAATTCTCAGGCTAACACTAGAAGGATCAATGCCAACAATCTTAGGAAAGTGGCATTAACGCCCGAAAATCTCTGCCACCTTTGAGCATTGAGCAGAAACATTTTCGCTGCGCTCTACTCAATTGTCGATCAGCAAATAAACACGCGGCAGACTTAGCCGACCTCATACTCAAACATGAAATTGACGTAATCATTCTAACGGAAACATGGCTTACTAACTTTTCGTCACCCTGCCTAGACCTACTTGTCCCCCCGAGCTACCAGATTTTGAGGCAGTACTGAAATATCAGAAAGGATGGAGGCATCGCTTGTATACATACATCTGACATTTCCATCACGAAAATACAGGCTGATCCTTTAGAGTCTTGTGAATATCTAGGCATGTCCTTAAGATCAGCAGATAACCAGAACTGTAAACTCCATGCACTATACCACCCCCGGGTACTAAGACCAAATTCATCGACCAGTTGATAGAAATCATTACTACTAACTCTAATCTGCAGACGAACAATATTTTCTTAGGAGACTTCAACATGAAATGGGAGGATCATGATGACAATCAAATCACCATGTTGAAATCCTTCCTGGATGGCCAATCCTTAGTCCAATGATGTCATCTCCCCACCCACAATAAAGGATCCATACTAGACTGGATCATAACTAAAGAGAAATCAATTGAGAACATTGTAATCACACCCTGCGAATGGTCGGACCAGCACATAATTACTTTCAAAATTCCCATCAGAAAATCTAAATCATCTACACAAGCTATTAAACCCAAAAAGTGGACCTGGGACACTAGAGGAATTAATATGGAAAACTTAGCTGCGCGCTGCGATATTGATCTGCAACCACGCCAGAGCTTGGTTCACGTCAACGACCTCACGCTGCATTACAACAAAACAATGTCCAGCATTATTGAGGACATAGCCCCGCTAAAACTGAAAAGGTTCTTGGACAAAGACAAAAACCCATGGTTCAATGGTGCTCTAAATGAAGAAAGAAGGTCACTGAGACTAGCGGAACGTAAATGGCGACAACACCCCTCCTCACCCCATCTAACCTTACTGAGACAATCCAGGAAAGCGTATAATAAAAGCATTATTAAATCAAAATAAGAATTCTTCAGGAAAGAACTGGATAACGCAGTAAATAGACCATGGAAACTCTTCGATCTACTTAAAGAGCAATCAAACAGGGCGGCCAAAATGGCTCCAGTCATTTCCAAAACTAACTTAAATAGCAAAGATTTCTCGGTCTTCTTTACAGACAAAGCCAACTCACTGGAGATGGAACTCAAAAAAGCTGCGGATGACATAGAAATGGAGAAGGGCCTGGGAGAAAAGGTGCTGGATGAACAAGAATCAGCCAAACCCAAAAACAATGCCAGATGGTCAGATTTTATACAGGTCAGTGAATTAGACATTTCAAAGATCATGGCGATCTCGAAACCAAACAATCATTACAATGATCCCCTACCGGCGAAATGCTGGTCCTCCATAAATCACCGGCTAATCCCGTCCTGGACTAAGGTCATTAATGCCTCTTTGTCACAAGGTCAAATACCGGCCTGCTTAAAAACAAGGCAAGTCATCCAGCTCCTAAAAAAAACTTCAGAGAACCCCTTAGATCCGAACAATTTT
This sequence comes from Lissotriton helveticus, assembly GCF_964261635.1. Lineage (NCBI taxonomy): Eukaryota > Metazoa > Chordata > Amphibia > Caudata > Salamandridae > Lissotriton > Lissotriton helveticus. The sequence goes on along the minus strand of NC_136065.1, from coordinate 11,840,052 downwards.
AGACCGGTAACCAATATTCCAAAGTTGGCCAAAATTCTGGAAAAATGTGTCCAACAACAACTGGGCCTACACATCTCTAATTTCAAGCTTCTAAACGATTGCCAATCCGATTTCCGCTCAAACCACAGTACGGAAACTACGATTCTGCCCATAGTAAATGACGCCTTACTGGCTCTTGACCAGAATGAAATATGCCTCCTAATCTTGCTGGATCTGTCGTCAGCTTTCGACACGGTGAACAATGCCTATATACTGGATCGACTAAAAAACAGGATGGGATTTGAGGGTACAGTGCTAACCTGGTTCAGCTCCTTTCTAGAGAATAGATCGCAAAAAGTTATTGTCAACCAAACCCTTTCAAGCGCAACCAACAATACTATAGGTACCAACGCTATCTCCGGCACTTTTCAATCTATACGTAGAACCTCTTACGGAAATCCTTCAAAAAGCTAAGATTGCATCCCATATGTATGCTGATGATACTCAGCTGTACATCAAGGTCGCGTCGACTGATGATATAAAGACAATGAACCTAGCTCTAACAAGAACACTTCTACTGCTAACCAAGAACCACCTAAAGCTAAATCCTCAAGAAACTGAATTCCTTCTGATTACTGCACAAAAAAAGAAAAATAATGATTGAAGAATGGTCCACCCTCATCACTGCACTAAAGTGCACTCCAAAGATTGTTGAGTCAACTAAATTACTGGGTATCATTCTGGACAAAAACCTGAACTTGTCAGCACATATCAGCACAATGGCAGAAAACGCCAGGTTCCACTTAAGCTACTTATGAAAACTAAAACCTTTTATAAATAAAGCAGACCTCAAAACAGCAGTCCAGGCATTGGTCATTTCAAGGATTGAATATGGTTGCACAACCTTAGCAGGGCTCCCTAAGATCTCAACAGCCCCATTGAAAGCATGTCTTAATGCAGCCACAAGACTTATAGCAAGATCCCAAAAATTCAACCATATCTCCCCTCACTTGAAAGCTCTCAACTGGCTACCTTTCGAAGCAAGAATCCAGTTCAAGCTGGCATGCATCCCCATAAAGCAATACACAACAAATCTCCAGTCTACCTTGCCCAGAAACTCACGCTTTCGGGAGGGACAGGTTCCTCCAGGAGCAAAGCTAATCTACTACTGAAACCGGCATGTTTCCGTAAGAAAAGAACTTATGACCGAGCATTCTCAGGGGCAGCACCGAGAATTTGGAACGCCCTCCCCCGAGAAGAATTCCAATCATCGCAACATTCAAAAAGGAAGCGAAATTGTTTTATATGAAGATATTTCTCCCCTAATACCCTACAGCTGAACTTTATATATTTCATTCTGCCTTGCTGTTCGAATGTTCACACACGCAGCTCACTGTACAATTTTGGACTCATATATTCGTTTTTGTCTTATTGTGTTTTATAGTTCTAGAGGCTTTATGGTAATCTATATGTTGAACACTATATATGTTGTTATAATTTACGGAATTGCAATGCCGCAAACCATTAATGTCTCGTAATATGTAAAGGTCGGTGTGTTTAAATGGTCCTGTAAAGCACACTGATACCCTGTGCAGGGTCATGTTCGCGCTATAGAAAACACTAAAAATAAAATTAAATAAATAAACTCAAGAACGGAGAATGGGCTCAGACAATGTTGGACAGCACAGCAAAAGTCACAATAGCTCGACAGAACCTGAAGGGTCTTCTGGAGACAGTGGACTTGAATGAAGACATTCAAGTTGAAACTGCAGATACCAGGGTTAGCTCTCCACATAGGTTATATGAAATAACACTCCGGATGGAGGGAGATAAACCAAGAAATGTGAAATCACTCTTTTGGGAGCGACTTTCCAAAGGCTATGATATACTTCTAGCTGAACAAGACTGGCCACCAGAATTTGTCAGGGAGTGCCCACATGGCAAAGACATCATTATGCCAGCCTTCTCTCATCATATTCCAGTACATTTAATATATACTTATGCCAAGAAATGGGCAGTCGCCTAAGCCCCAGCATTATATAAAAATCATGTAGGATGGGATGAGGACTCACCTCACCATAAATTCCAATTAAAAAATCAACCAACTGCACAAAGGCAGTACCCAGTTAAGCAAGAAGCTAAAAAACAAGTCAGGGAGATATTGGACCAACTTGAATATCAGGGGGTGATTGAAACATGCACAATCCTCAATGAACAATCCTTTGTTTCCTGTCTCCAAACCAGACAATACATATCGTCTAGTATTGGATTACAGACATCTAAACTCTTGTTGTAAAACATTTTCAGTGCAAAATGCACACAGTACAGCATTAATGAATAATATTGTGTGTAAAAAGTACAAAACCACATTAGATATTTCAAATGGGTTCTTTTGTCAAAACATTGTACCTGAAAGCAGGTATTTGACCGCTTTCTCAATAATGGGGACACAGCGTCACTTCTGTTGTCTCCCTAAAGGATTCAAGAATAGTCCTGGGTTATTCTCAGCAAGAGTATCAGAGTTACTACAAACTTATGATGGAGAGGCATTGTCATACACAAATGATATCTATTTGACAGAAGATGACATGGATAGGCACTTGAACAGGGTGAACACCTTTATACCGGGCTTCGCCTCTGAGGGGTATAAATTCAATTTTCAGAAATCAAGAATTGCCCATCTCAATGTCCTCTTTCTAGGATATGAATTATCAAGTGAAGCCTGGCAGCCAACTTTTTAGAAAAGTATGCGCTGCTCCAACCTCCAAAAACACTGAAAACTTACAATCGAATCTAGGTTTCCTGAATTTCAGAAGAACTTACATTCTGAATTACGCAAAAAGGGTTAAACCTCTCTACGAAATAATCAAACCTGATTTTAAAACAGTAAATTGGAAAAAAGAACACATAGAAATGTTGTGCTCACTCCAAACAGACATGTTAGCAGCTAAACATTTACAACCCCGCGTAAACGTATGCAAATTAGTGATCCGAATCATTCCAGGTCAATGCGGATTCACCTACTTAACTTTTAATGAAGGTGAAACAGTACCAATTGCATACAAATCACCTTTGTACATACAAGCAGAAATTAAATTCACTTCTACAGAAAAAATCTGACAGCTGTTCAAACCGTTGTAGCAAAAGAAAGAGCCCTAGCACAGGGGAAACGCATAGTGGTCGTGACACCCGTACCTGCCTTCGAGGCAGTAACAAAAGCAAGCATTCCAAATGATAAAGCTTTACATCTGAGATGGATACAATGGGTTAATTCTCTTGTTGCAACTGATATTGAATACGTTTTTGATCCTTATTTGAAAACACAAGCATTCCTGCACTACGAACAAAAATGTCCTCTGTCTACTGAAATTCTACCTCTAGAACAGTATGAATGTATAGTTTATACTGATGGATCAGCACAACCCGCTACGGGGGGTAAACAAGCTTATAGTGCGGCATGTGCAATCGTTAAAGGTCATATGCGAAATGGCAAATTCCGACCTATGGTCACAAAAACTCAATCTCTAGGAGATTGTACAGCACAGCGAGCAGAACTACAAGCATTCATAATGGCGCTTGAAAATACAGACCGCGAATTCCTCACTCTGACAGTGTGCGATTCTTTCTATTGTGTCCAATCTTACAATAAATATTTACAGAATTGGCTTCAAAACGGGTTCAAAGATGCAAAAGGTGGCACAATAAAGCATAAAACGCTTTGGGGACAAGTAGTTCAGTTACGAGAAGGACTACAAAACATTCACGCGATACACACGCTGAGTCATCAACGTGATGGCATTCACGTTGAAGGGAATTCATTGGCTGATGAAGCCGCGAAGGCAGCTGTGCAAACGGCTTCTCAAGCTGCAATCACTCATTCAAAAACTAAAATAGACAGCAAAATAATGCTGGCTGTCAATGCTACATGCAAAGGCAGTGGGGCAGTGTTACCTAAAGGGTTTCCACTCAAATACTCATATATAAATGATACAAACAATGTTTTGTTTGCTCGAATCCCTGGAGTGGAGGATAGGGTAATTCCAAACATGGAACATAGATTAGGACTTATCCTAGCAGCACATGAAGGGCTCGCCTCTGCTCATGCAGGTGTTTCCGCCACAGTATCATTATTAAAACAGAGGTACTGGTGGCCGGGCATTAGGAAACAGACCCAGAACTATGCTCTGGATTGTGAAATATGCCAGAAGATGAAAGTCTCTACTGTGAAACGTCCTGCGCAGATGCCCCTGTTAATTTCAGATAAACCATTAGCTTCCATTTACCTGGACCACTGCGGTCCCTTACAAAGCGATGGTAACTATAAATATATCATGGTCACAGTGGATTTGTGTTCAAGGTTCATTTGGATGTGGCCTCAGCGCTCGGCTGACGCTCGAACTGTTATAAAAGATTTGCGAGTCTTTATCGGCACATACGCAATGGGCCCGCTACATTCTGACCAGGGTCCTGCGTTTAGCTCTCAAGCTTACAAAGAGGCCATGGCCAGTTTGGGCGTTGCATTGCAGTATTCTATTCCATTCCATCCTGAGGGAAATTTGGTTGTGGAGAGACAAAAACGGGATATAAAGCAATCTATAACAGCTAGGGTATTAGATCCAGGTGACTGGTGGGTCAAACATCTAATAAGTGTTCAATGTAGTCTTGAAAACTTGCCAAGAAGTTCTCTAGGGGGTATCACTCCATATGAGGCCCTTTTTGGGACAAGAATGTTGATCTCGGACCTTGATTGTCACACATCAGTGGTGGAACAAAAGACGTTTGATATCAAAGATTGTTTGCCTGTTTTACAGGACTTAAATGAACAAAGCAACGTGTTCCTGTAGCCAACCACCACTGGGGAAAAACCAACCGTCCCAGCAAGGCCTGTCTAGATTCCAAAGCTTGGTGATCTAGTTAGAGAAAGGATCGCGGACAAATAGGAATTTGGGCCTTCTTACAGACATCCAGTACCTGTCCTAGGAATCCACGGATCAAGAACAGTATTGCTGCCGCCGCTTGCTGGTAAAAAGGAGAAAAGGTTTGTGTCCATCGACCTGATCAAACCACACTATGTGGCTGATACTAAGCAGTAGGCCAAGTGGACTCTGCCAATGTAGCAGACAAACTCCTCTAGCTAAAATACAAGAGGTTCAAACTGAAAGACTCATCACCTTTGAAGATTCCACAGTGTGAAAAGAATGACAAAGCAACAATGCTATGGAACTCGTTCCTCTTGAGACCCAAATAACAGTTCATCAAGAAACACCGGTCTACCAAGAAGTAACAAGTGATCAAGTGGTTCCAATGATTTCAACAAATCCGGATGCAATCCCAACCATTGACAGAACTGCCTCTGGCTATTTCATTAACTTTGATACGTTTTCTGAGGATCCCAGCGCACCTGAAACGATGCCAGCAAAAATAACTTTCAGAGAATAAGCAACAGACTTTTTTCATCACCTGGAAAAGGCTTTTCTGGTTTCACCATGGATTGAACTATGGATTGTGTTGGGAATATTCTTTTGTCTTCTTTGGTTAGCTCTGGTAATAACTCTGGGTATGCTGATAAATGGAAGATAACATAAGTGACTTTGTTTCATCTAGTATTGTTTCCGATGATTGAGGCTTCAAGACTGTTAATAATATAATGTCAGATTTAGAAATGTCTGCAGTATTCACAAATCATGAATATTTAGAAGGTTCTTCAGACTATGAACAAATGTATTGTTAGAACCATTATGGTCCTCATTTCTTGCACGAATCTGCAAATCCTAGAAATGTATTAATGTATAATCAATGGGAACATTGTCCTACGCCACCAAAGGGTAGCTCAAAAACATTTGCTATGAAATTTCCATACTTTTCAGGGTTCAATTGATCCAATCCAGAATCATTTTACTTTAAAAACGTAAATAAAACAGGAATTAAAGTATTTTGACCAATACGAAACAGATTTATTCTGCAGCCTTTTATGCCCAGCTGTCTAAACTAGTTTTTGACTTTTAGAAAGACAACATTGAGACTAAAACTGTCTGGGGTACAAAGGATTGGCAAGTGCAAGGGGTGGAGGGTATGTTTAGAGCCTGCATCATCCCTGAGCAAATTATGTTTTTAAATGACACTGTCCAACAGACGTCTTGCCTTGGGTTAGCCAAGATCAAAGACATGAACAATCCGTCCATACCTACACCTGATAGTGATAACACTTCAGAGGGTTAGGTCGACGTACATACTATTTTGCATCACAACAGAACAGATCAAGATTGGAATACATGGTTGATCTGGCCCACAGACGCAAACAACTGTCAAGATATATCCCTGAACAAAACACAGGGTTTCACATTCAATAGACCAGACCCAAGATATGTTCAACGACAGCATCCTGGAAGAGTAACAACATACAGTGTAGGGAAACTCTGCCTTGATTGCCTACAGAAATCTACACTTAAGGATGTAAAGCAACACTTATCTCTACTTAAAGATTGCGCAGACCTTAGGAAATTCTTGCTAGGACCAGGAAAACTGCGTCAAAAATGTTTTATATATGCTGCATATAACAAAATATGGAAGATTACGTAAGCACAGACTGCAGAACGAATACGAGAAATTAATCGTATTAATTTAGAGAAATCTCTCTCTGTAGTTGACAATGGGTTAACAACTCTGTCGTTCAGGATATATTCATTGGACAACATAGTGTCTTCTGCCGTAGACATCATGGAACAGGACTTGGTCATGTTGCAACATGGTCAGTCTCAGCTACGTTCTATCATGCTATTAGGCTGGATGTTGCAAAACCTTCATTAAGACTATGTACCTTGGTATTTTATTAATACTATGTCACTGTTTTCAGAATTCAATCTCACTGATAAACAGATCAAATTGGCACAAGGGGAGCAGACTATGCGGTGCTGAGCATTGAAAAACTGGAAAGATTACCATTTACAGTGGCAGAAAAAACAGCTACTGAATGGATTATACATGGAACAATCACTCTGCCAGTTACAATTTTCCATTTTCAGTATTGCCTAAAACACATACCAGCAGGCACATATGAAAGGTTGGGTAAAGAATACAACAAGACATCCTGGGATTTACCATACACACACAGATGTTGGAGTGGGGGACGTGAAGTGTTTCTTGGCGGTTCAAACTGTGAAAACGCACTAAGCAGTTCTCTCATTTGTCAGGGTATTAACTTACATGGGGCCTGTGATGGTTCTTCTAACAACTTTTCCTGTCACCTGCAAGGTTCACCAGCTGCAGTGATTGATCCAATTTTTGGACATCTTTCGAATGGGAGTTACCTCATGTTGAAAGATCACAGCTGCTGTGGCATGTTGCAAGGTATACCATATTTAGTAACTGGGTCATCCAGGGTCATTTGCTGTATGCAAGTATTGTTTCCAAAAACCAAGTCAGTCAGGGAGTCGCCACGTTGGCCTTCACTGAACATCTCTTCTATACAAACTGATACTCTAAGCAGAAAGAAAGCCATTCTTTTGCAAATAACTGTGCCACTGACATCGGTCAAAGAAACCTATGATCTGCAAGTCGCAAGGACTTCTGCCGAGATACATGCCCTTTTGAATACAAACTGCCCTATACATTTCTCAGGAATGTTAAGTCGTATCTTAAACATGTCTGATACGAGCGGTATTGTAAATGTATTTAAGACCGTATTTTCCAGACGGTTAGCACCTTTTCAAGCAGTCCTAGGAATCATTCCAAACTTCGTGCACTCAGTGTTCGGCGGACTGCCCCTCCTTAGGGACACTATTTTTGCTCCTTCTGTTGAGATATGGCAAGCCAAATCACCAGTGATACCCAGTTCTCCATGGAAACAACTCTACTGGCGATGAAGTGTAGTGATGGCATCATCTAAATTTTGGGACTACCTCATCTACGAGAATAAAATACCACACGGTTTCTGTCATTCAGACTAATTTGGCAAGATTGCATCTTACCTGTTCTACGCTGCCTGCTATGTGGAGAAGAATGCTGGACACCTGTTTGCCACTTCCATCAGTCAAGCCAACGGATGTTGTTAAGAAACTTAAGAAACCCAAGGCAGACCCCCAGGACCTCAAGAACTTCCGACCCATCTCCCTACTCCCGTTCCCGGTGAATGTCATCGAGAAAATCGTCAACACACAACTGACCCGCCACCTCGAAGACAACGACATCCTGGACCCCTCCCAGTCTGGTTTCAGACAGAAACATCAGCCCTCATCCTCTTGGACGTGTCAGCCGCCTTCGACGCGGTCTGCCATCGCACTCTAAGAAAACGCCTCCGCGAAGCCGGAATACAAGAGAGAGCCCTTGAATGGACAACGTCCTTCCTCTCCGGCAGAACCCAGAGAGTCCGCCTCCCTCCCTTCTGTTCTGAAGCCACCAACATCATCTGCGGCGTACCCCAGGGCTCATCCCTCAGCCCAACATTATTCAACATCTACATGGCCCCCCTCGCACAAGTGGCCCACCAACATGACCTCAACATCATCTCCTACGCCGACGACACCCACCTCATCCTTTCCCTCACCAAGGACCCGCACACCGCCAAAACCAACCTCCACGAGGGAATGAAGGCCGTTGCCGAATGGATGAGAAGCAGCCGTCTGAAACTGAACTCGGACAAGACAGAGGTCCTCATCCTCGGACCCAACCCCTCCGCCTGGGACAACTCATGGTGGCCAACATCTCTAGGAACCCCACCGACACCGACCGACCACGCATGAAATCTGGACTTCGCCCTCGACTCCTCCCTCTCCATGTCAAAACAGGTCAACGCAGTCTCCTCCTCCTGCTACAACACCCTCTGCATGCTCTCCAGGATCTACAAGTGGATCCCAATAGAAACAAGAAAAACAGTGACACAGGCCCTCGTCAGCAGCAGGCTAGACTACGGCAACGCACTCTACACAGGCTTCTCGGTCAAACACCTGCAACGCCTCCAACGCATCCAAAACGCCTCTGCCCGACTGATCCTCAACGTACCCCGCTGCAGCCACATCTCACCCCACTTGAGAGAGCTTCACTGGCTCCCCGTAGACAAGAGGATCACATTCAAGCTCCTCACCCACGCACACAAAGCACTCCACAACACCGGACCTGTCTACCTGAACAACAGACTCAGCTTCTACAACCCCACTCGACAGCTCCACTCCGCAGGCCTCACCCTCGCAGTCATCCCCACATCCATCAAAAGACAGCCCGCGTCAGATCCTTCTCCTACCTCGCCGCCAAGACCTGGAACACTCTCCCCACCAACATACGGCAGACCCAAGACCTACTCACCTTCAGAAGGCTCCTCAAGACCTGGCTCTTCGACCAGTAGCAGCAACCCCCCCTCAGCGCCTTGAAACCCTAGCGGGTATGTAGTGTGCTTTATAAATGTGCTGATTGATTGATTGATTGATTGATACTTTACTCGACCCAGTAACGACCCATGCTCTGTGTTGTCCCCAGCGGCTACCAATTCTGATGACGGCATTCAATGAGATCTCACAGATGCAAATTGCAACTGCTGAGGTACGAGAGGAAACAAAAGGTGCGCAGGTAACATCTGATTCGAACATTACTAATGCGACCAATGCTGACGGTGATGCTTCACATCTATGTGCGATTAATCTTCTGAACGAGGTACTCCAACTTTCGCCTACAATGATAGACGATTTTTTGTCTACAGACATAGAAGATTTCATGTTTCCTCCCAGCCCTAACACTGATTCTTGAATTTGGCACACAGTGTTCTGAGAGACTTTGAATTTGACCTGCCTTTTTCAAAAACAAGATACTAACTTTGGAACTTTTTTCTATGAATAATATTTTTTCTATAAATTTGTATTTTTCTTTTTTGGCAGAAGTAATCTGCTTAAAGTAGAACCATTCATAGAGAACAAGAATTCTTTGAACACTTCCAAAGACAATATTTGACCTTGTCTACATACAAACAGTTTTATGTAATCTGACGAAATGGTTTTGGCACCTTTTTTCTTCTGTATTTACGAGCCATTTCATAAATGTATATTTTCATGATTCATACATTTAGCATTCAAATATCAATATTTGCTTAGAATGAAACATTGCTTTAATCTGTAAAGCACAAATGCATTTTACATGTTTTTAACACTTCATGTATAGATATATTTTAGATATGTTATCATGTTTAGAATTTAGTAACGTCGTACATAAGAAAGTGGAGTGGGTGTTGTGTATCAATTTATATTCCGTATGAATTTCCTGATTCATGCCCTTATATAGGTATAATTCACATTACCCGTATATAGGCATAGTCCATGCTACCCAAATACAGGCATGGCTACTTCCATCTGTTCATCTACGTCACAACGAGTTCTTGGAAAACCAGACACTTAAGCCGTTAGGGACTTCCCCTTGTTTGGATATTGATTTCTCCAAGAACTCATTTATTATGCATGAACATCTATTCCTTAGGGGTTCATTCATGACATTCATATGCCCAACTCGTACGTCAATACTGGCATTCCTAAACACCTTCAAGAATAAATATACCTTCACTTGCTATAGCAAAGCACGGTGTGGTTCGGTGCAGTTCGACTACCTATTTGCACAACGCAGCTTCCCACAGCAAGTATCAAATGAGGCCAACTCCTCAGCTGACGCACTGACTAGATGCTGTCATCCTCCTGCCGAGAATCCAGCTCCAGTGTTTCTGACCCCTCTTGCGGGGTGTTGGGAAATCGAGTCCCGAGAAAGAGATACCAACCTCTCTCATTCTAAGGTATGGAGCTGATTAGAAACTAGAGAAACCTTTAGCAATTCTTGGCAGAACTAAAACCTGTGCTAAGGCAGCACCTACTTCTTCCCTCGTACTATACCTAGGTTAGGTACACTGGGGTAGGAGCATTTTAGAAACACCAGTTCAGTATTTTAGCCTGTGTTATTTATGTATGTCTTTTTATATATGTCATATCAACAGACAATGCTGTTACAGTATTATTTTATTTTACTGTCTACGCTGTATGCATTATACTTCACGTCCTGTCTAACGATTGTAGCAGTTCATATCTCTTACATGAGAAATAAGACTGTTCAATAAACCCCTTTTATTGAAACGCCCATCTCTCTATTTCTATGCAACTCTGTAGAAACGAAGCATGCACGATTGACTGAGTGAAATAGTTATCTATTGTTTCTATGACTCTGAAGATATTGTTCCGACTCTAAGGGAAACAAAGTTGTCATGTTTATGCGGTTGTCAGGGACTGATCCCTTCTTGTTTATTCGAGAAAGTTTCTAGTGACGTCTGAGTAGCTGGCACACATAATTAGGTTTAATATACTCAATAGAGACATAGTGACCTCAGTCCTATGTCAAATCTATAGTGTATGGTATTCCAATGCTCAGCGCTTCTTAGGGACATAGGAACTACACTACAGAAAGACATTCTAAGTTTGTGGTGACATCCCAGTATGGTCTGTGATTTAATAAGTGCAGCATCACATAACTTTATGGCTTCCTCCAGTAACACACATGGCCTGTAGTTAAGTCACCCCACGCAGGGCTTTGAGCCTAATTAACCATGCGTGACTTAGAAACTTAGCAACTGCACAATAGAAAAGAACGCTTTGGTCAGATTTTAGGATGTGTAGTGCAACCCGGTGGTCGCGGGTGCCCATGTCACTGCAAATTGGTTTTATCCATTGGGACCTAGCATTGTTGTAAGCTGGGCACGCATACATGACATGGGCAACACACTCCGTCAGGGCTCCTCAAAAAGGGCAACTTTCTGTTGTATTCTCTGTTGTATTCTCGGCTGAGTGTCACTGTGATGTTAGAGCATTGACATGGAGAGAGCCAAACCTAAACTAAATATACAGGGCCCTGTCCCGTGGGACCTGGATCACGTCTGGGTATGTCTCCAGACTTCTAGACTGCTTAAATGTAAGAAATGCATCTGTTAATCTCCCCATATTCGAATTGCTGAGCTCCTGACTATCAATACCGTCCCAGTATTTGTGCTTAAGTTCCACCTTGCTCGGGGGGGGTTTGGGTATCCCACGAATCTTTCAGGCCAAGTAATATTATAGTTTTCCTCATGTGTGATATCCACTTGACCATGTGGTCTACATCTAAGTTCATTACCTCCGTTAGAGCTGTGGCGTAATTGGTGAGCTCTATGGCGCGCCGTAGGTGAGCCAAAAAGAGCAAAGGGCGAAGCTTAGCAATGTCTTTAAACGACCGCCTGGCCATATCATGCAATAGAGGTATAAGTGGGATGTTACGGAGAACATTCAGCAGGTCCCTCTGGAACCTATGCTCAGACCTACTGATTTCAAGTACATTCTGCATATGCATCATAAGCTACGAGGGCCGGGGCAACTGGCCTACTATATGAGGAGCGATGTGATTCATGAACAGTTTGGCTACATGGGGCCTCCAAAACATTTTGTCTGTGAGTCGAATGCAAAGATATTCAAAGGTCCTGGCTCCCTCCAGGGGGGTACCTATTCAGTGTAAGATTGTTCCTGAAGGATTTGTGGGGGTTATAAACCCTGAGCTTTGTCTTTGTGGTATTAATGACTAAGCCCCGGGAGTACCAGAAATATTGGTATCTGTTCATTAGTTTTTGAAGCTCAGCTGGGGTCTTTGACAACAACAACGTGTTGTCAGCAAAGAGGAGCGTCAGGACTTTGTCGCCCGCCAGAATTGGGGCATCGGCTGGATCTTCCTGAGGAGACCTCACCACCCGTTCACATATAAAGAAAACAGCATGGGGGCCATGACGCAGCCTTGGTGCACTCCCTTGCCAACCGAAATTTGTTCTGACAGCTGACCTTGGGCTCCCCATCTCACCTGGGCATAGTTTCTCTCGTGCAGGCAGATCAGTAGATTAAGAATCAAAGGTGGAATGCCCATTTCTTTAAGGATCTGCCACAGTTTGGTCCTAGTTACCAAATCGAATGTAGTCCTTAAGTCAATGCCAGGTAAAGGCTGCCCTTTCCAATTAGCACAGCTTTCCAGTATATAAGCATTAGCCTAAATACCTGATTGATCGTCTCAGAACTGGCCCTGAAGCCGGCCTGGTATTGAGAAAGGACTTCCCCCTCTTCAGACCATGATTGAATTCTCTGTAAGAGGACCCTGCCTAACACATTTTGCATTACATCAATCAGACTTATGGGCCTGTGATTGAGGGATCTTCCCTGTCACCTTTTTTTACAAATAAGGACCACTTCAGCACCTTTGCAGGATTCTGGGACTGGGCAACCTGCAACTAAAGCATTAAACAATATCTGAAAATAACGGGAACAGCCTCTGGGATCTGACAGAAATAGGTCTCCTGGAAGTCCGTCTGGTCCTGCAGCTTTAGCGGGGACTAGTTAGGTTTCGACCTGGCGATCTGCGCAAGCAGTTCGCGCAGGCGAAATCTATTGTTTACAATATTGACTATAGGAACGTCTCCCGGCTCCCATTGGCTAGCTCCATAAATGGAGGCTAGCCATTGGATGCCGGATCTGTCCGTCAAGGCCGGACCAGATTCGGGGGCGTTCCCACGATTTTTTCGCTCTCCACCCACTTCTGTTCGTCATCGCGACGGTGGGTGTGTGTTATTTTTTTTTTCGAGTCGGCCTGTTTTCTTCTTTTTACAAGTGATTGTTGTTGGAGTTGGCTGCAAGATTTGTGTTCCCACGAAGCGAGCAGGTAAGGAGCATTTTTTTTTATATAATGTCTTTTTTTTTTTGTTTCCTTTGTCGGTTCGGCCGTGTCGTGTGAGCTGTTATATACTTTGGCTCGTGAGCTCTGTTTCCCGCCCCCCCTCCTGCTGTCCGTGTGTCCGTTCCGCCCCCCTCCCCGTGTGCCCGTTCCCACCCCCCCTCCCCTTTCACTCTCCGTTGCTTGTTTTCATTCATGGTTTGGGAGACTGGAAGCTTTGGCGCTTTTTACGAGTTTTGTTCTTGTTCACTGCAATTACTCAAATAGTGACTGCTAGATGGCAGTGTTGACATGCCGGGTGTATTACAATTGTTTATAAAAATACTTAGAAATGGTACAGTGCACGCTTGAGAGGAAAACAACTAGGCTATTCGGGTAATTCGGCTTTGTCTGGCCAGTCATACCAGGCTCATCTCTAAGAACCCCGAACCGCCCAATGTCATTAAAAAATGCTCGCACCTTGTTTGTTTTTTGTTTTCTTTCCAAGAGACTGCGTTCCGGCTGTCTGCCTAATATCTCCAATCAGGCAAGCAACAGCAATGAATTCGGCTACTGCACGTTTCTAGGTATAGATCTGGAGTCCAAAGTTGATGCGCTGCTTTGCATGAAATGGAGCGATCTGGACAGCACCTTATCTATGGGGCGGCTGCGCTCTTGCAAAGTGATGGCACACAATCAGGGCTGCTTAGAGCCACGCATATGTAGGTGTTTTGGAATGGCTTATGTACTGGAAGGATAGCCGTCCAGTACAAAATACTATGCCTAAATATACTTTTTACTTACATATAAACTTTCCCCACTTTGTTTGTGTTCTGTACAGTGCAGTACACATGAAAAGTTAGAAAGCGTTTGAGAAATAAACATTTCTTCCACTTTGCACCTGCCTCGGCCTGGTGTAATTTTGTGGTGCAAAATGGTGTCTACCTTTGCCTAAGGAATGTTCTATTGATTTACTTTTTTTGTAATTTTTATTCCAGGCATGTGAACTGTGTGTGTAAATAGGTGGCTATACATGTTGATTTGTGCATTCTGATGGGATTTAAATATCTTTAAGGTCAAAAGTTTGAATTGTAGCCTTTCATCCTCCTGAGATTAATTAAATGAGTGTCACCGAGTTAGCGAAAGGATCACTTGCTATTTACAGTATTACAAAATGGGACCATATACTGTGCAAAGTTTCTTGCAAAACATTAGTTTTTATTTATTTGTTTAATGACAAAAATAAATGCTTAATGGAAGTAAATGGTTCAACAAGGGCAGGCAGCATCCCGGAAAGAAGAGCGTCTCGGATGCCTTGAAAAACACCACAAAATACACACGTAATAGCACTACTAAAATATCACATCACTTCCTGAACAAAGCATGCTGCCATTTTGCAGATCGTAGCATATTGAAGATTGCTGAGGATGAGTTATATGCTTTGTATAGAAGTATAGTCTATGCGTGTGTGTCTTTTAAAAGAACATTAAGTGATCCATTACTCACCCCCTTTTCGCCCCCAAATATTTGCTAACTTCGAAAATGGTATTTATGAATTAAAAATGTATTATGCCATTGGACCAGGAGTACGTGTGCCCTTTGTCGAATCTATTTCGCAGTGAGTCAAATATGAGTTAATAAGGCAACATTACAGCCTCCACCAGAGAAACGTTTTGTTTCCTCAAACAATGCTGAACAGAGTAGTTTCCCCCCTTTTCTTACGTGTAATGGCCCACTTTCTGCCTGGCTTTTAAAAACTCTTGTTACGAGTATTGTAGGGCCGGTGCCTCCTCCTGTGCAGAAAGCAGCACCACGAGGCGGCGAACAAGCGCTATAAAATGCGCACTGTAACATTCAGATAGCAGGCGGCACAACTACACATGAAAAGGGGAGTCGGGGGAGGGGAGGGGCAGATTCGAAGTGATTTATAAACCCAGTGCATGTATTTCTCGTGTATGTCTTCGCAATACATGTTTTAATGAAAATGAGAAAAATGAAACCTGGTAAAATGTTCACTAACAACATTTCTTAAAACGTAATGCGTCTCATGTGAGACATGTTTATGCACTCCCACAGGAAGGGGGGGGGGCTCCCCTATGTGGGCAGGGTGGCAGCGTGCCAGGCCAGCGGCACACCGGAAGCGCCTGTGATCTGCGGTATAAACTCCCCCCGTGAACAGTGCATGCATGATGCACCCAGTCCCCTGCTCCAGGGGTGAATAATAAACGAGCACAGGCAAAGCCAATGGGTCCGGCCTGCCTGCCAGGCTTGGACGATACCTGCTTGGTTTTGCCAGTGGTTTTGTAAATCTGTATTATTGTGAAAGCTGCCGGGCCCTTTCCCAAAAAAAAAAGGTCTGAACTCAAAAAAATCACTTTGTGTATGGATGTGCTGCTGTTGGAGGTTGAATGCTGTCACTCACATTGAAATGAGCCAATGGGAGGAAGCAATATCTGAATGACAACAATAACAGACCAATGGATGAAGAGGGTTGGGTGAAAGATCATATAAGGAAGTATGCCACACATGTAATGTTAGCTAAATGGAAAAGTCTTGGCTGACGCTGAAACTAAAAACAAACTTTCTATTGGCTCCATGTTCGGAGCAGGTCTTTTACTGTGTGCACATATACACATGCCTGGCTGCCGTGCCAAACCTGGCACCCCTGTGCCCACAGGGCCACGGTGAATGCCAGTTGAGAATAAACCCGTGTGTGCCCCATTGGGCGGTGTAATATCGTATTTTACCCACTCTAGGTTGATGTGCGTAATGCCCCGTGGCTGTAAGCTGAGTGCTCAGTATGACACAGATGTCAGCGGGCTCAGAAAAGTATTGTGGTTGGCAGCTAGGTTTTTGTTTTCCAGCTGGTGGTGCTGATTTTGCACTGTGTATCGTGGGTGACGGACCTGGGCATGCTGTGTGTTTTGTATAAAGCTTCATGTGTAGGGTATGGTAGTTGAACTGCACATCATAGGCTACATGGGTGGGTGCTTGCAGTGTATTTTGGTGACATAGGTCTGCTCAGTATAGGTGACATAGCAGAGTGCTTACAATATGTGAACTAGCTAGGTTGAATATATATGTACAAAATAAGCATGCATTCTTTACAGTGTGCAGCTGCCTGCAAATGTGTACTCATTACAGAGCGTTGGTGCACAGTCCTCAACTTATTTCTGTACTGTGTGTTTGGGGCTCTGTGTGTGTGGGGCTCTGTGTGTGTGTGGCTCTGTGTGTGTGTGTGGCTCTCTGTGTGTGTGCGTGTGGGTGCAAATGCAATAGGTCTCGCTATTGCAATAGCTATTGGCATTGTAAATGACAATGCCATTTATTTATCAGTTTTAAAAAACAAAACACATAAATAAAAAATTGGTCATTTACAATGCCAATAGCTCTAACTTTTACAAAGGCGAAACCGTTGCATTGTAAATGCTTGTTTTTTAATTGCTGCCTCTATTTCGACCAGCGAAAGGAATCACTAGCTTTCCTTCCTGGAGAGGCGTCTGTGGGGCCGCATGGCTCCTCCAGACGTCCGTCCTATGGAGAGCAATATCATTTTGCAAAGTGGTCGTGTCATTCTTGGCTGGGGATGTGGTTAGGCAGAGTGCCTAAATCCCTATTATTGCCCCGGCTCACTAATGACCAAAATAGGTTCCTGTTCTTCCCGAGACTCGCATTCTTCAATTCCTGCCAATACTGATCATCCTACTCAATCTTTGCTTTATGAAAAGCAGCCTTGTATTCCTTCTTAGCCGTTTTAACCGCGGGTAGTTTTTAGTTCTAGTTGCTAAAGTAAGAGCCTGTCTTTTAAGCTTGCAGTTCTTGGTGTACTATGGATGGTGTTTTTTCGGGGGAGCACGCAAGGTATTGTGCCTGCAAGGAGCTTGAAAGTAAGTGCTCAATAAATCTACAGTACAAGAATGAATGACAGAGACTGCTTCCCACTCTGCTGTGTCCGCAGCTGTGGCCTGAAGTTCTGCGGTTTTCTTAGACATGGTCCCACGGATAGCAGCATGGTTGAAATCTTGCAATGAGACCTTGTGCCACTTTAGGTGCCTTTTGCAATTTGAGGGGACGATGTCAGTGAGAAAATGTAAAGCCCGACTGATCTGAGGGTGGGGTGGTGAGACCCATGGATTTTTCATTGTCATACATAAAGGGTTGTGATCACTATCAATCGTGGTGCCCACAAACATGTCAGTCGTCTCGTCCCACAATTTCACATCGACTAGAATATAGTCGATGAGTGAGGGACAGCTAACTCTGTTAAAAGTGTTAGCTTCCTGGTTGTCAGAGTGGGTTCTACCATTGACTTTGACTACCCCAAGGCCGAACTCTGTTGTTAATGCATTAATTTGAATTGCTAGTTTTGTCCATCTTTTGATGGGGGTATATTGAGTGAAGGGACAGCCCATTTACTGTCAAATCCTTCATGCTCCAGCATGTCATCTGAGCACAAAGTCTCAAAGGTGCAGTTGAAGTCGCTTGCCATTACAATTCTAGTGCAAGACGAACAGCTGGATATCGCTTGTTCTAAATGCGTGATAGTAGGCAATGGGTACCTCCCCTTAGCTTCTCTGATATAAATATTAAACAGGTCTAGAATATCCCCACCCCTAGGGCCCTTGATGGTGAGTCTCAGGATGTCGTGGCATAGGAATGGGAGTGTAACAATTCGGCAACCTAGAGCAATATTTACCCAGTCAATCAAACTCCGTGAAGGATGCCCTCTCCCCACTGTGGTAGCTGGAATACAAAAGCAAGCATAGCCTGTTTTGTGCAATGGCGCCAACTCCTTGTCTCCTGGAAGATGCAGATATCAAAACCCTCATTCCAGTGTGGAAGTGGGAGTTTTTTATATAATCCTGCTACATTCCATGATATAATCTTTAACTTAGTAGGAGTAGGGACCGGGGCCAGGTTGGCGTTTAGCGTGGTGACTGACTCAACAGCTTTGGGGGATCGGGCATCCCAGTGAGGTTTAGTGATGAACATGATCCTGTCTCGTTTGTCCTCTGCACAAACTCAAGGTGGTATCTTGGGCTGTTGTTCCCTGGAGTAGTCATTGATGGATCTTGTGCATTGGGGTGGGATAAGAGGCTTAAAGGGTTACCAGTGGTCCTCGAGATGGTAGTGTTTGGGTCCGTGTATGAATGATGAGCAATCTGTAGTCAATTGGCTGCTTCTGGGGATGTCCCTCGCTCTGGGATGCCAGTTCTCACCACCCCTGTTTGTATTTGTATGCTCCTGAACTTTGTGGATAAAGTAGATGGGGGCAGTTCGGTATTTTAAAGTGAGAAGATTCTCTGCCAGATCAGAGGTAGAGAGTGTGAGTGCAATGTAATTAGGTAATTGTGCAGGTGGGTGTGCAAGTGATGTCTTCGTGTATCACCGAGCGGCAGCCCCATATATGACAAATCCAATGTATGACTTTATTTGTTAAAGAGTCTTAGCTTTCACCGGTGTTTTTTGGGCTAAGCTTAGGAACATTGTCCATGTAAATTGTATGGCCATGTGACGGGCACGTGGCATATGGGTAATAAGTGTGCTAGGGTGATTTTACCAAAATGTTTGTTCGCGTTGATGGGCGGCTAAAGTTTCATTGATCTAACCGAGCTCTGGGGGTAGTTTGGTTAATATGATCTTTAGGTGCGTAGGCCTTTGAGATACAAGAATCTTTAGATGTGTTATCCTTTGCCATATTATAATAATCTGCTTTTGAGGCTTGGGAAGCAAAATGTATGGGAGGTGGTAAAGGAGAAGTAATGACTATGCTTAGTTTGGCCCTTTTAGTTGGGGGCATCTAATTTAATAATACCTTTTTTTTGGTTAAAATGGAGTGACTGGTTTACATTCCGATGACATGGTGGGACCAATGGTTGTAAGGTTTTGATCATTGCAGTGAGATCTTCAGTCATGTGTCTCATGGTTGCTAACTCAGACCTGAGAGTGTTAATAATCTGAGCAGTATTGTGTGAAGCAGGTGTTTGTTTTTTGCAGCCTTGATCTTATGATATGCTAGGCAACCAAGGTTCATCTGTAATGGTATCATACGATGCCAGTGGAGCAAATCTATTTGAACAAGGGACTGCAGGACAGGGGACACAGGTAGCGGAATCTGGGGGTTTGGTATCCTCTACCTGACCTTTTGCCAGTCCTTTTCTATGAGCAACTAATATAGTAATGCTATGGTCAGGGTTTCCCTTTCTCGAATGGTTATGGAACATAGTGGGGATGATTGGTGTAGGGGGAGCACTAGTGTGGATTGTACATTAGAGCGTAATGCTGTTGGTTCTGATACTAAAATGTCCTCACACTCACTGATGAGGGCATTGATTCTGTCAAAGGCACAGTTACTGGCTGCGTGTTTCTGGAATTTTCTTGCCTTTTCCCCTTACCAGCCCCTCTATTATTACTACTTCCCACCACTGTGCCCTCCATGGTTTTCCCTTTGCGGAAGCCCTGAGCAAGATTTAAGCACCTCCTGGCACGTTCCTGGGGCAGGAGCGGCATCCGTAGCACAGGGCTTGCTGGGAGGTGTAGTCACCTACCTCCCAGCAGCTGCAAGGATGATGGCAGGTACGTTGGCGATCATGTAAGGTGTGAGCACACCCGCTCTGCTGGCTCACCTGAGGTGGAGATGATAACGGGCTCCCATGCCGCAGGAGCCCTGAGCAAGATTTAAGCGCCACCTGGTGCCTTCCTGGGGCGGGTGCGCTGTCTGTAGCACAGGGCTTGCAGGGAGGTGTAGTCACCTACCTCCCAACAGCTGTGAGGGTGATGGCTGGGGCGTTGCTGATCGGGGCAGGGTTGAGCTCACTGGCTCTGCTGGCTCACCGGAGGTGCAGATGATAACGGGCTCCCACTCCTTGGGAGCTCCGAGCATGATTTAAACACCCCCTGGTGTATTCCTGGGGCATGTGTGGCGTCTGTAGTGCAGGGCTTGCTGGGAGGTGTAGTCACCTACCTCCCCGCACCGTGGGAGCACTGAGCAAGATTTAAGCACCTCCTAGCACGTTCTTGGGGCGGGCGCGGCGTCCGTAGTGCAGTGCTTGCTGGGACGTGGAGTCACCTACCTCCCAGCAGCTGCGACAATGATGGCAGGGGCATTGGCGATCACGGCAGGGGTGAGCTCACCTGCTCTCCTGGCTCCCCTGAGGTGCACATGATAAATGGCTCCCGCGCCACGGAAGCCCTGAGCAAGATTTAAGCGCCTCCTGGCGAGTTCCTGGGGCTGGCGTGGCATAGTAGCACAGGGATTGCTGGGAGGTGTAGTCCCCTACTTCCCAGCAGCTGCGAGGATGATGGCAGGGGCGTTGGCGATCGTGGCAGGGGTAAGCTTACCGGCTCTGCTGGCTCCCCTGAGGTACAGATGATAACGGGCCGTGGAATAGATCGTAAAGCTATTTCATGTGCCAGTGAAACTCTATCCCAGCCCACCTGATTATGATACACAGTCAGTGCAAGGGTTAATGCCCACTCCGACGCGTAAGCCTATTTAGCCTCTTCAGAGGCGTGACGCAAAAAACTTGGGTGTATCACATTTCCCCCTTGAGAAGAAGCCAGAACAAATGGAGGAGGCTGATCCGCCTCCACCAACAAAATGTCATAAGAAGAGGTAAGAATGTCCCAAAACACTGCCTTAATTGTACCTTTTATATCACCTTCAATTTGGAGGACAATCTCATAAAGCCTAACAGGGGGTGCAACTTGTGTATCAGCTGTTGCCACTGTAATGAACGTATCACTTGCTCTCGCCTCCGGACAAGGATGAAGTGCCTCCTGCACTATGGTAACTTCTGCCGCACTGTCGAGAAGTGTTACCGCCCATCTACAGTCGAGGAGCAGGGTTCTCACCATCTGAGGCATACTTCGCTGTCAAAGTGGCAACTTTTTTCTTCTGAAGTGGGGCACGATAAGGAGGTTGTCCCCCCGGTTTAATTTTCACGTCAAACTAGCGCAGTGGATCACGTCATTGTTGTGTGGTCTCATCTTGCCTGCGATCTTATCACTCTCCTTCACCAAACTGTTGATCCGATGATTCCTGAAAGGAATGAGGAGAACGAGGATCAGGAACCTGAAACCTCTCTGGTGTCTTAATTTTAGAGCGGTCACGTAAGTTATATCTACGTTCAGAAGTATCAGGTGTCAGTGATCCAGCACGTGAACCTGGTTTTTGTTGTTGCTGCCGCTGATTTTTATTCCAAGCCTTTTTAGGAAAGGCTGGATGCCCCTCCTTATCAGGAGGGGCCCTATTCTGTGTCTGAGTAAAAGGTCAAATCCTCAAATGATTGCGTCCCAAAGATGTATATACATCCGCAATAATAATCCGCAACTCTCGTTGTTTAACAACGTCTGCTACAGCCGATAGGCGTTGACACACCTGTAAGCTAACTGCTTCACCTTTGACGTTGGCAAGAATCATATCGGAGACAATAGGGAACATGCCTACTAATTGCATCACTAATTTCAGGGCTGATCCAGCACTGTGATAATCTCGAACCTTCTGAAGAACGGTTGGTAATAAACTCATGGAGGGGGGCCAAAACACAGTGAAAATACTGCAGCAAGCACCATCCTCCACGTGGTCCAATCAGCTAAAGTGGGAATAATACCCTTTGGTAAACTCATTGTAAGGATCCTGTGCTTCTCAACTGGGGTGGAATATGGAAAAACAGCCTAGATTTGCTCCACTTTTTCGGCCAATCAGAAAGGGAAATCATCTCTATTCTGAGGACACCTGCCCATTTCAGAAATAATCCTGATAGGACTAAGAACCAGACCACCACCATGTCCTGGTGGTTGAGGAGCAGCTCCAGCCAGAGCCGCCTGTACATTATGAACACATATTATATGACACTCCTGGGTATATGAATCAAAAATGTATGTAATTGATGTAGCTCTGCGAGTGTAACACCAAGACAATTTGGATGAGGTCTGAATCCCGCCAAAATGGGCCATATGGCCCCGTCGACCGATAAAGGGCCTATACAGACCATTGAAACAGGGTGAGGAAGGGCGCCATTAAACCATATGGTGTGCTCCCAAGCTGACAACGGAACTTCAAGTAGTCGATATGGACGATAAATCTGTGGAACTGCGGCACGTTCATATTCATAAAAGAAATTATCATCTCCATCAACTGCTGGTAATGTAACCCAAGAGTAAAAGTCCTTGATGCAGTAATCTGCATCCGTTTCAACAATAAATATTAAATCTGCTCCTGCAACCGGGACTCTATGTTGAGTCAAATGAGCGGTGACTGCGGCGCGGTTAGGTGCCGCATTAGCAACTGGTTGTGCCATTGTAGACACAAAAAAGAAAGCAAGGAAAATGGTAGCACATCACCGGGTCAAGAACTTTTAAAACAAAACCTTTTTTAAAGTTCAAGCTTGAAAAACCTATCTAACTCAAATATAGGAGGCTAACCCTTCACACCACAGACGTCTCCGGTAACCGGTGAGAGGGTATTTTGGACAAGCACAAGCGCTTCTCAAGGGTCTCGTGAATAAATACCAGACCAAATGTAGGTGGTGCCATGTTGCAGGGATTCTGCATATACACAGAATTATGCCCAGGATTATGGGACCTTGATGTATAAGGACCGATCCTTCCTACCACCTTATTGCCCATGAGCCCAGGACTGGCTAGCTATAGTCTCGCATTTGCTCTCCTACTCACTCACGGAGAAGCAAAGGATTAGACACCACAGAACACAACACTCCAGGGTCCCTCAGGAATAGGAGTAATAAGACACACCTTTTTGTTCGCGCTCTTGTACCTGTCCACAATAAGTTCTGACAGAAACAAAATTGTTTAAAATATTTATTCTAACTAATGTGCTCTAACATGCAGTATACATGCCACAACAAGCAGAAAAATGCATAATACAAATATAGTCAGCATAGCAGCTAGTCCATACATCATAAAGGGAGATGTCATCGTAAAAAGACAATGGAAAAAAGACTATAGTGCCTAGATTCCCTCCTGTTGCTAAAAAAAAGTATTGTTATATAATGGAAGATCTCTGAGCTTTGTCTGAAGACCCCATACCTAAGACTATAGATGGTTGTTCTACATCATAGGTGCATCTTCGCTCTTTTCCCTGGAAAGGTCCTTCTCCAAGTGTGTGCTCGCTATGCATTTATCCCCGTATTATCAAAAAACGAGTTTCCAGCAGCAGCTGCACTGGTATGTTTTGTCTAGGTACTAGGGCCTGACCAGAACAGAATAACAAGTGGCATTTTTTATCGACCTTGCTCACAGTGCTTAGACTAAACTCCAGGAACAGGCAGAGAAAAAAGCTCCGACAGTTCTCATGTGAAAGACATAAACAAAGTGTTTTGCAAAAATAAAGAGATGTATTAACTTGCGCAAAGCTGCGTCATGGCGGCAGGGCTCAAGCTATCTTAGTGATGTTGACAATGTCCCCAATGGCCACGTAACAATTTCCTGTCTCATGCTATAATTCCCAGCCATTATTGCTGGTTGGTGACCTCCTCTCATGCTGTAATTACCAGTCATTATTACTTAGTAGTGACTTTCCCTCTCATGCTGTAATCACCAGTCAATATTACTGGGTGGTGACTTCCCCTCTCATGCTGTAATCACAAGTCATTATTGCTGGGTGGTGACCTTCTCTCTCATGCTGTAATCACAAGTCACTATTGATGGGTGGTGACTTCTAATCTCATGCTGTAAACACCAATCATTACTGCTAGGTGGTTATTGCTGGGTGTTGACCTCCTGTCTCATGCTGTAATCACCAGTCCTTATTGCTGGGTGGTGACCTCCTCTCTCATGCTGTAATTGCCTGCCATTATTGCTGGGTGGTGACATCCTCTCTCATGTTATAATCACCAGTCAATATTGCTGGGTGGTGATTTATTCTCTCATGCTACAATCAAGAGTCATTATTGCTGAGTGATTATTGCTGGGTGGGTATTGCTGGGTGGTGATCTCCTCTCTCAAGCAGTAATCGCCAATCTTTATTACTTGATGTTGACCTCCTCTCGCATGCTGTAATTGCCAGTCATTATTGCTGGGTGGTGTCCTCCTGTCTCATGCTGTAATTCCCAGCCACTATTGCTAGGTGATGACCTCCTGTCTCGTGCTGTAATTCCCAGCCATTATTGCTAGGTGGTGACTTCCTCTCTCATGCTGCAAACCAAAGTCAATATTGCTGGGTGTTGCCCTCTCTCATGCAGTGATCACCAGTCATTATAGCTTGGAAGTAACTTCCTCTCTCAAGCTGTAAACGAAAGTCAATATTGCTGGGTGGTGACCTCCTGTCTCATGCTGTAATCCCCAGCCATTATTGCTGGGTGGCGACCTCCACTCTCATGCTGTAATCACCAGTCATTATAATGAGTGGTGACTTCTTCTCTCAAGTGATAATCACCAGTCATTATTGCTTGGTGATGACTTCCTCTCTCATGCTGTAAATGACAGTCATTATTGCCCCAATTACTTACCGGTAATCTTCATTACTCTGAGTATAGTCTTCCTCGCCACATGATTAACGTAGAGAGCTTCAGCTCCACACTAGAACCCTCCATGCAAAAAAGTTAGCTCCCCATGCCTCCCAGCCCTTCCCAATATGGCCGACCCATTACACCCTTGACCTCTATAAGAGGCGGGCCGGTCCAACCCTTCAGCCTGAAACTACCAAGCATAAACATGAAGCCGATAGCCATACAGGGAGGGAGGGATGGGAACTCATGTGGCGAGGAAGACTATACTCGGAACAATGAAGATTACCAGTAAGTAATCGGGGCATTACCTCCTCGTAAATCTTCGTTGCGACATGATTAACGTAGTGAACACATACCAAAGCCACGCGGCTTCACAGAAACTCACAAGAAACCAACAGATCAGAAAAAGAGGCCAACGAAGCAGGCAAACCCAAAAGACCAGACAAGCGGAAGGACCACACAAGAGAGAGGCAACCACTGGCAGTAAGAACCAGCCCGGAACAGATAGACACCGGGAGGGGCGACATCCCCGACCCCCGGGACATGCAGGGTCGCCAGAACACCTGCCCGAAGCAACCACAGAAGGAGGGCACAGAAGGCACGGATCCAGACCGTACTGGGCCAAAAGCAACAAAAAACAGGCCCAGAACAGAAAGCAACAATGGAAAATATAATTCCTAGGACAATATGTGAAAACACAATAAACCAAATAACATACAAAAATGAGTTAAAAAACTATTTAAATATATCAAAAGATTAATTTTTAATCATAAAAGCATTGTAATCTAAAAACTTGAAGATCAAATTGATTGCATGAATTGATCCTTATACATATCAATATCTTTAAAATTGCATCATAATAACAAAACAATAAGTGGCAAGAATTATGATCTTCAACGGGCGTTTCGGCGCTGTGAGCGCCTTTGTCAGGAGTAGCCAAAAAATAAAACTTGTCAAATCAATAGTACTGTGTCTTTTTCTTTATATATATATCTCGAAGACCCCATGATATAGGAGGGCTTCTCGCTTTTATTGGAAGGGTAAAATCATGACCGATAAGCTGGAGGAAACTATTTCTCTCTCAGGTTTCTGTGTTTGAGTTAAAATCTTTTTTTTTTTTAAAGTAATCTCGGAAGTGTAATAGACCACACCCGTCATTACTGACCCGAGAGGAAAGTTTATCAAGAGGTCCCGCTTTAGAGGTTCTGAAATTTGAATTTAAAAGGCGCCTGTAATTTTCTTCTGGTAGGAAACATCAATATTTGTTTACACTTCCGACATTACTTTAAGAAAAAAGATTTTAAATCAAACACAGAAACCTGAGAGAGAAATAGTTTCCTCCAGCTTATCGGTAATGATGTTCACCTTCAAATAAAAGCGAGAAGCTCTCCTATATCCTGGGGTCTTCGAGATATATATAAAGAACAAGACACCGTACTATTGATTTGACAAGTTTTATTTTGCGGCTACTCCTGACGAAGGCGCTCACAGCGCCGAAACGCGCATTGAAGATCATTATTCTTGCCACTTTTTGTTTTGTTATTATGATGCAATTTTAAAGATATTGAGATGTAATAAGGATCAATTCATGCAATCAATTTGATCTTCACGTTTTTAGATTACAATGTTTTTATGATTAAAAATGTATCTTTTGATATATAAATTGTTTTTGAACTTATTTTTGTATGTTATTTGGTTTATTGTGTTTTCACATATTGTCCTAGAAATTATATTTTCCATTGTTACTTTGCCCTGTCCTAGGAATTTTAGGGGGTCCTTGATACTCACATGCCAGAACAGAAAGCAGCAAGCCGGCCCAAACACACCAAGACCACCCAATGGACAGCCAAAAGCGAGAGGGGAGCGAAATCCAAAACGACGGAACTGACGAAACAAAGGGCACTCCAACCACAAGGACCCAACAAAAAGCCATAGCAGGAAGAGACGCAGTCCGACGGAAACACAGAGACACCGCAAGGTGGATCACCAACAGCGAGAGAGCCGAACCCCCTGAGGACCGAAGCAGCGGAACCAGAAGAAACACAGACTGGCAGGAGCCGCAAGAACAGAATGAGGTGCAGAAAGGAACCCAACATCCCAACCGAACAACAACAAAAACGAAGGTCACAAAAAAAACACCAGTAACGAGAGAAACAGGCGGAACACGGACCCCAGTTGCACGCAGGACTCCCCGGAAGAGAGTGCGACACAAAGGAGAGAACCCAGGCAGGAACCGGGCAAAACAGACCCAAGAAGCTGCAGGAACAGCCCGGCCCCCAAGGGAACCGAACCAGCCAACAGCAAAAAGCAGGAAGCCCATAAGGACGCCAACGGAGCCCGAAGAGTGGAAGGGACCAAGGCCAAGCCACCAGAAAGGAAGCGAAAGCCCACCAGGGGCCACCACTAAGCATGGGCGGATCTAGCGGATCTCGCGTACGCGAAATTGCGGATTTACGGATTCGCAATCCGCGAAGATCCGCGAACTCTAGCGGATTTGCAGATTTTTCCGTTTTTTGTGTTGGCGCGTGTTCGCGCCGATTTTGGGACAAGTTCGCAATTGCGAACTTACTTTTCGGCTTGCAACGGCCGCGACTATGTTGTTTCTACGTCTGGTTTATCATCACAGGTTCACAGCACCCTCTGTTTCACCACTGCCACCCTCTGGGACACCCATGCCACCCTCTAGTACATCCTCACTGGCACCTATTAGGTTTATTTATCACTGTAGATTATGGTGGTTGAAAAAAGCAAGCACACCTGCCCTTCTTCAACTGCCATCAATTAATTTGTGTTTCATTAATGTGTCAGTAATTTTGAAAGTTCCAGTCTGGCTGGCACCTGCTTCCTTCCTTATCTGTAATTTGCTTTTTGTTGCAGTGAAATTTTTTTTTTACAGGACCTTTATGGTGCTATTCTATGAGCCTGCTGTTTGGGTCATAGCAGGGTCATAGAATAGTTGCAAACTCTGGAGGGGCCCATCAGGAAGCACTACCTTGAATGTTACTAATGTTAAGTTTGAACTTTTGCACCTGCTCATTGCTTTCATTTTAGCTAAAATCGTTTTTTTTGCAATTTCGCGCGTTTTTTGGGGCGCGAATCCGTGCGAGATCGATTTCGGAAGCCGCGAATACGTGCGAATACAAAATTGTTTTTGTTGCAACGTGTATGTTCGCGTGATCTTGCGCGTGTTCGCGAGGCGCTTCTAGCTATTCGTTTGCCAAGTTACCCTATCGGTCGTACACGGGCGCGGCCATCTTGTTGGCGTGACGTAATTCCGTTTCCGCCCGCTATGTGTAATCTCGCAAAGTGTGCTGCTCGCTAGTACAATTTCGCGCGTACTCGCAAGGAAAATCTTGCGCGAACTTACCCACGCGGTCGTGAACGGGCGCGGCCATCTTGTTTCTCATTCATTGCTATGGTTCTGGGCATGCTTTCTGTATCCTCTCTCAATCTCTGCCATCCTTTGCTTGTTTGAAGTTTTTTTGATCTAATTTTACTTATTATCTAACCCTCTATTTTTCTAGCTCTATATTTTTGTGTTTTCTGCAGCTTTTATTTACTTTTAAACTACTTTTTTAAACTCTTTTCTTTTCTTCTTCACTATTCTATTTCTTCTTTATCATTTAAGTTTATTTCTGCCCAGACCATGGTAAAGGGAGCCGGGAAGCACCCTGAGAAGGGGAAGGGTCCCGCACCCCGTGCCCGGCTCCCGTGCGGGCGTTTAAGGGGGGAGCAAGTGGTCCCGAGGGAGATCTTCAGCGCGGAGGAAGTGGCGGCACTGATCTTCCACGTCCAGCGCCGCCTCCCCAAGACGATCCTGGGAGGCGGCAAGATCGCGACCGGCTATGGCATCCGGGAGCGCCGCCAGCGGTGGGAGAAGGTGTGCCGGGCCATGTACAAGATCTCTGGGGTCCGGCGCACATATAACCAGGCCACCCACCGCTGGACCGATGTCATGGACCGGGAGCGGGACTTGCTGGACGCGCTCGGCGTAGAGGTCCCCGGGCTTGGTGAGTAGTAGTAGTAGTACATTTACTACTCTGTTTTATCCTGCTCTGTTATTTGCAAATCTTTGTTCTTTACCAAGAGCAATAATGCTGCCGATTACATTGAGGTAAATTATATTTCAAAATCTTCTATGCATTTCATTTTCAGGTGCACTGCTCTCCTTCTCAGTAGCCTTGCTTGCTACTATGCTTCTTTGTTTTGTATGTTGTGTTCAGAAGCATTTCATTGGCCTGAGAAATTATGTATGAGTGTACTGTAAAGAAAAGAACTGCGTAATGCTAGACAGTAAGGGTCATATTTTCAATTACCGGCGCATCCCTGCAAAGTAGCAGGGATGCGGCAGTAATTGTGTGCCATGCCACCACCACCCATTGGCCCAAAACGTCACAGAAGCCTTACGCATCTGTGCCGTAAAGGCAGCGCATTGCTGGAGTTGCGTGCCAACGATGGCGCAGCTCCAGCAATGCTCTGGGGTACCCTATCTCCCCAATGATGCATCAAGCCGTACGTCGGCTTCAAGCGCGCAGGGTTTGAGTCATGCATCATTGTCCTAAAAGTGACTGATTGACATCTTGTAGATTTCCCTCAGCCACTTTTAGGATTCGTTCCTGCGCAGGTACGCCCTCCCTTGCGCCGGAACGCCCCCTGATGGCGCAGGGCTTTACAACGTGATGCATCGCCCATATGCCCATATGTGTTTTTTTTTTTAATATATACGCCGCACCAACACCATGGCGAGTCTTTTGTTCTGCCGCTGCGTCAGAAAAGGCACGCAACAATGGAGGAAAATCAGCCGCAACTTCCGCAAGGGACTTATAAATCAGCCCCAACAGACTGAAGTCCAGTCCTTCCTTTAGACAGTCACATGGCTATCAGAAGAAATAGTGGCGGTGGTGGCGGGTGGATTGATAGTTTGAGTATTCACTGATCTGCAAGCAGGATGGACTTTGTCTGTCACGTGTTGCGCACTGCTGCCTGCAGTGCCAGGCCTAGGCAAACCTCTTTAGTAGTCTGTTTATTGAGTTACATAGGAACTTTCTAAGTCAACGTTCCGCAAATCAGGCAATACGAATAACGTAGTATACCACATGAGATAGATCCCGTGGAATAGTTGTCTATCTATTTGCTATTTTTCCAAAATATGTTGTTATTGTTCTTTTGAAATGTTTGATTTGGTTGAAAAATGTCATCCATGTTTTCTGGTTTTTCTTTCTTTCATGTTGTACATCAGCTCCCCCCAAGGGCAAGAGGACACAGGAGGAGGGTGCTGAGGATGCAGGCCAGGATCGGGCAGGCGAGGGCTCCTTTGCTGGCCCCAGTAAGTTTACATTTTAATAAACAGTACATATTTTTTCCTAGCGTTCCTCATTCGATTTTTTCTAAATCGTCTTTGATCTTCTTGTAGACTGGATATAAATTCTTATCCTGCCTCGAATATGACTCCCTGTGGTATTACTAGACTATTCTTATTAGTCTGTCTGTGTAGCTAACTAAGATTGGACATTTGGCAATTCCATTGGACTCCCATTATATTCAGCAATACCTCTATGCACTGTCTCCTTACTGACTAGATAGTGTGGCAGAGTCATTCAGCTCCCGAAGTCACCGATTATAGATCCCCAATGATCTCTAGATTATCGTACGCAGGACAAGAGAGTAGTACGGAGTCACAGCACAGTCTAGAAGTGTCAGAGGCACTCATGCTTGCAAAAATTCCAAAACCTTTAGCTCATCCACTCTAGTCTAGAGGAACAAAAACCACAGAGTCTATTTAAGTGTAAAAGCTTTATTAAAAGTAAACACATTTATTAAAATCTACTTTGTCATAAAACTATTTAACTGTAAACGGAAAAGTGGTTAGTGCTGACGATTAATTGGACACATTTCTTGTGGTCGAGCCGAACTCTCACCTAGTTTGAACTTGATCCTGGTCGTGTTCTTAGGACTCAGGAGTCAAGCTTCTGTCTGTTAGGAGAAAAAGTGGTGCGTGTTAAAAATCAAAAGCAAGCATTCATCAGTTGTGCATAAAAGTGCAGCAAGACAACAGCCTTCCCTGGAAAATGGGACATTTTTACTATGGAGTAGACAGTCACAAATTATTACATTGTATTCTGTTTTTTTAACATTTCTCCTAGACCAAATATTATATAGTAGTGAGTGGTGTATTCTAACATTCTTAAATGTACTTTGTAGGTGTAACATCTGGTGACGGGGCCAGCGCGGAGGTGGCTGTGTTGGACTTGGACTCGGAGGCCTCTGGGGAGGAGGCGGCGTTAGAAGAGCTGGTGGCCGTTCCTGTGGGGGATCAAACGGTGGTGGCGGAAACAGGTAAGCTATATATTCCTTACTTATTGAGATTGAAGACTGCATAGTGTGCTTTCTGCACGGGTGTATTACAATTACAAATCAACCAGGTAGTAGCCTCCTCGAAATGTACTTCGACTTAGCTGTGAAGTTTTTGGTGAGAAGAATCCCAATAAGTTCTTAGACGAACGTGATGGATGGGATGAACGAAAAGCGAAAGAAGGGTGTAAGTAAGTGGGACGCGAACTTGTAAGATGGCTGGCAAAGAAGAACGATATGTGTTTGCTTGGACCCAGAGGTGGCTGGGAAGGAAAGAATATGGTATGGTGCATGGCTGGGTCAATGATGAAGCAAGGATGGGTGGAAGGACAGCAGCCTGGGTGGGTGAAACAGAAACTGTATGTGTGCGTATACTTTGACTGAATGGATGCCTGGAGCATGGTATTCTCTGACTCTTACATAGCACATGTGTATCTAGAGAGAGTAGATGGTCGCCAGGTGAAGTAAGTGTTACCTTGAAGAGCATGTACCACCGCACCCGCACGTCCGTCCCAGTGCAGGGAAGGCAAGGAAAAGAAATTGTAAATGTGTCCAATACTACCATGAATAGTAGCAGTACTTTGTATTGCGTTTGCATTCACAGCATATATCTGGTTATTACGGTGGACACTCCGTACCTCTCTTAATAACTTTAGTTTACTTGTAGTACGTCATTCATGTGTGGGT
Source organism: Lissotriton helveticus (assembly GCF_964261635.1). Taxonomy (NCBI): domain Eukaryota; kingdom Metazoa; phylum Chordata; class Amphibia; order Caudata; family Salamandridae; genus Lissotriton; species Lissotriton helveticus. Next base: position 11,807,887 of record NC_136065.1, on the reverse strand, counting down.
GTATCACTGTTCACTCAATATTAAGCAAAGCACCTAAAGTCATCTCATCTTTCATTAAATACGTCCCATGTGAAGTGATAGATAATCAAATTAGTTAGCTTCTTCAGTTTCCTTTTCTAGTACTCATTTGCACTGTAGGGTGAAAGGTAAATTAATTAAGCAGTAGCCCTTGTAACAGAGTATTCTCAGTGCCACCCGTAATAGAAAAGTAATAGCTTCACCACCTGCATGTACTGGACCGGTACAGTAACGCAAGTCTGTCTCCATCATCATGGTGTGCAACTTTTTTTCTCGGGTGCAACTTCACTGTGCTGTGTCCATGTCATTCTGCCGGCTTGCATAAGATAACGTACCCATTTCCCTAAACAAGAGAGAAGAAGAAGAATAAGACTGGTGTACTGTCATAGTCGACTGTAATGGAAGTCCATAGTGGTCGTAGAATTAGTTCATTAAACTACCACTACTGTTAGAGCAAGGATGCAGAAGTGGGAGGTTACATAGATACTGTCCTCAATAGTTATGTACTGTGCTTTCAATTTGCTACTTGTACTCTGTGACCCAACTTTCGGCTCAATCACTTTGTGTTATTAATAAGGAGCATTGGTTACAGACTATGTCTTTCTTTCTTCATATAGTTGCTCCTTCCAAATCAACAACAAGGAGGGAGCAGGCTAGATTGGCCCGGCAACGGAGGCTGGAGGCCACAGTCGCCGAGTATCGGCGGCTGGTGGCCCTGGAGGAGGAGGAGGACACGCAGTCGAGCGGGGCAACATCTTCTACTGTGACCACTGCATCCTCCTCCGTGACTAAGCCAGCGGGACCGAGCCGGGCTAAGAAAGCCGACCGCCACCGCCAAGCAACCGAAATACCAGCTGCCCCCCACAGGAGCTGCAAGGAACGCCAACGCCGCCTACGAGTCCGCATGTCCAACCTGGAGCAGGAGGTCCTGAGGTATAAGACCTTGGTTAAGGGCCTCCGCTCCGAGCTTGCCACCCTCCGCAAGGAGTATGATGCCCATGCCGCATCATGCACCAGCACCAGCACCCTCCAGTAGTGGAGTGTCCCTTGCCCTTTTTTTATAGACTTTTGGGGGGTGGGATTTGGGAGTTGGGATCGTTTTGGGACGTTTCAGAGACAATCGTTGGGGTTAGGGTGGGTGAGGGAGATTATTTTGTTAGGGATAAATAAATATATTTTTCAACTTTATCTGACCATACCTGTTTTTTACTGCTTTTCAGTCTGGTGGGTGGGGGGCGGGGGTGTAACAGTAACTTTGTTTTCCTGAACAGTCGTAGGACTTTAGTAGTACAACCGTCAATCTCTTGTCTACTCCGAAATAATACTCCATTATACTACCTCCCACCAAACGCTTATCTTACCTGTAATTTGTGTTAGAAATTAGGGCTAGGCCCAGGGCTGGCTCCAGGTGAAATGGGGATTAACGTTGTCATTCCTGGGCGGGTGACATTTCCTCATTGCGGTGGTACTAGTGGTGTGACACAGTGGCAGTTGCATGCCTATGGAAAAAAAGAAAACAAAACCTTGTTTGTACTCCTTACTGTAGCATTACAACGGTTACGGTACGATCGAGAAAATAGCAGGTGACAGTACACTAGAACAGTGCCATAATGTAGCCTAACAAATGGTAAAGTATTGCAAGTATAACTAGTACTTGCGTTGAATTTATTTGACATTGGCTACTACTACTAGAAGATATAGTACTGAAGCTGAGTAAGTCTAGAAGATATCCTCGTATTCCTTCACCAGCCTGTTGCTGCTATCACCTTATCCTCCCCAGCAAGTGTGTGGAATTATTGATGTCATTTTAGTCAGACATCAAGCAAAACAACACAGCCCGGGGGAAGAGGGTTAGGGTTTGTAAAATGGATGGGAATGGGGGTTTCTTTTTGGGTAGGTTTTGTTGAGAGAAGAAAAAAAAAGCAGAGCATGGACAAACAATAATTGAAGATACAGAGTTTACAGACAATCTTTGGTTACAAACTAAAGGTAAGCACATGCAGTCACACTCATAGAATAAAAGACAACAATGGATACTGTATCTGTATTGCGTATGTTGTTGGAGTTGTCCTGTTGAAATTGGTAAGTAAGTTGCATGCAGCAAACAATTCCTCTTATTGGCGGCACTCCTCCATTCCAGCTGACGCTTCGTCCATCAATGTGGTGGTGACCACTGACAGAAGAGACACCCTGTCCACTGCCTGCCTGGCGGATGTTGACTGAAACCCGGCCTGTAATTATTGAACGGAAAACAGGAAGTGCTATTACAATACCACTGATAAATAAATAAAAGGTATGTACGCTGTGTGGTTCAAAAAGTGACACTTTGATTTCCCTAATAGACAGTACAATATTTTTGAAATTGCGTGCTCTGTCTGAGTCACCTTTTTAAGGATCAATAAGTATGGCCAAAATATTATAGCGGATCTTTCCCCTCAAGGTGGGTGTACTACTGTGTTTTAGAACAAAATTTGACCTTCCCAGCAATGCTCCCACCAAGACCCTTACTAAAGCCAGTCGCAAAAATGTAGAAGAACCCAATCATATCTCCAAAAACGATGCCTAGCAGAAAACTGGTTACAAAACGTACTTTGAAAGTAACAGTAGACCCAAATACAGACCGTGGATTGTATTCAAACCACTTGCCTGCAAGCAAAAGTATCCATAGCCAGCATCGCTCCAACAGTGCTCTACAACAACAGAACCGCGTTGCAATAGAACCCCCCTAAACACATGCAATCCTGCTGCTAGGGCTAACCCTAACGAACCCTAACTTACAAAAAGTGCCAAAACTGGTGTTTCCTTATGGATTTTGTCCAACAAACTTCTAGCCGGTATTAGACCTTCCCAGGAATGCCCCAGGCAAGACCCGCCAACCCACCCGCAAAAAAACACCCGACACAACACCACCAAACAGCGAAAAAGCTAAATCTCATACTTACAATGTCTCTCGGCCTTCGGTCCAAACGCGGCGCTGTGCAGCTAGGTCGTCATCATCATCAATCATCATAACTCCTGTTTTCCACCACGGATTTCCTGAAAAGCAAATGCAATCAAGATTAGACTGTCGCAGCAGTGCTTCGACAGAGACCCCGGCCGCAACCCACCCACGAACAGCAGGAAGCCCCCCAAAACGCTACATTGAGCAAGATGTCTGAAGAAATGGCAAAAAAAAGGCTTTTCCTTAAGGATTTTGTCCAAAACACTTCTATCCGGCATTAGACCTTCCCAGGAATGCCCCAGCCAAGACCCGCCAACCCACCCGCAAAAAAACACGCGACAACACCCCCAAACAGCGAAAAAGCTAAATCTCATACTTACAATATCTCTCGGCCTTCGGTCCAAAGTAACGCGCTGTGCAGCTAGGTCATCATCAATCATCATAACTCCTGTTTTCCACCACGGATTTCCTGAAAAGCAAATGCAATCAAGATTAGACTGTCGTAGCAGTGCTTCGACAGAGACCCCGGCCGCAACCCACCCACGAACAGCAGGAAGCCCCCCAAAACGCTACATTGAGCAAGATGTCTGAAGAAATGGCAAAAAAAAGGCTGTTCCTTATGGATTTTGTCCAAAACACTTGTATCCGGTATTAGACCTTCCCAGGAATGCCCCAGGCAAGACCCGCCAACCCACCCGCAAAAAAACACCCGACACAACACCCCCAAACAGCGGAAAAGCTAAATCTCATACTTACAATGTCTCTCGGCCTTCGGTCCAAACGCGGCGCTGTGCAGCTAGGTCGTCATCATCATCAATCATCATAACTCCTGTTTTCCACCACGGATTTCCTGAAAAGCAAATGCAATCAAGATTAGACTGTCGCAGCAGTGCTTCGACAGACACCAAAAATTACACACAAACCCCCGGAACCCCGCCAAAGAGCACCTCAAAGGCAAGCAAGTCAGCAAAAACGGCAAGAAATTTCCACCTCATATTTGGTCCAAAACACTTTTGTCCATTATTAGAGCTTCACAGCAATGGGCCCAAAACCGTCAACTCACCCGCAAAGAAGTACAACACCCCCACAAGTGCTGAGTCTTTCTTCATTGTGCGTAATCCAGCACTCTGCTTGGAGGGAAATCGCAGTCTGGAGGAGGAGGATAGAGGAGCATGTTCTTCAGAACTTGTGAACCTGAGGAATGTAGACTGCGGCACCTTCAAATCAATAAGCAAACAAGTGAAGACAGTTCTGATGATGGTCTTGGTTTTGGGATTAGGTGATTAAAGTTTGAATTAAATTAACTGTGCAAAACAAAGAAAGAGAGACACAAAGCACACAGGAATAAAAGTGAATAAGGACGAAAAAGAAAGTTCTTGATTGATTGTCTCATTTTCAGGGCTCGGTGTCAGGGAATAAGAACAAGATTTCGTCATCATACTCTGCGAATTCAGGCTGGATGAGGTCAGTGGCACCGAACAGAGAAAAAATCCCCTCATCTACGTTGCTGTCCTCCTCGTCTTCATGCGGCGTGCTTTCTCGTACTTTGTAATCTGGTGGTATGAGGTGCTGATTCATCTTGATCATTGTCAGCCGCTCCACATTTTTGGGCGAGAGGCGGCTCCGTTTGGGAGTTACAATGCCACCAGCAGCACTGAAAACACGTTCAGAAGACACACTTGCGAGTGGGCAAGACAAATAGTTTATAGCCAGGTTGTAGAGCTGTGGCCACAATTGTTTTTTGCCATGCCAATACTGCAATGGCTCTTCATTAAGAAAGACCACTGTTGAGTCATTCAGATAGTCCTGCACCATCGACTCAAGGTCATCAACTGTTCCTCCACTTTGCTTACTTTTTGCTGTGCCTGTGACATTTTTTCGAGAACCATACCCCATCAAACTTAGCCAATCCTCCTCCCCAGCCACTGTTAGTGTTGTCATTGTGTGTGGTGCAGATGATCCAGTTGCCGGTGTCTTTAACGGCTGAGAGGTCACTTGTGCCCCAGCCACAGGTGCAGAAGTGGATTCTTGTGACTGCGGATGGCCTGCTGATGCTGATGCTGATGTACTGGCTTCTCCTTCAATAACCTGCCGTTCTTTTTCAAACCTCTTGGCTGACCAGGCTAACCAATGTTTGTACTTTTGAACATCTGCATCAGCGAAAGGAAAGAATGCATTGTCTGCCAGCGCCTTTTTGTAGCGTGGATCCAGAATAGTAGCACAAATGTAATGCTGATCTGAGTTGATGTTTTTAAGACGTTCATCACCACGTAGGCGATGTAATAATTTCTCAGACAAAATGAAATGGGTTTTTTTTTTTCATCTTTTTGAAACTCAGAAGAAACCGCCATCAGTTGGTGCTCCAGTATGCACAACAATGGGATAGCTTTTCCCAAATTACAGTCCTCCTGGCTGACTGCACGCGTGAAGAACTCAAAAGGACGAAGCATGTCTGTCAGGCTTTTAACTATGGCCCATTGCGCCTTACTCATCCGCAGGTCCTCCTTCTGAGATGTAGCCTCTGTCAAGAAATAGTGATCGAGTACCGTATACTGCTCATACAGACGCTCAAGCATGTAGAAGGTTGAGTTCCAACGTGTTGCCACCTCCTGGATGAGTGCTTTCACTGGCATTCCACGTTCAAGTAGCAGTCTCCGCAGATGCTTCCGGGCCTTAAAAGAATGGCTGAAATGGTTGCACATTTTGCGGCAGGTGGCCATTACCTCGAACGCTGGACTCTCTTTATCACTCAAGAATTTTTGAACTACCAGGTTGATACAGTGCGCCAAACACGGCACTCTAACATGGTCACCCTTCAACATGGCCTTAACTACATTGGCGCCATTATCCGTGGAAACATAACCAATCTTGCGTTTTAGGGGGGATAGCATTGTCAAGACCTTTTTGTCAAACTCTTCCAAAAGGTTTTCTGCTGTGTGACTTTTCTCCAAGCCAAACATGGCTAGTGTTGCATGTTTCCGAGCAGCTTTGAAAACTTGGTCCGGGTCAACACCTGCGTTTAGCTTTGCTATAACACCTGAAAAAGAGACCCAGTGTGCAGTGATGCACATGTAATCATCGCCTGGGCCACTGGTCCACATGTCTGTTGTCAGATGTATTGTGTGAACAGCACTCTTCTGCAAAGCTGCCCCAATCGCCTGCAGCACATCTTCATGTAGTGCTGGAACCGCAACTCTGGCAAAATAGAACCGGCTCGGAACCTTCCATTTAGGGCAGAGCGTTGCCACTAATTCAAGAAAACCTACCGCTTCTACAAAAGAAAAAGGTAGAAGGTCCACAGCTAGCATTTTAGCCAGCTTAGTGTTATACAGACGCGTCAGTGGGTGGTTGCGTTCATATGGCACGTCTGAAGTAAGCATTGTTCTAATGTTGCCCTGGACCAAGCATTTACGGGCTGATAATGACTTCGTTGACCCAATTTTGCTCGCTGGTGAACTTTTGTGCGTTGGTGTCTCACTCTCTCCAACACTCTTAGTGTGCCTCACATTGGGTGTGCTGCTGACAGGGGTACTGGGTGTAAGGGAAGTGTTTGACACGTCTTCTTCCTGCTCGTCATCATCAGATGAAACATCAACGTTTCCTTGAATTTGGCCTTTCTTGATCGCATCTAGGTGCGCAAACCATTTGACAGTGTGCTGTCTCCTAAGATGACCTCTCTGGCCTCCGGTACCATAGTTGGTACCTGGCTTACCACGACTAACTGCTTGCTTACAAATGGTACAAATGGCAAACTTTGGATTTTTTGGACAAACAGTAAAGAAGTCCCAAACTGGGGACTTGAAGTGTCTGTGGGACATGGAGGAGGCGGCGATACTGGTGGTGGTGGTCATGAAGCTAATGCCAGATGAAGTGGAGGATGTGGATTGCCCAACTTTTGTACGTTTTGCACTTTCACCGCCACTAATTAAGGTCGAGATTGACGGAGGTCTCTTCTTGCCAGAAAGAAATATGGAAGCGGGACGAGTTGGTGTACTACTTAACTCCAATGATTGTGGTGTTTCCACTGCCTCCTCATCGACAACATCATCATCACGCTCAGCAGCTCTTCGGGCTAGGGTCAAAATGTCTGTTTGCTGCATGCCCGCTGGGGCTGCAGTGACCTTTATGATGACTGGGTCGTCGTTGGCAGAGTCTTCATCAGCAGCAGTATCCGCCACTTCTTGTTGAGACTCATCACACTCCATAACTCTGAGACTTTGGACGAGCTTCCTTTTACGCTTAACTACCTTTGTTTGTTCCCAAGTTTGATCCGTATCATCAGAAGGAGGTGTGCTTGAAGAGGATGTAGACACCACCCTTGATCTCTTCCTTGCTAGGGGTGTGGAAGACAATGAAGGATCATCAGGAGGAGTGGCTTCCTCAAATGATACCTCGCCTTGATTGTCGATTTCCTGATGTGCCCCTACTTCGGGAGGAACAACTATTGTGGGCACTTGTTGTGACCCTCCATGCACCTCTGCTTGCGCATCTCCTTGCGCTGCCTCTCCTTCCACATGTACTTGGGCTTGTACTTGCACATGTGATTGTTGTTGCGGCTGTGGTTGTTCAACACTCGTCAGATGAGCTACAACAACCTGTGTTGATTGAGGGACATTGCTGCTGCTTTCTTGCGATGAGCCAACATCACTGGTCGATGGTGATTGAAGAAGTATACTGGCTGCCTCTGCAGCACTCAAGGGCTTGGACTTAAGTTGGCGTGGTGGTGGTGGTGGCACTGAGCCCAATGGAGCGGGGGTGCTGCTGCCAGCTTGGTCCCCAGCAGATCCCGCTGCAGCTGCTGCAGGCATACTTTTTTTTTTACTCCCAAAAAAAGGGGCGGGCGGCACACCAGTGTCCTTGGTAACTTGCTTCTTCTGCTCCTTACTGGCACCTTTCTTGCTAGAGGAGCTACGGGTTACTTTTTTTGGGGCCATCTTCTTCAGAGCAGGTCAGCAGGCAGCAGTTGCACGAGTTGCAGAGGGTTCTGTGTCCAGACGTGACGTCGCGTGACGTTATGCTGCACACACCGCTGCAGGACTTCTTCCTGGCACTGGTGGTTCTATTGAGTCTTCTTGTGCACCTAAAAGCAATGGAAGACAGAGGAACATCAGTTCAGTTATACACCCCAAAAAATCGACAAAACACAGAAAAATGAGCACAATCCCATGCCATCCATGATGTTTACATTGAAGACACCCCACAGAAAGACTAGGGACATGCAAGTATGCAACACTCACTACCCCTGGGCATAAGGGATGAAAAGTAGGCAAGATAAGTGCAGGCCTCAGACACTGCCTCTCCTCAAAATGGCCCCCTTACACCCCAAGCACATGTTGCCTGTACCAGCCAGCACTCAAGATGGCCACCACCACCACCCACATGGCCAGTCCACATCAACAGTACACCCCCAAAAAACAGAAAAACTGCCAGAAATCACCACAATCCAATGCCATCCATGATGTTTACATCAAAGAGAGTGAGACCACACCACAGGCACACTCAGTCCATGCACCACCACCACCCCTGGGCAAGCAAAAGGCCACACCAGCAGCCCCCCAAAAACGACAAAAAACAATAAAATAAGCACAATCCCAGCCCATCCATGGCCTCAATTATGTTTAAATTCAAGAAGACACCCCACAGAAAGACTAGGCCCATGCAACACTCACCACCCCTGGGCAAAGGGCCACACCAGCAGGCCCAAAAAAACGACAAAAACCAATAAAATCTGCACAATCCCAGCCAATCCATGGCCTCAATGGTGTTTAAATTCAAGAAGACACCCCACAGAAAGACTAGGCCCATGCAACACTCACCACCCCTGGGCAAAGGGCCACACCAGCAGGCCCAAAAAAACGACAAAAAACAATAAAATCTGCACAATCCCAGCCCATCCATGGCCTCAATGGTGTTTAAATTCAAGAAGACACCCCTCAGAAACACTAGGCCCATGCAACACTCACTACCCCTGGGCATAAGGGATGAAAAGTAGGCAAAATAAGTGCAGGCCTCAGACACTGCCTCTCCTCAAAATGGCCCCCTTACACCCCAAGCACATGTTGCCTGTACCAGCCAGCACTCAAGATGGCCACCACCACCACCCACATGGCCAGTCCACATCAACAGTACACCCCCAAAAAACAGAAAAACAGCCAGAAATCACCACAATCCAATGCCATCCATGATGTTTACATCAAAGAGAGTGAGACCACACCACAGGCACACTCAGTCCATGCACCACCACCACCCCTGGGCAAGCAAAAGGCCACACCAGCAGCCCCCCAAAAACGACAAAAAACAATAAAATAAGCACAATCCCAGCCCATCCATGCCCTCAATTATGTTTAAATTCAAGAAGACACCCCACAGAAAGACTAGGCCCATGCAACACTCACCACCCCTGGGCAAAGGGCCACACCAGCAGGCCCAAAAAACGACAAAAAACAATAAAATCTGCACAATCCCAGCCCATCCATGGCCTCAATGGTGTTTAAATTCAACAAAACAGTTGTATCATGCACCCATAACCAACCCTGGTCCTACTGGATACTGTGGCTACCCACAATATAATTTATTTAATTTTCTGAAAAAGTTCCAAAATTGTACTTGCAGCAACTGTAATGCCCCAAACAAACTTACTTGTGAAAGTTGATTTCTAATCCAAAAGTGATCCAAAGACAGTCAAAAAGGCCTCAAATCCAAATATCCAGCAGCACCCACAAAAAGTAATCCTTCCAGCTCCAGATCCAAATGAAAGTGACCAGGAGATGGACAAAGCACTGGGAGGAGCCTGCTGGACAGGAACAGGAAGTTGGAGACTGTGGGGCACTTCCTTCCTCCCCCCCCCCCAAAATGGACTCCTTGCAAAAAAAAAGGCCATGCAAATGTCAACCTGAGGAGTGATTCTGATAAAAATCATAATTTTCTGAAGGTTTATCCTGTTTGCTGGTGATTTTCTTGTGCGAAATTGCAAAATCTCTATTTCGCAAGTGCGAGATTGTTCCTTTCCGCCGCAACTACGTGTTCGCAATTGCGAACTCTCGCGAGGTGTGCTGTGCAAGGTGGCAAGCCGCGAGTACGTATTCGCGGGCGACAAACTCCCGCGGGAACACGCAGCAAGATCTAAAATGGCGCGTCACTCGCAAAGAAAAACAACTCGGCAAACGCTAAAATGACGGAAAGTGAACGCCGTGCACCACGCCGCGCGCCGCAACCAAGCAAAAAATCCGCCGCGAGCGGATTCACGGATTTTCGACAAATTCGCGAGAGTTCGCGGATTGCGAATTTGCCGAAAATCCGAAAAATCCGCGATCGGAGCGGATTTTACGCCCATGCTTAGCCACCACGCACAAGAATGCAAAATAGAACCAGGTAGGGAGGGGAACGCAGCAAAAAGGAGTGAGACCGCCCTGCTAAGGGGTAGAGCTTAACGCCCCAGGAACGCTCCACACATAGAAAGCGAGCCGCCGAAGCGAGCACCCAGGAGGTCTGACAGCCAGCCAACAAACAGGCCAGACCCAGCTGAACAACAAAGAGCCGACTGGAACAGGAGCGGACAGGGATGTAGGGCCACTAACAGAAACACACCAAAAGGCGAGAAGGACAGAAGAACTGGGCGGAATGAGTCCGAGCAACGCCAACACTGCCAGGGGGCCAAACAGAGCCAGCAGGCCCCTTCACCCCAAAACCAGGGACAAAGAAGAAAAAGAGAGGCAACACCGCCCAGGAAATGCAGGCCCCACCCGGGGAAGGAGAACCGGGAAATCCCAGCATGCCCAGAGCATCGAAGCATTGCTTGAACATACACCAACGTGGAAGAAGCTGAATGCAGCAGCAGGAGACAACTTCCGTCATGTGCCAGCCCGTGCCCCCAGAGCACAAAACATACCATTAAGCCACAGCACCATGGCTCAAAACTCGCTGCAGCAGAAAACAAGTGAGAAGCACCCAGTCAAGCACCACCAACAGGACAAATGCCCCGTCATGGCCAGACAATCCCAAACCCCGGTAAGCAGAGTAAAGCTCAAAACCGGGAGCCCGGACAAGAAGGCAGACAGAGCCACTACAAGGGACACACACCGAAACCGGGACAAGGGACACCCAGCAAGGACTAACAACTGTGCCAAAAAGCCAATGGGGCCAACCCAGCAACACCTCAGAGAACAAGGCAGCTAAAAACAAACCACCCAGGATAGAAACAAGAAGCCCCTGCAGGGCAGGGGCAAATCCCAGACAAGCCAAGAAACGGCAAACAGAAGCCAAACGAGACACCCGGGAACAGGGGGACTAAACGACCTGGCACCGACAGGGAAACCAAGCACGCCCTCAAGCCCAACAGGCCAGAGACGGCTGCAACCACCTGGTAGGGGGACACCAGAAAATGAAGACCGCAGGCCACACCCGCAGACAGGGTGGAAAAGGAAGCCGAGTGCCCTACTCACGACCAAAAGGAAGGGGAAGAGAACGGACACCACCAACCCCAACCAGACCAATACTGAGACACAACCACCGTCAGGACAGAACCGAGAGCAGGGCAAGGGAACAAGCTCCAAGGAACAGGGGAAGACGAGTTTGACCCAGAACCCAGGATGGCCAACCAGCTCGAGAGAACCCCAGATGGTACGAACTCCCAAGAGAAGGACAACGCGAAGCATCACCCGCTAACAAGGCACAAAGCCACCTGACACACACTTGGAGAAAAAGGAGGGGCGCAGCAGGAGGTGGAACCCACAGAACCGCCACAAAGGCCACCCAAGACGGAAGGAGAGGCCACAAATGCCCCCACAGAGCCCCAATGGCCAGGAGCTGAGGAGAAGCCTGACACGGACAAGAGGCAGAGCAGCCGCAAGCAGAGCCAAGAATCCGGATGAGGAAAAGGAGGGCACCATGCAGCGGACCCGGATAGGAGACGGCACGCCCAAAGGAGCAGAAGCAAAAAGCCCACACGGAGACCACAGAAGCAGCCCAGAGAAGGATGGACAGGAGGCAAAAGCACCCTGCCCCCAGCAGACCCCCAGCCGCCAACAACCCCCGGAACCCCCAGGAGGACGCCCAACCAAGAACCAACCAGGCAAGACCCTACACCCAAAGGAGATCAGGCGGGAACAGGAGCCCACAGGACAGAAGGACCCTAGGCCCAAAGCCCGGATGGAAAAAATAGAAGCCAGGGACAAACACAGCCAACAAACAAAGCCATGGCCCCGCGAAACACCCCAAATGCCCCAGTAAAACACCAGGACAGGAACACACAACCGCAAAGGAATGTATGAACAACAACCATATCGGGATAACTTGCAAGCAGAGGCAGGACTCAACCCCAGACCTGCGGGAGCTTGTGCACCCGAGGCACATTATTCACCAGTGAGCTACAGCCTCGGGTAGAAACCACCCAGAGGGGCCCAACGCTGTGAGAAGCAGTGTACATTAACAGTGCACACAAGGCCCCTGGACGAAAGTGTGCAAAAAATGCAGAACTCCAAAGACCTGACCAGAAAGAGATAAGGCCGGAATCACAGGATGCCCAGCAACGTTGCTGAATCGGGGAACCCCAGCTACCTGGGCGACCACTCCAGCCCAAAGGCTACATCCTCACAACCCCCAACTACATACTGTGTGTGGAAGCAGGTCTGAAAACACAAGCAGGAAATGGGGGGAAACCCAGAATGGACAAAGTCAGCACAAACCACCCATGAAAGCAAATAGGCAAACACAGACCAACTAGCAAACACAGGATTTGTGGTTGTCAGGCCAAACGTCAGGCCAGGACCTGAACCCCAAACGCCGGGTTCCAAAGTCCACAGCACCGCTACCGGAAATCATCAGCCTCACAGAGCAACAAGGCATACACAATTGTACCAGTGACCACATATTTACAAAGAAAACTTGCATTAACACATTATGTGGCGCAGAGAAGTAACAGATATGTCCAGGATCAGCGTCTGAAAAACCCTCCAGGAAAAAACAAACAAACACATGAACACAGAAACTACACACTCACCCAGCAGGGCCGGCCTTAGGCATGTGCAAGCTGTGCACCTTCACAGGGCCACCAAACCCCAGGGGACACCACACCAATATATATCCTTAATATAATAATCCTCTGAGGATGGATACATATTTGCGTGGTGGCCCTTGGCAGGGATTTGGCGGCCTCTGGCTCTGTTCCACTTCTAAACACCCTGATCCCCCCCCCCCTCTTTACTGGCGTCCCCGCTCCGCCCCGCCTGGACCCCCTCTTCCGGGGCCCCCTACCTACACTCCCTGCCCAGGGCCACCATGACCCTAGAGCCGCCCCTGCACCCAGAGTACGACGGTCCCGCCGAACAGACATGCCCCCGCGGGCCACCAACCGAGCCTGAAACGAAACAGCAGAAGTTCCAGCCCACTGAAAGTCAGGAATACAGTGTTGCAGCGTGAGAAGAACTCAGCGTGCATGCACGTGTGCCAGACACCGCAAACAACCCCTAAACAAACGGAGGCCCGTGAAGGAAGGGGAGACAACACACCATGGAACCTATCAAGGACAGGAGCCACGCAAAGGACCCCAGCAACCTACAAGCCGCACATTGACTGATCTAGCCTTGAGGCTACATCCTCTCCCCCTTCGACTTGAGGAACGGGTGAGAAAGCGGCACTATATAAGACAGCTGCTCCAGGCTGAATGCAACTGCTTGGGGTCGCGCACACCCACTCCCTCCAGCCTGAAAGTCCTGGCGGAAGCTGCCCTGACCCAACCGAGGCCACCAGAGGAAGCGGAGCCCCCGCAGCAGACTGCGCTCTGCCAGCCGCATAGGACAGCATAGAATGCAGCGAGGCCCCTTGTAGACCCTGAAAAACCATGAAGCAGAGGCGTGCCCCGGGATCTGAGAAGGGGCTGCCAGACGCCCCCATCACCATCCCACAGACAAGCCCCAAGCCGCCCCAGGAATGGGAGACCCGGACCATCAGAGCGGCACCAACAGAAGAAGCGCCCGGCGGGGGGGGGGGGTGGGGGGGGCTAAGCACTAGTCTAATCAAAACACCGTGCCCACACAGGCAAGGGGAGGGGAAAAACAAGGCTGGCAGAAAGAGCCCCAGACCTTCCCGTCCGTCCTCCTGTACACCCTGGGTTCACTAAAGCAGAGCCTAACCGGCTCAAACCAGACACCGGTGGAAGGAAGGAGGATGGTCCCAGAGTCCTAGGGCCCGCTAGAGCAGGGCCACCAACCAGGGACCCCAGTTCCAGCTACAGCAGGAACCACTTACCTCAAACATCCTCTGGAGAATCTGCAGCACAGACCCAAAAAAACAGGCTGAAGGGTTCGGCCGGCCCGCCTCTTATAGAGGTCAAGGGTGTAATGGGTCAGCCAAATTGGGAAGAGATAGGAGGCATGAGTGGCTAACATTTTTGCTTGGAGGGTTCTAGTATGGAGCTGAAGCTCACTACATTAATCATGTGGCGAGGAAGGCTTACGAGGGGGTAATGCTGGGTGGTGACTTCCTCTCTCATGCTGTAATCGCCAGTAATTATTGCTGGGTGTTGACCTCCTGTCTCATGCTGTAATTCCCAGCCATTATTGCTGGGTGGTGACTTCCCCTCTCATGCTGTAATCACCAGTAATTATTGCTGGGTGTTGACCTCCTGTCTCATGCTGTAATTCCCAGCCATTATTGCTGGGTGGTGACTTCCCCTCTCATGCTGTAATCACCAGTCATTACTGCTAAGTGGTGACTTCCCCTTTCTTGCTGCAGACTGCAATGTTGTCTAATTTCTGTTGGGAATAGGCACATGTCTCAGTTTCTGCTGCAAATATTTAATTTGAGTGCAGTTTTGGGGGAGTGTTTGACGGTCTATTCCAACAACGAATCAATGCTGGTGGTGCCACACAGGCCCCTTGCCCTTCTACTAGGGGCCTCCTCACTACTGCAGGAGCCCTTTCACCACATTCTCCTCCTCGTAATCAACAAAAACCATCAACAGACCAGGCCTTCTAGCCCAAGCAACAAGATAAAAAAGAACCTGGACTTATGTCTCCTTTAAAGCCTTCTGAGAAGAGGAAGTTCTTCATGTGGGCCAGATTTGTGTTCCATCATCAAGCAAAGGGTCTAGGGCACGTAAAGTGCTATGTAAGCACTCAGCTGTTTTCTCCAGTGTGGTAAGCCAGTGAGGTGCTCCATCCCTACTACCGCCACCCTGGCCATGCATCTCAATATAGTCCTGCTCCGCCATGCACTGACTCGGGTGTACCGCGCAGCGTCTGGTGCAGCACTGCTACCATTGGTGTTCCATGGATTCCCGTTTAATATGGCTACTTGATCCATGCACACACTGTGGCTATTGGTGATGTGCTGCAAATGTGAACCGTGGCTCAAACTTCTGCTGTTTTTAAAACAATAGCACCAGTGATCCCAAGTTTTTTTAGGCTTTTTTATTTAAGTGCCAGAGTGACTTTAAGATTCTATTTTAATTTACATTAGAGTTATTGTTTGTTTGTTCTATATTCTAAAGTGTCCACAACCTACTCCTCTTCGTCTCCACCAACACCCTACAGTTCTTTTCGGACCCTCGTAAAGTTCTCTAAAGAGCTCAACATGCAGACACTTTTTTATCTTGTTAATACTTTTTCCATTTGGCTTTCTTTTTTCTTTTTAAGTCTCGCCTACGCAGCTCGCATTCGCTGAGTAGGAAAGAGACCTTTAGTAATCGGCACTGCTTTCTCTGCAAAAACGTGCACGCGTGGCATTGGTTCCAATAGCAATGCGTGCACGTCTGGCAATTCACTTGCGGGAGCACGCGGCGCCATATGGTATCGCACCTTACTGCTCGCTCCCGCAAGAGACTCACGCAGGCCCCCTCCTCTCTCACCTCCCCCTGCTGCCGAGCACGCTTTTTAACTTTTTTTTTTAAACTTTGAAACTGCCCCCGGGTTGCGCTGGTCTTATGGTTTGCCTTTGTGCCTTGTCCGTAGCCGTGTTCCTCTGTTGCCAGCGCTTTGCTGAGACCCCGGGCTTCCTTGCGCCCGGTTACCGTCCGTCCCGGAGATCCCCTTCAACTGGGTGCGCTGGTTTAGCGTCCGTTTTACTTCTCCAAAAAGGCGGATGTGCTTTCCCTCACTCTGTGCCCCTGAACCTTCCAGCAGCAAAGCAGACTTAAAAGGGAGCACTCTCAAACAAAACGTACTGTCCCCGCTCGCCTTTCTTGCAGGTATTCCCAGGTCGCGGTAGCAGTAGCCCCTGGCGCGTACCGGCTTTTCTTCGTGCTTCGGGACAGAGGAAAAAAGGTCTGTGCCCCTTTAGGGCCCTTTAAGGTAAGCCTGAGACTGCGGCCCTGCCCCACCCCTTGCTTCTGAGTCCTTCGGCGCGTGTTCTTCCTGGACGCGGCTTCCTCACTTGGTCCGCTGGTGTCCCTGGGCGTTTCTCCTGCGTTTTGTACCGGACTGGAGCCCGACACCAGCTCCTGCCCAGTTTTTACTCCGCTCCACAGGTTCAGACGCTGGTCCTTTCTTTCCACAGCTGGGCCACTCCACAGTCCACTGACGCTGGATCCTATTGCAGCTGGTTCCCGCCAACTCCTCCAGACCGCTACTCTGCTGCAGACTGCTCTTCAACGCTGCAAGGCTCTTCCTGGCATCGTCTTCATGATCGCAGCCACATGTACAACTTCTCCTGGCAGAGGAAGAGGTTATGTGATCATGCAGGGCCCTGCTTAACCCCCTAAGCCGCTTCCCAACTCGCCCCCCGCTTGGGGGTGTTAGTAGGCTACCTTGGAGCAACCAATCCTGGTCGCCCCCTTTTTGCGTGCTACTGCGACGGGGGGAGGGCTTCCCACATCCGGGCAGCGATTGCCCCGGGCCCACATGGGGTCCGGCTGCGCCTTTCCCGGCACGGGCTTCAACCTCTTGCTTGTGTCTTATTTTGAGCGCCCTTGACCCCCACTATATTCAACATCTATGCCATACCCATAGCCATCATAATACACTCCTTATGCCTTAGCTTTTTTTTGCTATGCTAATGACACTCAGCATATGGTTGGACAAAGTAAGACATTATCTACCACTCTCCTATGCTTCCTTGAGAGCCTTACTGCCATAGCCAAGTGAACACCCTTGAGTTTTCTCAAGATTATCAGTGACAAGACATAGATTTTCATGTTTGATGAATCGAACACTCTGTGGTCCCGTAACTGTAGTCACTTTCATGTGCTTTCCAATATCAATGAACCAAATCAAGGTAATTGATCTATCTTCATTAAGTGTCACTGCTGCAATCAAGCCCTCTAGTCACATCGTGGACCCACTTTGCCAACCTCTCCCAGTTTGCCAGACCCTTTGTACTGTGTCGCAGTCTATTTTCTGCCTTCTAAAATTTTGAACTCTCTGTCCCATAATATTCTTACTCAAATTAATCATCAAACTCTTGAAGAATAGACATTTTTGTACTTCCATCATGCACTAATATTTCTCTTTCCACCTGTGCACTTTAATTTCCTCTGCACCAAGAGAGCTTTCACACACTACTAGGTCGCAGCTGCCTTCTGCAAATTTTCATTCATTCATTTATTCATCCATCCTTTGTTCCATCCAGCCATCCATTCGCCTATTATTTGCATGGGTGGTTCTAGTAAAAGTGTCATGTTTTAAAAAGCAGCACAAAAGTAAACGGAAGTCTCGAAAGCTAGACAAGAAATAGAGGGGCATATTACCAACAAGTAGCAATAATTATCGCTAAATAGGCTTAGCGACAATTTTTTTTATCGCTGCCTATCGCTGGATATGTTAGCGGAGAAAACATGCTATTAACAACGTTTTTCTCCATTGTGCTAATATATCCAGCGATAGCGCAGAAATGCGTGAATATCGCTGAGAATACAGCGATATTCACGCATTAGCGACAAAATGCTCTTAGCCATGTTAACCACCTCCCATTGGATAACATGGCTAAGAACTGGTCTGAGCAGGCGATAGTGGGAATATTTCCATCGCTACGCCTGCCTTGCTAATAGGTGATAGCGACGTTAGCAACTGTTTTCAGTCGCTAACAGGTTGGGTACGCCCACTTTGCATGTCATTAGCGATAAATATCGCTGACATGCAAAGCGGGCCCCAAACCGCTCACTATCGCCTAAAAGCAGTCGCTAACATCAGTTAGCGGCAGCTTGCTAATAGAGCGATAGAATTATCGCCACTTAGCGGCCGAAAAACTGGCGATAATTGCCTATCGCCACCCTTGGTAATATGGCCCAGAATTAATTAATCCCGCACCCATTTTCCAGCTCTTGTTTGTGTTTGCAGTGTAAGGGTCGCCTTCTTTGTGATCAGTGCTTGAAATGGAAAAATAGAAGTACACCTACCCTATACCAAAGAACCTGCTTGTTTATAAGACCGCCGGTACTCGACAATTAAACGTTTTACACCTCGGCTGAGAAGTGCAGGCACACTCACTCTCGAAGTAAAGAAGTACAGGTACCCTCTCACCCTCAAAATAATGAGGTGCAAGCACTCTCCCACTCTCAAAATAAAGAAGTGCAGTAACGCAGTACCTGACAGTACCTACTAGGTCATTTACAGCACTGTCCGTGATATGAAAACAATTCAACTCCAATGTGTGCTTGTTTCCCAATGCACACAACCTGGGGTTGGAAACTCAAAGGTCGCTTCGTGTTCGGCAAGTTAATGTCCGGCTGTAATTCCCAGACTCAATTTTGACTTAGGAGAAGAGCCTGTGACATCACTCCCGAAATATTATGAATATTTCTGCACGCAACAAGGATACCCTGCACAGCAGTGAGCATTCAATAGCTATTAAAGACTACGGAGCAGTGCTATATACTACGGAGCAGTACCGTACCGTGCTGTCGTCTCAAGGGTGGGAGACGGTAACTAGTGAGCTATGTTTGTGCTCCACGGAAGGTTACCAGTGAGCTGTGTGTTTGTGCACCAGGGGAGGGGAATTACTTTTGAGCTGTGTGTTTGTTAGGGGGAGAGCGGTTACTAGTGAGCTGCGTGCTTGTGCGCGGGATTAGGGGGTACTAGTGAGCTGTGTGTTTGTGCACCAGGGGAGGGGGATTACTTTTGAGCTGTGTGTTTGGGAGGGGGAGAGCGGTTACTAGTGAGCTGTGTGTATGTGTAACGGGGGTTACTAGTGAGCTGCGTACTTGTGCACGGGATTAGGGGGTGCTAGTGAGCTGTGTGTTTGTGCACTGGGGGTACTAGTGAGCTGCGTGTTTGTGCAGGGGGATTACTAGTGAATGTGTGTATGAGAAGGGGGAGTTTACTAGTAAACTGCGTGGTTGTGCACGGGATTAGGGGGTACTAGTGAGCTGTGTGTTTGTGCACCAGGGGAGGGGGATTACTTTTGAGCTGTGTGTTTGGGAGGGGGAGAGCGGTTACTAGTGAGCTGTGTGTATGTGTAACGGGGGTTACTAGTGAGCTGCGTACTTGTGCACGGGATTAGGGGGTACTAGTGAGCTGTGTGTTTGTGCACTGGGGGTACTAGTGAGCTGCGTGTTTGTGCAGGGGGATTACTAGTGAATGTGTGTATGAGAAGGGGGGAGTTTACTAGTAAACTGTGTGGTTGTGCAGGGGATTAGGGGGTGCTAGTGAGCTGTGTGTTTGTGCACTGGGGGTACTAGTGAGCTGCGTGTTTGTGCAGGGGGATTACTAGTGAACTGTGTGTATGAGAAGGGGGAAGTTTACAAGTGAGCTGCGTGCTTGTGCAGGGGGTTACTGAGAAGGGGGAGTTTACTAGTGAGCTGCGTGCTTGTGTAGGGGATTAGGGGGTACTAATGAGCTGTGTGTTTGTGCACAGGGAGGTACTAGTGAGCTGCGTGTTTGTGCAGGGGGATTACTAGTGAACTGTGTGTTTGGGGCGGGGGAGCGGTTACTTGTGCTTGTGCTGCGTGCTTGTGCAGGGGATTAGGGGGTACTATTGAGCTGTGTATTTGTGCACTGGGGTACTAGTGAGCTGCGTGTTTGTGCTGGGGGATTACTAGTGAACTGTGTGTATGGGAAGGGGAAGTTTACTAGTGAGCTGTGTGCTTGTGCAGGGGATGAGAGGGTACTAGTGAGCTGTGTGTTTGTGTCCTGTGGGGGTACTAGTGAGCTGCGTGTTTATGCAGGGGGATTACTATTGAAATGTGTGTATGAGAAGGGGGAGTTTACTAGTGAGGTGCGTGCTTGTGCAGGGAAATAGGGGGTACTAGTGAGCTGTGTGTTTGTGCACTGAGGGTACTAGTGAGCTGTGTGTTTGTGCAGGGGGATTACTAGTGAACTGTTTGTATGAGAAGGGGAGAGTTTACTAGTGAGCTGCGTGCTTGTGCAAGGGATTAGGGTGTACTAGTGAGCTGTGTGTTTGAGCAACAGGGGTTACTAGTGCGCTGCGTGCTTGAGCAGGGGATTATGGGGTACTAGTGAGCTGTGTGTTTGTGCACTGGGGGTACTAGTGAGCGGCGTGTTTGTGCAGTGTGATTACTAGTGAACTGTGTGTATGAGAAGGGAGGAGTTTACTAGTGAGCTGCATACTTTTGCAGGGGATTAGGGGGTACTAGTGAGCAGTCTGTGTGTGCTCCGAGGGTTCTAGTGAGCTGCATGTTTGTGCAGGGGGTTATTAGTGAACTGTGTGTGTTAGAAGGGGGGACTTTACTAGTGAGCAGCGTGCTTGTGCAGGGGATTAGGGGGTACTAGT
This sequence comes from Lissotriton helveticus, assembly GCF_964261635.1. Lineage (NCBI taxonomy): Eukaryota > Metazoa > Chordata > Amphibia > Caudata > Salamandridae > Lissotriton > Lissotriton helveticus. The sequence goes on along the minus strand of NC_136065.1, from coordinate 11,787,267 downwards.
GAGCTGTGTGTTTGTGCACTGGGGTACTAGTGAGCTGCGTGTTTGTGCAGGGGGATTACTAGTGAACTGTGTGTTTGGGGTGGGAGAGCAGTTACTAGTGAGCTGTGTGTGTGCAACGGGGGGTTACTAGTGAGCTGCATCCTTGTGCAGGGGATTAGAGAGTGCTAGTGAGCTGAGGTGTTTGTGCACTGGGGGTACTAGTGAGCTGCGTGTTTGTGCTGGGGGATTACTAGTGAACTGTGTACGGGAAGGGGGAGTTTACTAGTGAGCTGTGTGCTTGTGCAGGGGATTAGGGGGTACTAGTGAGCTGTTTGTTTGTGCACTGTGGGGGTACTAGTGAGCTGTGTGTTTGTGCAGGGGGATTACTAGTGAACTGTGTGTATGAGAAGGGGGGAGTTTACTTGTGAGCTGCGTGTTTGTGCAGGGGATTAATGGGTACTAGTGAGCTGTGTGTTTGTGAAACAGGGGTTACTAGTGAGCTGCGTGCTTGTGCGGAGGATTAGGGTGTACTAGTGAGCTGTGTGTTGTGCACTGGGGTACTAGTGAGCTGCGTGTTTGTGCAGGGGGATTACTAGTGAACTGTGTGTATGAGAAGGGGGGAGTTTACTAGTGAGTTGCGTGCTTGTGCAGGGATTAAGGGGTACTAGTGAGATGTGTGTTTGTGCAACAGGGGTTACTAGTGAGCTGCATGCTTTTGCAGGGGATTAGGGGGTACTAGTGAGCTGTGTGTTTGCGCACTGGGGGTACTAGTGAGCTGCGTGTTTGTGCACTGCAGGGGTATTAGTGAGCTGCGTGTTTGTGCAGGGGGATTACTAGTGAATTGTCTGTATGAGAAGGGGGAGTTTACTAGTGAGCTGCATGCTAGTGCAGGGGATTAAGGGGTACTAGTGAGCTGTGTGTTTGTGCACTGGGGGTACTAGTGAGCTGCATGTTTGTGCAGGGGATTACTAGTGAACTGTGTGTATGAGAAGGGGGGAGTTTACTAGTGAGTTGTGTATTTGTGCGCCACAGAAGGTTACTAGTGATTTGTGTGTTTGTGCACCGGGTGGTAACTAGTGAGCTGTCTGTTTGTACCACCGGGTGGTTACTAGTGGACTCTGTGTTTCTGCCATGGCGGTTTTCTAGTGAGCTATGTGTTTTTGCAGCACAGAAGGTCACCAGTGACCTGTGTGTTTGTGCACTGGAAAGCGAATACACGAAATAACGATATCGACCTGCTATAAACGTTCGATCACTGAAAGCAGAAAGAATTTGTGGACATCAAGTGCATACTTAACTCTTGGTGGGGTAAGTAACTTACCATATCTGGAAGCCCTGATTTCTTGAAAGAGAGGACAATAGTCACAATGAAAGCATTAACTTCATGTAACTGCCCTAATGTCCTAGATTTCCATATTTAGGATATACGTGAACACGTTAAAATATAGCCACAAAAAACACAATTTATCCTGTACATTGTTAAAAGTTCATTCAGTGAACTTCTTTTCATTAGGCTCAATGTGAAGCCACAATGTCCTCTGAGAAGATTGGGTTGAGGATGGGAGGGAAAAAGTGCTGGGGAATTAAATGATTGATGCAATCAGATCACCTGGAGTGTATCGAAAGGGCCCGCACGAGAGAATCGCAGATTGATACTGTCAATTTTTGGACACAAACACAAGGCGGGTTTCTCAAAAAGATTCCTGCCTTAATGCGCAAAAAAAGTCTAATGAAGACCTTTCGTTTCAGCACTCCGACTTAGCTTGAAAAATATAGGCTTGGGCGAAATTAAATTGACCCTGGCGTAATCTTGTGTAATATGTGGTAATTTATATGTTTCCCAAAACGCCTGAGATTACGCCATTATATCAGGACCAGTAATTGAAATTTAGCTCAAGGAAAAATCCTATTGCGGGAACCTAGGAGCAGCGTGGATGAAGTGAACAAAAACAGACGTTTTTTTTTAGTTCTAATATCTTAATAAATTTAAAAAGGACATATAAATAGTTAAGATATAATAAAAAGTAATACACTGACAAAGGAACAATACATATTCAGTGTAAATACTGTCAAAATATAGCTCCTATATAACAATGCGATTGGTATGTTGCAAATAAAATAAAAACTAAATGGAACCATACTAAAGAGTCAGGTGCATTACTTGATAAAAATCAAACATAGGAGAAAAGACAAGGAATAAGACAAAAGAGAAAGAGAGGAAAAAAGAAAAGAAGAAAGAGAAAGAGACAAGAGCGAGTCTCCTACAAAAAAGCGGGAAAAAGAAATTTAAGGAGACAACACAAAGGGATATTGCTCTACCATACCTTTTGAAACTAAGTCCACATATCTATCCAAAGATCGCCATACCCCACTAGAAATAGAAGGGGCAAAATGATTCTCCTCCACAGAAGTATGAGCCCCACAGAGGAAAGAGACCCAAGCCCACCATGTATGATAGGATATGGATCCAAATGATTTCCATTCCGTAAGGATAATCTTCACCGCAATTGTCAGCAACAAGTCTAATAACTGCATATCTAAAAAATCTAACGGCAATGGCAATAATGTAGCCCATGGACCCAACAAAATTAAGGGTAACGAAAGCTGAAACTGAATGTTAACAATTAGAACAAGATGTTTACGAACCTGTTCCCAAAAAGGTTGAAGTAAAGACATTCAAAAAACATGTGTTGAAGTGTACCAGCTGCTAAATTACAACTCCAACAGAGATCATTATCCTTAAGATTCAGGGAGTGCAGCAGATTGAGAGAGAAAAATGTAGACTGAATTAAAGAAGGAGCAATTTTATTGCGCAAAAAAGTTTCCCAATAGTTTGCCAAGTTTCTGGGCTAATATGTTTAAAAAGATCTTGGTCAAAATGGTGAAGCCATTTCTGTTGTGTAACGTAGATAACAAATGCGGAGTGGAAGATAAAAATTTATAGATTTTAGAGGCCACATGACCTGTTTTTAACCACGTAGAAAGAAGAGAAACAGTATGAGAAACTGGATCAAAATGAACCTCAGCAACGGCAACTTTAATTTTAAAAAATGTATAAAAATCCAAATTAGTGAGTGAAAACTGCCGAGCTAGGGAAGAAAAAGGCAATGGATCATGATTTGGGCCATAAAGATGATGAACTAACGTGATACCCTTATTTGCCCAATAGGCCACTAATGTCGAATCAATATCAATCTTAATTTTAGGATTGCGCCACAAAGAAGACCATCTAGACTTATGAGTTGGATTAGCTATTTTTATCAATAGCTTTCACAGCTGCAATGGTAACTAAAATAATAGTACGAGAAAAAGGAATAGACAATGTGGACGCAGTTAAAAAAGAAGAGGTAGGTAAAAGAGAAGATATTTCCTGTTCAATAAACACTGACAGCGGAGTGTGTCGAGGATCTGTAGAGAACCAAAGAGCCCACTGAGAGGCTAAAAAAGTCACTTGGTATCGATCCCAGTCAGGAAAATTACAACCTCCCATATCTTAGGGTTTCCTTAAATGTTAATAGGCAATTCTGGCTCTCTTATCACTCCAGAGGAATTTTGAAGTGAGGAAATCAATTTCGTGAAAAAAAGATGAAGACAACTTAACGGGAAGCATGGAGGACACAAAATTAATAATGGGCGTAATCATCATTTTTAAAGTTTGAAGACGTCCCCACCACGAAATATATTTAGGTGACCAAGTATCTAGTAGTTGACGAACCTTAAGTAAAATTTGAGATTCATTATATGAGACTGTGTTTGTGAAAGTATGGCCCCAAATATTTAATGCGCTTTGATTGCCATTTAAAGCCAGCATTTCCCATGTGGGCAGGAAAACAATATGCGTTGAGAGGAAATATCTCAGTTTTATCTTTATTGAGAGTTTATCCTGAAACACTCGAAAAAACATCCATAGTCTCGGAAATAGCAGGAATTGCATTAACTATGTCATCAGAAAAAATTAGAACATCATCTGCATAAGCAGCCATTTTTAAGCAGGTTGACCCAAATTGAAATCCTTTAATATCTTGGTTAAGATTAAGTAGACGAAGAAGAGGGTCAATAGATAACAAAAACAAAAGAGGCGATAATGGGCACCCTTGTTTAGTACCTTGACACAGATTAAACAAGGAAGAGGTAGCTCCATTAACTCTGATATTTGCCCTAGGATGTGCGTACAAAGACATCACCATATTAACAAAGGAATCACCAAGATTGTGAGATCGAAGCACTGCATGTAGAAAAGGCCAGGAAACCTTGTCAAAAGCCTTCTCGACATCAAGGGCAAGTGCCGCCGCAGGAAGGCTAGAAAGCTTTGCTTTCCCTAGGATATGACAAATGTTCGGATATTATCCCTAGCCAACCTACCCTTAACGAAGCCAGTCTGTGATGAGTAAATAAGTGAGGAAATATATGGTTCCAGACGTTTAGCCAGAATCTTGGCGAAAATTTTCGCTTCCATATTCAGAAGAGCTATTGGGCAAAAAATTTTAGGATCTAAGTGATCTTTACCCTCTTTAGGGATTACTACAATAGTAGTCTCAGCTGCAGAACCTGAAACAGAGCCGGACGAAACAAAGTCATCAAAAACATCCTTGAGGCGAGATACGAAAGATGGGAGAAAGGTCTTATAAAAAAGAATGGGAAACCCATCTGGACCTGGAGCTTTCCTGGCTTTCCCGGCGCGAGTGGACTTAATAGCATGGACAATTTCCTCAGAAGTTATCGGACCCCCTAACTTTATCCCATCAGCATCAGAAACAGTCTGAGTAGGAATAGAATTTAAAAATTGTTGACATTGATCAAGAGAGGAAGGATTATGAGGAGTGTATAATTTATTGTAATACTCACGAAAGACCTCAAGACTCTCCTTAGTTTGAAATTTCCTAGTTCCAGAGCTATGATTTATACAAGATACCTGCACTGATCTAATATTAGAGTCTTGGAACTTTATTGTAGCCGCCAATACCTTCCCTGCACGATTTTTTAGGAGCAGCTGTTTAGACTTCTGCCCCTGGACACCAATATGAACTCTCTTAGATACAATAGAATTGTAAGAATATTTTAAATTCCTAATATCCTGTAAAAGTGCCTTGTCTTTAGAATTCCTATATAGGGATTCCTTCCGCTTAATCGTATCCGCTAAAGTAGAAAGGTCCTTCTTAACATCTGAATTCTTTTTTGCCATTTTTTTAATAATCAGGCCCCTAATCGTACACTTAAAAGCGTCCCATAATACCACAGGAGAGCTAACCGAGGACTCATTCTGCAACAACAAAAACTGTGCAATATCCTCATTAAGTAACTCAACTTGAGCTTGATCATACAAGATCTCTGTATTCAGACGCCAAGTGCGTGGTCCTTTATGGTCTGAAAAATTAAGAAGCGTAAAGGAAATTGCTGCATGGTCAGAGACAAGGATAGGATGAACGACAGGATTCGAGGAGTGTTTTAGAAGTACTGTGTGAACTAGAAGACAATCAATATGAGAAAAGCTAGAATGAGAAGAAGAAAAAAAGGTGAAATCGCTACCAGTGGGATTATGCATTGTCCACACATCAGTAAGATTAGAGGAAGAGCACGTTAGTCATCTGTTTGTGAGCCCTAGGGGGATGAAACTTAAAAGCAGAATGTCTGTCCAAAATGATGTCCATAGGGAGATTAAAGTCCCCTCCAACAATCAAATTGCATTTATGGGGAACTTCTGAAAGTTTTTTAGTAAGAAGACGCCAAAAAGATGGATCATCACTATTAGGAGCATAAATATTCATGACATAAATATCAAGAGAACCATTGGATAAACGAGTCAGCAACCACCTGCCCTCAGAGTCATGCTCCGCAGTAACAATAGACAATCCAGAATTTTGGGAAATCATACTCACCACTCCATTCTTCTTACCAGAAGCCTCAGAACAAACAACGTCAAGAACCCAGTCCTTCGGCAACAATAAAGCTTCTTTATACGATATTTTAGTTTCATGTAGCAATACTAAATCACTAGAAACGTTTTTACAATAGTCCAAAATGTTTGCCCTTTTCACAGGATGATTCAACCCACGCACATTAAGTGATAAAACATTCAAACCTGACATAATAGTGAAGAATCAAAATACCAAATACTACTAAGTGTAAGAGAATATAAACACATATCATCAGCATCCTCACCACAAAGACAAACCAGGAACAATGAAAACACAAAAAATGGGCACCAGCAGGAGACTCTAGAAAAGAAGGAATAAGTAAAGATTGGAAAAAGAGAGACAGATAAGAGAAAAAAGAAAGCAAGATACCAGATGAAAGAGAAAAATGAACCCACCAGGGGAATCTATAATAGACAAAATGCATACGGGGGAAGAACATGAAGGAGCAACCATGGAGGCCAGCAAAAAAAAAAAAAACCCAACCACCCAGATAAGCGGAAAACAATAGAGAATAAGGAAACAGATGCAGCAAAAAGAGGTAAGTCAAAAGAAATATAAAAGTGCAATCAATGATTTGATGAGAACATTATATCTAACGAGAAGCTATCAAGCACTATGAACAGCATTTAGGAAAAGGAAAGCTTATATAATATTCATCATATATAAAACATGGCAGAGAGCAATCTATATATTACTCTAAAACAATATATGATAAAGGTAAAATACAGAAATAGATATAGATTCCCAACAACAAAATAAAATTAATATATAACAATTCATATATCACATTTGAGAAATGCAAATAGCAGAGGATAAACAGTTCATAATATCAATAGGCTATATAATAACTGGGGAAGGGAGTATTGGAATATGGAAAAACCCTAGGAAAAAAGAAACAACAGGTTTAAAAATAAAATATGAACTATTATCTTAAATGATCTGCGAATTGATTAGAAAAACAGTGCATGTTATGCTCACAGAAAACCAAACATGGAAAAGACATATAGCAGACCATAAATACACAGAAACAACATCAGACGTGAACCAGAGAAATGAAAATTAACATAAACAACCATAAGACTTCAGTACAACACATAAATATATTTAAGCTAACTAATAAAAAAGCGAGAAAAGAGAGGAACCAATATGATACATGAAACTAAACAAAATCAAGGAGCTAGAACTCTGAACAAGAAATGAAATAGTTCCCCAGCAACCCCCAACAACGAAGAACTGACAGCAAACCAAAGAGAACAGGGATAAAGAACACCGTTACTGGAGCGAAATATAGGAAAGAAACAAACAATGAACAAGACATCAACACAATATATACACATATTAAGCTATCTCAGTTGAAAAAGAGAAGAGGAGAGGTACCTATATAACATATTGGAATAAGAATTACCAAGGAACTAGAACCTCGAGCAAAGAATGACCGTAGTTCCCAAGCAACACCCAACAACTAAGAAATGAGAGATACCACTCTAAAAGAGAATTAAAAAAAGGAGATTAGTAAATTAGACCAAGGAGAACAGTAATAAGGAACAACTGTTACTGGAATCATAGACAAAAAAGGAAAAAACAGAGGTATGAAAATAGTTGCATCTTGTATCATGGGAGCAGAACCTGCAAATAACTTGTTAGAGCATACATAGAGCTGCAAATATCAACAAACAAATCTCTTAAAGTAGCAACAAATACCCTAGCATTATCTTGGGGATAGTAGTAACAAGTAAGAGCAAAAACACAGACATCTCACAAGGAATGCTTAAGACCCAGAAGGACCAGGAGAAGACGAAGAAGTAGACTCCATCTGGGATTCGGTCTGATTATCCAAAAAAGTAGACAAATCAGAAGGCCCATAAAAAATCTGAGTGCGACCTCTAAAAGTTATTCGAAAAAGTGAAGGACCAGCAAAAGGAAACAGAATATTCATGTCCAGCAGTCTTCTTCGCAGGTTGAGAAAACCTTTCCATCTGATGACAGTATCTCTAGCAAATTCCTGAGATATAGCAATTTGGTTGCCTTCCCAATTAATCGCTTTAATTTTCCTCATGTGTGCCAAAATGTGTTCAGAATGTTGATGTCTCAACGGTTTAAAGACCACAGGTCTAGGATGTGATGAAGACTTTGGTCTAAATGTGGGAACCCTATGTGCGCGCTCTATTTCAAACTCTCTCTGAAAAGAAATATTCAGCACAGTAGGGATCCAATTAAGCAAAAATTCTAGCAAGGATGGCGCCATTTTCCTTGCGTCTTCAGGTAAACCAAATATACGTAAATTGCTTCTTCGATTTCTGTTTTCCTGCTCCGTAAGATCTCTCCGCAAAGCAACCAGGGAGCGCTCCATATTCTGCATAGATTTAACCTGTTGGTGTGAGGAATCCTCCACAACACTTATCCGTGATTCTGCATTGGAAACCCAAAGTGATAAGTTCTTGAAATCATTCCTGATAGCCGCAACTTCAACCTGAACTAAATCAGTATTTGTTTTAATGCTCTGCGCAATATCATGGACAGCGTTCAGACGAGAGAGAATAGTGTCTTTCGGTACAAGCTCCGGAGTAGGAGAAGTTTGTTTGGATCTTTTAAGGTTTCCTTTAGAGGCCTTGGTTTTGGGAGAAAGACACATATTGTCTGCCATTAGAATAACAAGGGCAATATAGACAAATGGGGGAGCCCTCAGCGTGACTGTACTACCACTGAGGTAGCAGCAGTAACCTCACTGACAGAGGGCAGCCGCTCGAAGAACCACGGTGTGGGAAACGCAGGGCATAACTCAGAAGATTTTTATTGCCTTCCAACACCAAACTGAATATGGCGCACACACCTGCACCCAGAAATAGTGTCTTAGCGGAGCCTCAGAAAAGCCAATTTCTTCAGGCAGACCACAAAAAATATATAACGCGGTCCACTACTTGACGACGTTACTGAGGTAATGTCAGAGAAAAAACAAGCATGCCAAATAGTCAAACACAATGAGAATGCATGCCCAACGGTTCCTCTACAGAAGAAAGTTATGACTAAAGCAATAAATAATTGAGTAGCACTTGTAGCAGAAAGATGTATTCCTGAATATTGCGCTGTAGAATCTGCACGGCGAAGCACAGAAGTAAAAATAATAAATAAACGGGGACTGAAAAGCACTTCCGCAAATCAGCACCACCCGACAGTACTTATCATGAAAGCGCCTCCATTCCGTCATGTTGCTTGTGCCACCATTTTGAAGGTCACTCCTGAGGGAACAACAGCAACGAAGATAATGAAGTCTAGGGCACACAGCAACTGTTTAAAAAGCCACCATTCCACTCTCCGAGTCTTCCGCTGCCAAAATCCGTCCTCCGTGTCAATAAAGACGGTCTTAGTCACGTATTGAATCGTGTGACCTCCCGGCGACGCGGCAGAGCTTAAAAGAATGCGGCCATCTTGGCTGATTGCAAGCCACGCCCCGGTGAACAGCCGTTTTTTAATGTCAAGTGCGATTTTCTCCTCTTCTTTGCGTGAAATGCATCCTTGAGTATGCTGCATTTTACACACTAAAAAATTACAAAATACCGGATCGACTTTATTTATTTTTTAATTTCAGGTCATTTCCACACAGGAAATAATGGGAATTTTACACAGGCTCAATGTATTCCTCTTTCACAATCATGCTATGCATGTACAAACACTGTGGATAAAGTCCTGTGTTGCCCTGGACTCTATGATGCTGTCACCTTAGCTCTTTGCATGGAGGGAGGTGGGGTGGGTGGTGAGGGCGTGGTTTCAGTCCACTGCATTCACTTTCTAAGTGAGACATCTGCTCCTCCTCCAAGCGGGAAGACCGGAGTCTGGAGCTTTTCTCAGGTTGGGAGATGCTGTTTCTTCTGGCCGAAAGCTGCAATCTCCATAATTTGAAGAGCTTCCCTAAAAACTGTTTAATTTTTTTTTAAAAACACACAAACTATGTACAGAAGTATTGCACCATATACTGCTGCATATTGACGTCAGAACACTGCACACAATCAATGACTCGACAGAACGTTTAGAGAAATATGAAAGAGTATGTCCACTCAGGGTTAAAGGATACTGGCTTCAGATGTCAGTCCTTAGGGCATCTTGTAGCATTGTCCTATTTCCATCTGTCTGTGATTTGAGTACAGTGACTCGGCAACAGTGGAGACATTACTGTGCCTATAAATGGGTCCATTGTGTGCACTGTCAGTCACTACAGCCAGCAGTGCTGTGAAGTAAGCGCTCGCCTGCTTATCCTTCTCAGGTGAGGGGGTATTTTGTCCTTTTTAGGTCTCGCCTACGCAGCGCACATGCATTACATAGGAGATCTTTAGCCGCCGCTCTGCTCTTTTTCGAAGCACTCGTGCTTGTGGCGGCAATCAGCTTGTGGAAACGCGCAAGGGCGCGCCACAAGCACGAGTATGTGCTTTGAAAAAGAGCAGACTGCGCCCGCACCACTCCCAGGCTCATTTGCTTACCCCTTCAGCTTTAAGTTATAAGCTCTCCCCCACCCTCTGGGCACAAACAGAGCGTTTCCCTTCCTCAGACGCCAATGTCCCGGCTGGAGATCGAACAATGCATCTGCCAGTGCCATGTGTGCTTGTTCAAAGCAGCAACCCTTGTGTAGTTTACAGTGGCATGCAGTCATCCCCATTGTATTGCAGGCTTTACATGGGGCAGGCTACCAACACACGGAAAACAACTCCCTTTGTTCGGTACAGGAAGATGATTGATATGCCCAGGATCACAGGATATTGAAAGGACTCCGAGCTCGAACTTGGATTCCCAGCTCTAGGTCGGCAGCTCAACTCCTGCAATTTAACCTAAATATGAAGGCATTATGGGAATATGCGGCACGGCAGAGGCACGGGCAAAACTTAATTATTTGCCATTCCGTACAAGGCATATGAGATAACAAACAAGAATACGGACGGAGGGCTGAGCTTAACAGACACTCACCCGAGCATTCTTGGGCCCCCTTGTGTCTGCCCGGGGCTTTGCGGTGTGGACAGAGAGCCAGACAGATGCACGGAAATATTTTGCCACTCGCACGCGCTCGCCCCTGTTTCCAGCAATGTCACATCTGCCGCTGCGGAGGGGTAAACTCCATGTCTGCGGCTCAGCATCTGATCGCAGTGACGCTTGAAGTGTGTATTCTCTTTCTATTCTTAAATCAGGGGCTGTTGTGTTTGTGGCATCTCCCACCAGCTGCTTAAACTAATTAGCATTTAAAGACAAGGAATTGGGAACATTCCTCCCCCTTCTAAACTCTTTAAGTAGCTTGCCCACACGCTAGCAGACACGCAGCATTACTTAAATCAGCACATGCAGCTTTTATTTTTTTTGCAGCTTTTATTTTGTTATCAGGTTAATTTTACTTTATGCTGCAGCATTCCTCACTCCCATTCCTACGGTACATTTATACAATCACACGCTCTCACTTTCAGCCCTGGTGAAGACAGTGAAGACAACTTGTTGTCAATGACATGGAACAGTGTTACTTCCACGGCGCCATCTCCTGTTGCCTTGTTTTTTTTCCTTTCTGGCTTGCATCTCCTATCCCCATCTTTCCTTTCCTTCTGCTTTGTACTTTTTACCCTTTCCTTTTCATGTTTCCATTTCTTCTGTCTTCTCCCTTTCTCCCTCTTTCACTTCTTTGTTCTTCACACTCCTCCAACCTCTAATCATTCAACTACATAGCTCACACTATCTCTCTGCCTTCCTGAATAGAGTTCTCCATCTCTTTCTCCATACTACACCCCTTCTTCTTCATATATCCTTCTTCCGTGTGTCTGTATTTCCATCGTTGTTTCATTGCTTCAGTTCTTGATGGCTTTTTTCCTTTTCTTTACTGCACAATCTGTCCTTCTAATTTCTATTGCTTTCTTTATTCTTCCTCTTTGTATCATGTTCTCCTTTTTTCTTACCCTATTTCACCTTTCTTCTCTATCACATCTCTAGCACTTAGTCTCTATATTTCACCTTTTGACCGCCATCCTTTCTCCTGTATTGACTATACTGCCTTTTCTTGCCTGCTTCCTCCCACTTGCTTTTCTCCCACCAGATCACTGGGGGCTTCAATACGATGAAGCAAGTGTTCAAGGACTGCAAGGAGGTTGGCATTCGGGGGCTTCTAGCTCAGTGCAACGCTTCTGTCTTGGATTCACTGTGCCGTGAAGAGTACTTCAGCTAAGTGTAGGACAATCAGTCCTTCCACCGTTTAACGCAGGCAGTGAGTTTTGCCCTTAAGGAGCATCAAAAGAGTGATTACCTCATTTAGCAAGGAGAATGCTAGCTCTGCCCATAATGTGCTGCACGGCTAAACACTTATGCGGTCCCAAAGGCGAGACCTATTGGCTATGCCAATGCTTGTTTACTCTAAACTCTGTTAAAAAAAAATTCATTCTTTTCTAAACCTCATCAGCCGGTTTATTTTTTTTATATAACTTTTGATTTTTCTTGAAAGACTTTACTGGGGTAAGTATATTAATGTAACTATATGTAAGAGTATGAATGTGTACATGTGTATGTTATTTTGTGAGATATTGTAATCAGTGCAGAGGTAATGAGTGCATTGTACGAAGGTGGATATCTGACTATGGTTACCCCAACTTTTTTCCTGGTGTTTTGCTGGTTTTTTACTTAGTTGGCCTGGGATCCTGCTGTTCAGGACCCCAGGCTTCCTGCTCTCCCTGTTAAAATGGACTCCATGTACCTTAGGTACATATCCAATTGGATACTGGGTCACCTTATCAGACCCTGTACTGTGTATCTTAGGTACCCAGGGCATAGGTGTACCCAGGGCCTACCAGGGGCTGCAGCATGTATTATGCCACCCCTGGCTGGCCACCCAAATCTGACACAACTGGCTGCACGACAGCTGGGGCAAGGTGGTGTAATCACCCTTTGCTTTAGATATAGTATTCCTATATCTAACCCTAAAATGGACACATATATTCCTATCAGTCACTCCTATGGCAGGCCTTATCAATCCTGAAGGGAGAGTGCTTGGAATTATGTGAGATGGTGCTCTGGCATGAGCTGAGCCCGTTTGCAGCTTGCGGAACCAAGTCCTAATAGCTGTTCCATGATAACGCTATACCATATACTCTTAAGTGCATTATCAACCTCGCGGTTAAATGCTAACTCTGGTATAGCATTATCAAAACATTTCGAGTAAGGTGTCATACGATTTGGAATACTAACCCCTCGCCAATTCTGGTGACGGGGTTAGCATTCCACCCTTCTAGAGGGACACAACATGTATATAACTGTGAACCCCGGTTAAAGCTAACTCGAGCCTCAGCATCACAAAATGGATGCTGCCACCACAGACACAAGTCTGACCTCCTGCTGCTGGGAGTCCTTCCAGCAAGGGTGGCTCGGACAAAGGGTTTCCTGCCTTGGGAGGTGCTAGCACCACCCCAGACAGGATTTTGTGTATTCCAGGTAGGCAGGGCTGAGAGGAAGGTGACTGCAAGTGGCACCCCGGTGCTCACTGTGCATATGCCGGCTCAAACCAGTTCCAGGGGCACACCAGCCCCTGAGCTGGGGAGAGACCGGACAAAGGAGAGGGGTGCAACCACCCCCCTCCTGGTCCCACCCATGGGCAGGACCTAGTCGCGTGCCAGCCCCTTTTCTTAGAATAAAGGTAGGAGCGGGCACCCTTCCCAAATTGGATAATCTTGAAACTTTAACTACTTTCCACGAAAGGAACTCTTGTCATTCTCTGAAGACTCTCCCTTGTGGCTAAGGAGTAGCCACCCTGCACCAGCAGGCACCATCTAAGCGCTTGCGGTTTGCTGCACGTCCATCCTCTGGATCAAGACTGACCAGCTCGACGAGACCCGGATTCCCTGCCATCTCTGACCTCTACCTGCATCATCAGCCCAGCTGAGATTAGTGGGTGCGACGAGACCCGTGGAACCGGCTATCTTCAAGACCTGCACGACGCTTAACCAGCACGACCGCCGAGGGATCCTCGAGTGGGTGCGCTGGGGTTTGAGAAGCCCCAACCCTGAGCAGCTCCAGCACCGAAGTCCAGCCCCCCAGCATCCACGAGATCTGCGTGGGGCCCTTCTGCTGCCTTGCTGTTTGCCACGTTGTCCGGTCACTTGCCCGTCAGCTAGTGGCCCTCCTGACGACGTACCACGACGTTTTCACCGCTGGTCTAGGTCCTCTAGACTGGCCCTTGCTCCTTGTTCAACAAGAAGTGCCCTGGACCCTCCTGATCCACTCCAGATGCCATTTTGATTCAACCGCGTGGGCTTGCCTTTGCCAAGGCTTGTTGCTCCCATCCTGGATCCAACATCGCCGACAGCAGACACCATCGTGGGACAGCTCGCACCTCCAGCCTGGACGCCGACAACGCCTCCTGGCCCGTGTGGCTGCAGAGTCCAGCGTCACCCAGTCACCTGATCGCGGTGACTTCATCCGGTGCCATCCTGGTGCCCACACAATCACAGGCTAGTGATTGAGAACTGAGTCCCCTCTGCTTTCAGGTCGTCTTCTTCACTGATCCAGCCTTGGATCACCACGAACATCTTCACTGGTCGCCTGCCAGCAACATCTTCTTTCAGGCTCCATAGACTACAACGAGGATTCCCGACGTCATTTGAACCCTATGCAGCCGCAGCCCCTGGGCTAGGTAACCCGAGCATTTCAGTGCTCCAGCACAGGTTCACTATCCTAGTGTCCAGATCCTTTTTCGTTTTTAGTCTACCTAGTCTGATTCGTCCAGAAACAGTAACTTTAGAATTACTAGCATCCATAGACTTTGTCCCGCATCCCGCGTAAGAGTTCACACTCTGCATCCGAGTTCCCTAGGCCTCCTGCTCCTAACGTGAGGGTTCAGTAAGGTAGTCCTAGCGGTCTTGAAGCCTCTGGATCGTGTTACTTACCTGCTAGTATTTCGCATTCCACTTTTAGAGTATATGGTTTTTCGTGCCCCTCGGGCATTTGTGTTCTTTGTGCAACTTGCAGTATTTTCTTAAGAGTCTTGTATTGTGCTTAGCTCCCTGACTCATAAGGAGTTCAGGGTAGTCTTGTTATTAATAAATATCCTTTATTTTTTATAACAACTTGTGTGGTGTCCTTTCACTTGGTGTTCAAGGGGTATATGTGATGGTAAAACAGCTGGTTTAACATGCCCTCTAGAGTTTAGCCTAAAGACTGCTCTTGTCCACGCTACTAGGGTAGCTGGTCTATAAGGTTGACTTACAACCAATCATCAATAAGGGTTGTTTGGAATGATACAGAGTGATCACTAGAATAGTGAACACTATATATCAGGCCAACTTCTCACATTGGTGAGCAGCGGTTGGGATTTGAGCTTGCTGTTGTTTTACCACACAAGTATCCTAAGAATATCATTTGAAAGATCACATAAGTACCAAGGTACATATAACTTAGCTTAGAATACTCTGAGTTCTACTGAACCAGCTGTTGTAGTGTAACAGGGCTTAGCACACCCTAACTACAACTCTAGCAAGGGATCAGTAGGTAAACCCATAGTGTAGGTAGGTGCATCACTTACACCACACTAGAAAGCATGTCTACCCAGGGAGAGTCTTCAGAGACTCCCCTAGTGGTTAGTGACCCTCCACAGGTCCTTTCCAGATATGCAGCTCTCAGTTTCCAGGAGATGAGACAATTGTGTACCTCCAGGAAATTGAAACAGGGTTCTAACCCTACCACTCCTTTTCTGTTAGGTCTCTTAGAGACATATGATGCAAGAAAGGCTGCTAACCCAGACCTCTCTAATCCAGATAGGAGCATGCCCCCCTTAGAAGGTGCACCTGGTGATCCAGATCTCCCTGAAACAGAGGATGTAGAAGAGGAGGAGGAAGAAGGGGACACCTCAGGGGATGAGGCAGACAAAGGTCCTGAGCTAGTCAGCAGACTTACTAGGGCCAACTTAGACCTACATAGGGAAGGATCTGGGGGGCCCCCAGTACTGACCCTAAGCAGGCCTAACTTTGGAGTTAGAAGAGATAGGTCTCATTCTAGGGACTCCAATAGATCTGTGCACTCTCATGCCTCTTCTCAGAGGAGAATGACTTCTCCCCAGAGGAGAATGACTTCCCCTCAGAGGAGAGAACATGAAGCAAGGATGAAACAGGCTAATCTGATGATCCAGAGGGAAGAACTTGCCCTTGCCAAGGAGAAGCTTGCCCTTGCTAGAGAGCAACAGTTGAGTGGGGTAGTCCCCACTGGTAGCAGCAATATCCCTAAGGATAAAGACAGGAGTTTTGATACTAGACACCTGAGTAAAATAGTGCCCCCCTTTAAACAAGGGGATGACATCCACAAATGGATGACTGCTTTGGAGAGGGCCTGCACTGTGCAGTGCATCCCCCAGAGTCAGTGGGCAGCTATATTGTGGCTCTCCTTTGAAGGTAAAGGTAGAGATAAGCTCCTCACTACTAGAGCTGAGGATGCTAACAATTACCAAGTCCTGAAGAATACACTGATTGATGGGTTTGGTTTAACAACTGAACAGTACAGGTTGCTGTTCAGAGACACCCAGAAAATTCAGTCTCAGGATTGGGCTGACTTTGTTGATTGTGCCACTAAGGCTTTTGAAGGCTGGTTACTGGGAAGTAAGGTTACTGATTACAAAGGATTGTATAATCTAATTATGAGAGAGCGAGTCTTAAATAATTGTCAGAACCAGTTATTACACCAGCACCTGGCAGACTCTGATCTGACCTCTCCACAAGAATTGGGTAAGAGGGCAGACAAATGGGTCAGAACCAGGATTAGGCCTAAGAACCAGGGTGGTGACCAAAAGAAGGAATCAACCAAGCCTCAAGAGAAGGGTGGGAATAAATCTACAGATCAAACCACATCAGGGCCCCATAAATCCTCTGAGGGGGGTGGGTCCCAGAATCCTTCCAATACCCAGAAGAAACCTTATTGCTATACCTGCAAACAGGTAGGCCATTTGAAAACTGACAGCAGTTGCCCAAGGGCCAACAACAATAAGGAAAACATACCCCCAAGTAACACTTCCAAGCCTCCTGTTACTACTAGTAGTAATCCCCCAGGTGGTGGGAGTGCCCCCAAGAATTTGGGTGGATTCACTTTGGGAGTTCCTGGGGACTCTGGCCTAACCAGGTCCCCTAACTCAGATACTCTTGTCTGTGAGCATGGCATGGGGTTTGCCAACTTCACTGATTGTCCCAACACTTTGGGCAAATACAGACAGGAGCCCCTCATCAATGGACTAACAGTTGAAGCCTATAGAGACACAGGGGCTAGCATCACCATGGTGACTGAGAGCCTAGTCCCCTCAAGGCAACTTATACCTGGTGCCACATACCAGGTGACAAACATTGATGGGGTGCAGAAAAATCATCCCATGGCAGTGGTAAGTCTCAGCTGGGGAGGTGTCACTGGCCCCAAGAGAGTGGCAGTGTCATCAAACTTGCCTGTAGATTGCCTACTGGGGAATGATTTAGAGATCTCAGCCCGGGCTGAGGTAGAACAAGAAACCCATTCTAAAATGGTAAATCATCCTGAACAGGTTAGGAGGGCTGTGCCAGGCTCAGCCCAATCCCAAATAGATTCCTTCCCTGAAAAGGTTAGCAGGGCTGTGATGGTAACAGCCCATACCCAAACTGAGTCCCTTCCTGAAAAGGTTGGTGGGGTTGTGATGGCCACAGCCCAAACTCAGACTGATAATAGTGTTGTGAAGCCTGAAACTATGGATCACTCCACTCAAACAGAGAGCATTGAGTAGGAAGAGAAATCTCCCTCCTACCAGACCTTAGGAGAGGATCAGCCTCCTCAGGGAACTGATCTTACCCCTTGTGAAGAAACTGCCCCAGAGGTAGTCAGACCTAGCCTGGCAGAGCCCCTGATGTCAGTGGACCCTTCCAAGGTGGGACCCAGTCTGGAGCAGGTAACCTGCCCCTCTCTACCCTGCCTCAGTCAGCCCAGGGCTGTAGAGGTCAGGGAGGCCAGTGGTGGACCCCAAAGGGCCCCTGCTCAAAAGAACTCCCCAATCAGCAGATTAAGGGCACTGAAGCTAGTAGTCCTAGCCAAGTGAAAATAAAACAAACTCCTGAGGGATCCCCCTTAAAATTAGTTAGGGACTTCCCACAGATGGACACTGTTGGGGACAGCCAAACCTGGGACCTAAGTGCCCCAAACCTGACCTGTCCCTCCAGTAAGCCAAACAGAGGGACCCAGCCTCCAGCTTTAGGTAGCCAGAGGTTGACCCTGAGAGCATACAGCAACTCAGTCCTGGAAAGAAAGGCATGCATGGTGGTTAGTGATTGGAGGAAGCTGAGCCCAAAATTAGTGGAGCCTCACTTCAGTACTCCATATCAGCACCAGCCTTTTTCTTTACCAAAACACACCACAGGTAGAGATTCCCTATGGTGGAGACCCTCAGATACCCTTAGGGTGAGGGATTGCTTAGTGGACCATGAGATAGGGGGTAACCATGCCAGTGCATGCACCTCCTCATATGGCCACTCAGGCAATATAGGCTTACCTGGTCAAGGATAGCCTTATCTCCTTTCGTTTGGGGGGGGGGGGGTTATGTAGGAAGGTGGATATCTGACTATTGTTACCCCAACTTTTTTCCTGGTGTTTTACTGGTTTTTGACTTAGTTGGCCTGGGATCCTGCTGTTCAGGACCCCAGGCTTCCTGCTCTCCCTGTTAAAATGGACTCCATGTACCTTAGGTACTTATCCAATTGGATACTGGGTCACCTTATCAGACCCTGTACAGTGTACCTTAGGTACCCAGGGCATAGGTGCACCCAGGGCCTACCAGGGGCTGCAGCATGTATTATGCCACCCCTGGCTGGCCACCCAAATCTGACACAACTGGCTGCACGACAGCTGGGGCAAGGTGGTGTAATCACCCTTTGCTTTAGATATAGTATTCCTATATCTAACCCTAAAATGGACACATATATTCCTATCAGTCACTCCTATGGCAGGCCTTATCAATCCTGAAGGCAGAGTGCTTGGAATTATGTGAGATGGTGCTCTGGCATGAGCTGAGCCCGTTTGCAGCTTGCGGAACCAAGTTCTCATAGCTGTTCCATGATAACGCTATACCATATACTCTTAAGTGCATTATGAACCTCGCGGTCAAATGCTAACTTTGGCATAGCATTATCAAAACATGTCGAGTAAGGTGTCATACGAATTGGAATACTAACCCCTCGCCAATTCTGGCGACGGGGTTAGCATTCCACCCTTCTAGAGGGACACGACATGTATATAACTGTGAACCCCAGTTAAAGCTAACTCGAGCCTCAGCATCACAAAATGGATGCTGCCACCACAGACACAAGTCTGACCTCCTGCTGCTGGGAGTCCTTCCAGCGAGGGGGGCTCGGACAAATGGTTTCCTGCCTTGGGAGGTGCTAGCACCACCCCAGACAGGATTTTGTGTATTCCAGGTAGGCAGGGCTGAGAGGAAGGTGACTGCAAGTGGCACCCCGGTGCTCACTGTGCATATGCCGGCTCAAACCAGTTCCAGGGGCACACCAGCCCCTGAGCTGGGGAGAGACCGGACAAAGGAGAGGGGTGTAACCACCCCCCTCCTGGTCCCACCCATGGGCAGGACCTAGTCGCGTGCCAGCCCCTTTTCTTAGAATAAAGGTAGGAGCGGGCACCCTTCCCAAATTGGATAATCTTGAAACTTGAACTACTTTCCACGAAACTAACTCTTGTCATTCTCTGAAGACTCTCCCTTGTGGCTAAGGAGTAGCCACCCTGCCCCAGCAGGCAAGTTCAAGTTCAAGTTCAGGCATTTATAAAGCGCACTACTCACCCAGAGGGTCTCAAGGCGCTAGAGGGAGGGGTTCATTGTTTATCGAAGAGCCAAGTTTTCAATTCTTTTCTGAAGGAGATGTGATTCTGAGTAAGGCGGAGGTGGGTGGGGAGTGAGTTCCAGGTCTTGGCAGCCAGGAAGGAGAAGGATCTGCCGCCCATGGTGGTTTTTCGGATGCGCGGGACTGCGGCGAGGGCTTGAGTGGATGATCTTAGTTGGCGGGTGGGATAGTAGAAGGACAGTCGGGAGTTGAGGCATTCTGGTCCTAGATTATAAAGGGCATTGTGTGCGTGGGTAAGAAGGCGGAAAGTAATTCTTTTGTTGACGGGAAGCCAGTGGAGGTTTTTTAAGTGACCGGTGATGTGCTCTTGGCGCGGGATGTCTAATATGAGTCTCGCTGATGCGTTTTGGATGCGCTGGAGCTTTTTCTGCAATTTTGTTGTGATTCCGGCGTAGAGAGTGTTGCCATAGTCCAGTCGACTCGTGACCAGTGCATGGGTGACAGTCTTTCTTGTTTCGAGGGGGATCCAGCGGAAGATCTTTTTGAGAATGCGAAGGACGTTGAAGCAGGAGGACGATACGGCGTTGACTTGTCTGGACATTGAGAGAGAGGAGTCTAGAATGAAGCCAAGGTTACGTGCATGGTCAGTGGGTGTGGGCGCTGATCCCAAAGCGGAAGGCCACCAAGAGTCGTCCCACGCTGAGGGGGAGGATCCAAGGATGAGCACCTCAGTTTTGTCTGAGTTGAGTTTTAGGCGGCTCTGTTTCATCCATTCGGCTACTTCTTTCATACCTTCGTGAAGGTTGTCCTTGGCGGTGTTGGGGTCTTTGGTGAGGGAGAGTATCAGCTGGGTGTCGTCGGCGTAGGAGATGATGTTGAGGTTGTGTCGACGTGCGATGGGGGCGAGGGGACTCATGTAGACGTTGAAGAGGGTGGGACTGAGTGAGGATCCTTGGGGTACGCCGCAGACGACTTCCGTTGGCTCTGAGTAGAAAGGGGGAAGTCGGACTCTCTGTGTTCTCCCGGCTAGGAACGAGATGATCCAGTCCAAGGCTTTTCCTTGTATGCCGATGTTGTTGAGGCGTTGTATGAGGGTGTTGTGACAGACAGTGTCGAAGGCGGCGGAGAGGTCGAGAAGAATGAGGGCCACTGTTTCACCGTTGTCCAGGAGTGCTCGGATGTCGTCGGTCGCCGCAATGAGGGCGGTCTCGGTGCTGTGTTTGGCTCGAAAGCCGTTCTGTGAAGGATCCAGGGAGTTGTTGGTTTCAAGGAAGGCTGCGAGTTGGCTGTTGACGGCTTTCTCGATGACTTTGGCCGGGAAAGGGAGGAGGGAGATGGGTCGGTAGTTTTTCAGTTCTGAGGGGTCTGCTGTGGGTTTTTTCAGGAGGGCGCTGAGTTCGGCGTGTTTCCAAATTTCTGGAAAGGTGGCTGAGTTGAAGGAGCAGTTGATGACATCGCGGAGTTGGGGAGCGATGATGGAGTCGGCTTTGTTGAAGATGTGGTGGGGGCAGGGGTCAGAAGGTGAACCAGAGTGGATTGAGTTCATGAGGCGAATGGTATCTTCAATGGTGATTGGGTTCCAGGATTTGAGGTAGTTAGTTGGGGGGGTGGGATCAGAAGGGGGTGGGGTGAGTTGGTCATTGGGAGTGTTCTTGAAGCTGTTGTGGATGTCGGCAATTTTGTTGTAGAAGAAGGAGGATAGCGCATTGCAGAGGTCTTGGGAGTTAGTGATGTCGTTGGATGCTGCGGGAGGGTTGGTGAATTCTTTGACGATATTAAAGAGTTCCTTGCTGTTATGAGAGTTGTTGTCGAGACGGTCCTTAAATGCTGATTTCTTGGCGGCACGAATCAGTTGGTGGTGTTTGCGGGTGGCTGATTTGAGGGAGGTCATGTTGTCTGAGGTTGGTTCTTTTCTCCAATTCTTCTCCAGGGTGCGGCAAGTTTTCTTGGATTTTTTAAGGTCATCATTGAACCAGGGAGCCTTTTTGCTGAATGATTTCAACGGGTGTTGTTTTAGGGGTGCTAGTTCGTCTGCACTGTGGGTAATCCATTGCCTGAGGTTTGTGGCCGCTAGGTCTGGGTCCGTTGTTAGGGTGGGAATGTTTTGGCTGAGGGATGCGAGGAGTTGGTCGGTGCTGATTTTGTTCCAATTTCTTCGGGGAATGGGTTGTGGGCGGTTGTGGGTCATGGTTGTTTTGTAGCTGAAGTGCACACAGCTGTGATCCGTCCAGTGGAGAGCTGTAGTGTGATCGAAGGAGATGTGCTTGCTGGAGGTGAAGATAGGGTCGAGCGTGTGTCCGGCTGTGTGAGTGGGGGTGTCGACAAGTTGTTTGAGTCCGAGATTGGACATGTTGTCCAGGAGGGTGGTGGTGTTGTTGTCGAGGATGTTGTCAAGGTGGAAGTTGAGGTCTCCTAGAAGAATGTAGTTCTCGGAGGCGAGAGCGTGCGGGCTGACGAAGTCTGTGATGTCGTCGCTGAATTGAGATCGGGTGCCTGGGGGCCTGTAGATGAGGGTTCCTCTAAGTGTGGTCCTGGGGTCGGTGTGGATCTGAAAGTGGAGATGTTCGGCGGTTGCAAGATTGTCGTCAGAGCTGGTTGTAATTTTGATGGTGTTTCTATGGACGATGGCGATGCCACCTCCAGTTTTTTTAATGGTGCGGTCTTTTCGAATGATCTTGTAAGTGTCCGGTATGGCTGTGGCGATGTCAGG
This sequence comes from Lissotriton helveticus, assembly GCF_964261635.1. Taxonomy (NCBI): domain Eukaryota; kingdom Metazoa; phylum Chordata; class Amphibia; order Caudata; family Salamandridae; genus Lissotriton; species Lissotriton helveticus. The sequence continues at coordinate 11,764,870 of NC_136065.1, read as the reverse complement.
GGCAGAGGATGCGTTCATCCAGGTTTCAGTGAGGAAGGCGATGTCAGGTGACACGGTGTCGATTAGGTCCCAGAGTTCGGTTGCGTGTCTGTGGACCGAGCGGGTGTTCAGTAGGATGCATTTCAAGTCGTTGTGTTCGGAGCTGAGTGTGGAGGAAGTGTGTTTGGAGAGGGTCCTGAAGCAGTTGAACTTACAGGAGAGGCAGGAGAATGGGCCGTGGGTGCGTCCTGGGGTAGCTACGCAGCATAGTGGGGTGCGTCCTGCGTTGAGGGCGAGGAGAGTAGCGGCATCATAAGTTACTCTGGGGGGTTGGGAGCGGCATAGGGCAGGGGGACGGGCGCTGGGCGCGGTCCAGGCGCAGACGGGCTTACCTTTGGCGCACCTTCGGCGCGACCGCTGCGCGTCACCGCTGCGCGCTGGAGCATTTGTCATAAGTGGATAGTGGGAGGGGAAGGGCGAGGGGGGGGTCAGCTGGGAGGCGGGAGCGGGGTGGAGCTCAGGTCAGGGGGGCACAACAACAACACTAAAATGGCCGCAGGGATTCTACTTTCAGGATTGGGCTGACCACTCGTGAATGGCGCTAAGCTGACGGTAATGGCGCTGGTACAATCAGGCACGATTTTACAGGCAGCACAGATAATTGTTTAGTTAAAGCGCACCTTGGCAGACAAGCGCTACGAGTATTTTCTAGGCAGTGAAATAATTATGAGGAACAAGGCGAGGCAGTCTAGCGCAAGCAATGATATTATAATGATACACAAGGCGAGGCAGTCTAGCGCTACGATCTATGTGCAATTATTAAATAAATAATCCGGTTAATGCGAGCACGGCAGGTTAAGCACTTAGCAGTCTGGCGGTGCAGCGAAGCAGGGATCAGCAGGGAGCAGCGTTGGAGCGACCTCTTCTGCGAGGAGCAGGGCGGTCACAGTGCAAGGACGGTGGAGTGAGGAAAGCACTATCCGTGGGAGGGGGGGGTCAGCTGGGAGGCGGGAGCGGGGTGGAGCTCAGGTCAGGGGGGCACAACAACAACACTAAAATGGCCGCAGGGATTCTACTTTCAGGATTGGGCTGACCACTCGTGAATGGCGCTAAGCTGACGGTAATGGCGCTGGTACAATCAGGCACGATTTTACAGGCAGCACAGATAATTGTTTAGTTAAAGCGCACCTTGGCAGACAAGCGCTACGAGTATTTTCTAGGCAGTGAAATAATTATGAGGAACAAGGCGAGGCAGTCTAGCGCAAGCAATTATATTATAATGATACACAAGGCAAGGCAGTCTAGCGCTACGATCTATGTGCAATTATTAAATAAATAATCCGGTTAATGCGAGCACGGCAGGTTAAGCACTTAGCAGTCTGGCGGTGCAGCGAAGCAGGGATCAGCAGGGAGCAGCGTTGGAGCGACCTCTTCTGCGAGGAGCAGGGCGGTCACAGTGCAAGGACGGTGGAGTGAGGAAAGCACTATCCGTGGGAGGGGGGGGTCAGCTGGGAGGCGGGAGCGGGGTGGAGCTCAGGTCAGGGGGGCACAACAACAACACTAAAATGGCCGCAGGGATTCTACTTTCAGGATTGGGCTGACCACTCGTGAATGGCGCTAAGCTGACGGTAATGGCGCTGGTACAATCAGGCACGATTTTACAGGCAGCACAGATAATTGTTTAGTTAAAGCGCACCTTGGCAGACAAGCGCTACGAGTATTTTCTAGGCAGTGAAATAATTATGAGGAACAAGGCGAGGCAGTCTAGCGCAAGCAATGATATTATAATGATACACAAGGCGAGGCAGTCTAGCGCTACGATCTATGTGCAATTATTAAATAAATAATCCGGTTAATGCGAGCACGGCAGGTTAAGCACTTAGCAGTCTGGCGGTGCAGCGAAGCAGGGATCAGCAGGGAGCAGCGTTGGAGCGACCTCTTCTGCGAGGAGCAGGGCGGTCACAGCGCAAGGACGGTGGAGTGAGGAAAGCACTATCCGTGGGAGGGGGGGGTCAGCTGGGAGGCGGGAGCGGGGTGGAGCTCAGGTCAGGGGGGCACAACAACAACACTAAAATGGCCGCAGGGATTCTACTTTCAGGATTGGGCTGACCACTCGTGAATGGCGCTAAGCTGACGGTAATGGCGCTGGTACAATCAGGCACGATTTTACAGGCAGCACAGATAATTGTTTAGTTAAAGCGCACCTTGGCAGACAAGCGCTACGAGTATTTTCTAGGCAGTGAAATAATTATGAGGAACAAGGCGAGGCAGTCTAGCGCAAGCAATGATATTATAATGATACACAAGGCGAGGCAGTCTAGCGCTACGATCTATGTGCAATTATTAAATAAATAATCCGGTTAATGCGAGCACGGCAGGTTAAGCACTTAGCAGTCTGGCGGTGCAGCGAAGCAGGGATCAGCAGGGAGCAGCGCTGGAGCGACCTCTTCTGCGAGGAGCAGGGCGGTCACCATCTAAGCGCTTGCGGTTTGCTGCACGTCCATCCTCCGGATCAAGACTGACCAGCTCGACGAGACCCGGATTCCCTGCCATCTCTGACCTCTACCTGCATCATCAGCCCAGCTGAGATTAGTGGGTGCGACGAGACCCCTTGGGACCGGCTATCTTCAAGACCTGCACGACGCTTAACCAGCACGACCGCCGAGGGATCCTCGAGTGGGTGCGCTGGGGTTTGAGAAGCCCCAACCCTGAGCAGCTCCAGCACCGAAGTCCAGCCCCCCAGCATCCACGAGATCTGCGGGGGGGCCCTTCTGCTGCCTTGCTGTTTGCCACGTTGTCCGGTCACTTGCCCGTCGGCTAGTGGCCCTCCTGACGACGTACCACGACGTTTTCACCGCTGGTCTAGGTCCTCTAGACTGGCCCTTGCTCCTTGTTCAACAAGAAGTGCCCTGGACCGTCCTGGTCCACTCCAGACACCATTTTGATTCAACCGCGTGGGCTTGCCTTTGCCAAGGCTTGTTGCTCCCATCCTGGATCCAACATCGCCGACAGCAGACACCATCGTGGGACAGCTCGCACCTCCAGCCTGGACGCCGACAACGCCTCCTGGCCCGTGTGGCTGCAGAGTCCAGCGTCACCCACTCACCTGATCGCGGTGACTTCATCCGGTGCCATCCTGGTGCCCACACAATCACTGGCTAGTGATTGAGAACTGAGTCCCCTCTGCTTTCAGGTCGTCTTCTTCACTGATCCAGCCTTGGATCACACTGAACATCTTCACTGGTCGCCTGCCAGCAACATCTTCTTTCAGGCTCCATAGACTACAACAAGGATTCCCGACGTCATTTGAACCCTATGCAGCCGCAGCCCCTGGGCTAGGTAACCCGAGCATTTCGGTGCTCCAGCACAGGTTCACTATCCTAGTGTCCAGATCCTTTTTCGTTTTTAGTCTACCTAGTCGGATTCGTCCGGAAACAGTAACTTTAGAATTACTAGCATCCATAGTCTTTGTCCGGCATCCCGCTTAAGAGTTCACACTCTGCACCCGGGTTCCCTAGGCCTCCTGCTCCTAACCTGAGGGTTCAGTAAGGTAGTCCTAGCGGTCCTGAAGCCTCTGGATCGTGTTACTTACCTGCTAGTATTTCGCATTCCACTTTTAGAGTATATGGTTTTTCGTGCCCCTCGGGCATTTGTGTTCTTTGTGCAACTTGCAGTATTTTCTTAAGAGTCTTGTATTGTGCTTAGCTCCCTGACTCATAAAGAGTTCAGGGTAGTCTTGTTATTAATAAATATCCTTTATTTTTTATAACAACTTGTGTGGTGTCCTTTCACTTGGTGTTCAAGGGGTATATGTGATGGTAAAACAGCTGTTTAACACGCCCTCTAGAGTTTAGCCTAAAGACTGCTCTTGTCCACGCTACTAGGATAGCTGGTCTATAAGGTTGACTTACAACCAATCATCAATAAGGGTTGTTTGGAATGATACAGAGTGATCACTAGAATAGTGAACACTATATATCAGGCCAACTTCTCACATTGGTGAGCAGCGGTTGGGATTTGAGCTTGCTGTTGTTTTACCACATACGTATCCTAAGAATATCATTTGAAAGATCACATAAGTACCAAGGTACATATAACTTAGCTTAGAATACTCTGAGTTCTACTGAACCAGCTGTTGTAGTGTAACAGGGCTTAGCACACCCTAACTACAACTCTAGCAAGGGATCAGTAGGTAAACCCATAGTGTAGGTAGGTGCATCACTTACAGCACACTAGAAAGCATGTCTACCCATGGAGAGTCTTCAGAGACTCCCCTAGTGGTTATTGACCCTCCACAGGTCCTTTCCAGATATGCAGCTCTCAGTTTCCAGGAGATGAGACAATTGTGTACCTCCAGGAAATTGAAACAGGGTTCTAACCCTACCACTCCTTTTCTGTTAGGTCTCTTAGAGACATATGATGCAAGAAAGGCTGCTAACCCAGACCTCTCTAATCCAGATAGGAGCATGCCCCCCTTAGAAGGTGCACCTGGTGATCCAGATCTCCCTGAAACAGAGGATGTAGAAGAGGAGGAGGAAGAAGGGGACACCTCAGGGGATGAGGCAGACAAAGGTCCTGAGCTAGTCAGCAGACTTACTAGGGCCAACTTAGACCTACATAGGGAAGGATCTGGGGGGCCCCCAGTACTGACCCTAAGCAGGCCTAACTTTGGAGTTAGAAGAGATAGGTCTCATTCTAGGGACTCCAATAGATCTGTGCACTCTCATGCCTCTTCTCAGAGGAGAATGACTTCTCCCCAGAGGAGAATGACTTCCCCTCAGAGGAGAGAACATGAAGAAAGGATGAAACAGGCTAATCTGATGATCCAGAGGGAAGAACTTGCCCTTGCCAAGGAGAAGCTTGCCCTTGCTAGAGAGCAACAGTTGAGTGGGGTAGTCCCCACTGGTGGCAGCAATATCCCTAAGGATAAAGACAGGAGTTTTGATACTAGACACCTGAGTAAAATAGTGCCCCCCTTTAAACAAGGGGATGACATCCACAAATGGATGACTGCTTTGGAGAGGGCCTGCACTGTGCAGTGTATCCCCCAGAGTCAGTGGGCAGCTATATTGTGGCTCTCCTTTGTAGGTAAAGGTAGAGATAAGCTCCTCACTACTAGAGCTGAGGATGCTAACAATTACCAAGTCCTGAAGAATACACTGATTGATGGGTTTGGCTTAACAACTGAACAGTACAGGTTGCTGTTCAGAGACACCCAAAAAATTCAGTCTCAGGATTGGGCTGACTTTGTTGATTGTGCCACTAAGGCTTTTGAAGGCTGGTTACTGGGAAGTAAGGTTACTGATTACAAAGGATTGTATAATCTAATTATGAGAGAGCGAGTCTTAAATAATTGTCAGAACCAGTTATTACACCAGCACCTGGCAGACTCTGATCTGACCTCTCCACAAGAATTGGGTAAGAGGGCAGACAAATGGGTCAGAACCAGGATTAGGCCTAAGAACCAGGGTGGTGACCAAAAGAAGGAATCAAGCAAGCCTCAAGAGAAGGGTGGGAATAAATCTACAGATCAAACCACATCAGGCCCCCAAAAATCCTCTGAGGGGGGTGGGTCCCAGAATCCTTCCAATACCCAGAAGAAACCTTATTGCTATACCTGCAAACAGGTAGGCCATTTGAAAACTGACAGCAGTTGCCCAAGGGCCAACAACAATAAGGAAAACATACCCCCAAGTAACACTTCCAAGCCTCCTGTTACTACTAGTAGTAATCCCCCAGGTGGTGGGAGTGCCCCCAAGAATTTGGGTGGATTCACGTTGGGAGTTCCTGGGGACTCTGGCCTAACCAGGTCCCCTAACTCAGATTCTCTTGTCTGTGAGAATGGCATGGGGTTTGCCATCTTCACTGATTGTCCCAACACTTTGGGCAAATACAGACAGGAGCCCCTCATCAATGGACTAACAGTTGAAGCCTATAGAGACACAGGGGCTAGCATCACCATGGTGACTGAGAGCCTAGTCCCCTCAAGGCAACTTATACCTGGTGCCACATACCAGGTGACAAACATTGATGGAGTGCAGAAAAATCATCCCATGGCAGTGGTAAGTCTCAGCTGGGGAGGTGTCACTGGCCCCAAGAGAGTGGCAGTGTCATCAAACTTGCCTGTAGATTGCCTACTGGGGAATGATTTAGAGATCTCAGCCTGGGCTGAGGTAGAACAAGAAACCCATTCTAAAATGGTAAATCATCCTGAACAGGTTAGGAGGGCTGTGCCAGGCTCAGCCCAATCCCAAATAGATTCCTTCCCTGAAAAGGTTAGCAGGGCTGTGATGGTAACAGCCCATACCCAAACTGAGTCCCTTACTGAAAAGTTTGGTGGGGTTGTGATGGCCACAGCCCAAACTCAGACTGATAATAGTGTTGTGAAGCCTGAAACTATGGATCACTCCACTCAAACAGAGAGCATTGAGTAGGAAGAGAAATCTCCCTCCTACCAGACCTTAGGAGAGGATCAGCCTCCTCAGGGAACTGATCTTACCCCTTGTGAAGAAACTGCCCCAGAGGTAGTCAGACCTAGCCTGGCAGAGCCCCTGATGTCAGTGGACCCTTCCAAGGTGGGACCCAGTCTGGAGCAGGTAACCTGCCCCTCTCTACCCTGCCTCAGTCAGCCCAGGGCTGTAGAGGTCAGGGAGGCCAGTGGTGGACCCCAAAGGGCCCCTGCTCAAAAGAACTCCCCAATCAGCAGATTAAGGGCACTGAAGCTAGTAGTCCTAGCCAAGTGAAAATAAAACAAACTCCTGAGGGATCCCCCTTAAAATTAGTTAGGGACTTCCCACAGATGGACACTGTTGGGGACAGCCAAACCTGGGACCTAAGTGCCCCAAACCTGACCTGTCCCTCCAGTAAGCCAAACAGAGGGACCCAGCCTCCAGCTTTAGGTAGCCAAAGGTTGACCCTGAGAGCATACAGCAACTCAGTCCTGGAAAGAAAGGCATGCATGGTGGTTAGTGATTGGAGGAAGCTGAGCCCAAAATTAGTGGAGCCTCACTTCAGTACTCCATATCAGCACCAGCCTTTTTCTTTACCAAAACACACCACAGGTAGAGATTCCCTATGGTGGAGACCCTCAGATACCCTTAGGGTGAGGGATTGCTTAGTGGACCATGAGATAGGGGGTAACCATGCCAGTGCATGCACCTCCTCATATGGCCACTCAGGCAATATAGGCTTACCTGGTCAAGGATAGCCTTATCTCCTTTCGTTTGGGGGGGGGGGGGGTTATGTAGGAAGGTGGATATCTGACTATGGTTACCCCAACTTTTTTCCTGGTGTTTTGCTGGTTTTTGACTTAGTTGGCCTGGGATCCTGCTGTTCAGGACCCCAGGCTTCCTGCTCTCCCTGTTAAAATGGACTCCATGTACCTTAGGTACTTATCCAATTGGATACTGGGTCACCTTATCAGACCCTGTACAGTGTACCTTAGGTACCCAGGGCATAGGTGCACCCAGGGCCTACCAGGGGCTGCAGCATGTATTATGCCACCCCTGGCTGGCCACCCAAATCTGACATAACTGGCTGCACGACAGCTGGGGCAAGGTGGTGTAATCACCCTTTGCTTTAGATATAGTATTCCTATATCTAACCCTAAAATGGACACATATATTCCTATCAGTCACTCCTATGGCAGGCCTTATCAATCCTGAAGGCAGAGTGCTTGGAATTATGTGAGATGGTGCTCTGGCATGAGCTGAGCCCGTTTGCAGCTTGCGGAACCAAGTCCTCATAGCTGTTCCATGATAACGCTATACCATATACTCTTAAGTGCATTATGAACCTCGCGGTCAAATGCTAACTTTGGCATAGCATTATCAAAACATGTCGAGCAAGGTGTCATACGAATTGGAATACTAACCCCTCGCCAATTCTGGCGACGGGGTTAGCATTCCACCCTTCTAGAGGGACACGACATGTATATAACTGTGAACCCCGGTTAAAGCTAACTCGAGCCTCAGCATCACAAAATGGATGCTGCCACCACAGACACAAGTCTGACCTCCTGCTGCTGGGAGTCCTTCCAGCGAGGGGGGCTCGGACAAATGGTTTCCTGCCTTGGGAGGTGCTAGCACCACCCCAGACAGGATTTTGTGTATTCCAGGTAGGCAGGGCTGAGAGGAAGGTGACTGCAAGTGGCACCCCGGTGCTCACTGTGCATATGCCGGCTCAAACCAGTTCCAGGGGCACACCAGCCCCTGAGCTGGGGAGAGACCGGACAAAGGAGAGGGGTGCAACCACCCCCCTCCTGGTCCCACCCATAGGGCAGGACCTAGTCGCGTGCCAGCCCCTTTTCTTAGAATAAAGGTAGGAGCGGGCACCCTTCCCAAATTGGATAATCTTGAAACTTGAACTACTTTCCACGAAAGTAACTCTTGTCATTCTCTGAAGACTCTCCCTTGTGGCTAAGGAGTAGCCACCCTGCACCAGCAGGCACCATCTAAGCGCTTGCGGTTTGCTGCACGTCCATCCTCCGGATCAAGACTGACCAGCTCGACGAGACCCGGATTCCCTGCCATCTCTGACCTCTACCTGCATCATCAGCCCAGCTGAGATTAGTGGGTGTGACGAGACCCCTTGGGACCGGCTATCTTCAAGACCTGCACGACGCTTAACCAGCACGACCGCCGAGGGATCCTCGAGTGGGTGCGCTGGGGTTTGAGAAGCCCCAACCCTGAGCAGCTCCAGCACCGAAGTCCAGCCCCCCAGCATCCACGAGATCTGCGTGGGGCCCTTCTGCTGCCTTGCTGTTTGCCACGTTGTCCGGTCACTTGCCCGTCGGCTAGTGGCCCTCCTGACGACGTACCACGACGTTTTCACCGCTGGTCTAGGTCCTCTAGACTGGCCCTTGCTCCTTGTTCAACAAGAAGTGCCCTGGACCCTCCTGATCCACTCCAGATGCCATTTTGATTCAACCGCATGGGCTTGCCTTTGCCAAGGCTTGTTGCTCCCATCCTGGATCCAACATCGCCGACAGCAGACACCATCGTGGGACAGCTCGCACCTCCAGCCTGGACGCCGACAACGCCTCCTGGCCCGTGTGGCTGCAGAGTCCAGCGTCACCCACTCACCTGATCGCGGTGACTTCATCCGGTGCCATCCTGGTGCCCACACAATCACTGGCTAGTGATTGAGAACTGAGTCCCCTCTGCTTTCAGGTCGTCTTCTTCACTGATCCAGCCTTGGATCACACTGAACATCTTCACTGGTCGCCTGCCAGCAACATCTTCTTTCAGGCTCCATAGACTACAACGAGGATTCCCGACGTCATTTGAACCCTATGCAGCCGCAGCCCCTGGGCTAGGTAACCCGAGCATTTCGGTGCTCCAGCACAGGTTCACTATCCTAGTGTCCAGATCCTTTTTCGTTTTTAGTCTACCTAGTCGGATTCGTCCGGAAACAGTAACTTTAGAATTACTAGCATCCATAGTCTTTGTCCGGCATCCCGCGTAAGAGTTCACACTCTGCACCCGGGTTCCCTAGGCCTCCTGCTCCTAACCTGAGGGTTCAGTAAGGAAGTCCTAGCGGTCTTGAAGCCTCTGGATCGTGATACTTACCTGCTAGTATTTCGCATTCCACTTTTAGAGTATATGGTTTTTCGTGCCCCTCGGGCATTTGTGTTCTTTGTGCAACTTGCAGTATTTTCTTAAGAGTTTTGCATTGTACTTAGCTCCCTGACTCATAAAGAGTTCAAGGTAGTCTTGTTATTAATAAATATCCTTTATTTTTTATAACAACTTGTGTGGTGTCCTTTCACTTGGTGTTCAAGGGGTATATGTGATGGTAAAACAGCTGTTTAACACGCCCTCTAGAGTTTAGCCTAAAGACAGCTCTTGTCCACGCTACTAGGATAGCTGGTCTATAAGCTTGACTTACAACCAATCATCAATAAGGGTTGTTTGGAATGATACAGAGTGATCACTAGAATAGTGAACACTATATATCAGGCCAACTTCTCACATGCATTACTGTGTCCCTATATGTTAACATGGTTTGCAGTGTGTGATTGTGAGTATGGCTGAATGGGTGACAGTGAATGAGTGAGTGTATCTTAGTGGGTGGTTGATTATGGATGAGTAAGTGACTACTAGAGCATTTGGGGGAGTCTCTGCTGGAGTGTGTTTAAATGCTTGGTGATATGGTGGTGTTTGTGAATGTACATTTGTGTGTGTGTGTTACTTTGTGAGCAGGGGGTTGAGTGGATGAGTGCAACTCTGACTGGGTGGATATGTGGCTGAGTGTATGTGGGTAAGCGGATGTAAAAGAGTAAGTATTGGTGTACTTGTGTGATTGCTAGTGGTTGCGTGTATGCATGTGACTGTGTGGGTGAGAGTATTTGTGTGAGAGTGTATGGGCATGCATATGTATATTTGTAATGTTTTTGTTAGTGACTACCTAGCTGCATTTGTGGTGAGTGAGTGTTTATGAATAAGTGTGAATGTGTGTAGCTGAGTGGGTGTTTGACAATGAATGTGGGTGAGTAGATTTCTACAGATGAGTGAGTGTTTGTAAATATGTACAGTGAATGCATGTATATGGTAGAGAAGGTATGTCAGTCTGATTGTGTGTGGTTGAGTGTGTATTTGAGACAATATGTGTTAGTGGCTTCTACAGTCATAATTATCTTACTCTTCGATGGTCGCAGCACTAAAGAAAGCTCTGGGTGCAGCATGCTATGGCGGGACCCGGTCTGAACTCTTATTTAACTTTCACACAAAGGTCCAAATTAAGGGAGTCCTGGGTGGGGTTTTAATAAATGAGCCTCTACTGCCCACTCCATGGACAGGTCTCGCCATTCTGCTGCCCAATTCACATACACCACCTGCCTCTACTGCCCTGTCCTCATACAGCTCCTGCCTCCACTGCCCATATACAGTTCTCTTCTCTGGTGCCTGTCCATTCACAGCTCCTGAAACTCACAAAGATACATTCTATTTGAACCAAGTTTTTTGATCAATCAATCAAAAGCTTTATTCGACCATGATAATGACAGTCATAAAAGCACAAAAAAATGTACAATTTGAATGAAATTTAAATTATAAAAATCATAGAATAAAACAGCACTAAAATTGCGAGTTCGCAAAACATTAAAATTTACACTTTATAAAATAGGTACACATATCAGATCCCACTTCCCCACGTTAAAAATTGCCTACAGTACCTCAAATATCAGACTTTTCCTTTGCTGTAGGACCTTTTTCAAGAACTTTGATACCCTCCAAGTGATATGTTTATTCTCTAATAGTTGTAGGCGAATAGGAGCCGGACGACATTGCCTAAGGCCTTATTGTCTTAAAAGAGGCAGTAGCCAGACTTTCCTTAACTCTGAAAACAGCTTGCAAAAAAGAGTTAGGTGGATAGTGGACTGCTCGTAGTAGGTGTCGCAGAGGCAGGGTGGAAGGAGTCTTTACCAATCATTCATTTTGGGTTTAGTCAGTAGTCTGTGAATAGTACCCAATGTGAATCTTATCAGGAGCAATCTATCAAGGCCACTTGGTACAAAATGTAGGTGGTGAGCCTAGGGAGGTGAGCATTAACTGATGTTGCATAACAGTAGGCTTAGTAACTTCACCTGCTGCTCTTAAAGAACCCAACAGATCGAGGCCCTCTTTCTTCAGAGCTTTTCTGGAGATCCGAAACATAGAACTGGGGTTTGTAAAATAGTCTGGGTGTCCTAGGTCATTCATGAACAGCGGACAAACCTGACCCAGGGGATCTTTAAACCCCCTCCAGCCTAATGCAATCACCCAGGATCTCTCTATTTAAGTGGGCCTGTTCACTAGCCCATATCCTGTGCCAAAGAAGTATTGGCTCCAATTGAATGAGGTCCGCTATATAAAGAAGACCTAGCTCCTCATGACATACAAAGGAGGACATGCCGTGGGGGACTGAAAGGATGTACAGCAGAAAAGTGTTTTCCACGAACTGTAGGGGGAGGGTTTTGGCGAAACCCCATACCCCAGCCCCATACATCGCGGCTGAGATACACTGGGCCAAATGCATTCGCAAAAGTTCACAAAAGTAGCAAGGGTACTAATTGATCTGCTAAATATAAGTTTTATCATCTCAATGGCACGTGTCCAAATATCATTCTGATTAAAAAGGACACAGAGGTACAAGAAAGTTCTTGTTGACGCTAGCTTCCTACCGTCCAAACGTATGTTCCTACCCATTTCCCTTTGAGCCCCTAAACCACAGCTCATGACAAAGTTCTTTCAGAAGTTGACGCTTAGACCCAGATCATGCATGAAAATGTTAAAACTGTCTAAGACCCTTTGCAGACCGTTTCGCATGCGCGCCATTAAAACAGCGTTGTGCGCATATAAAAGGCCCGGTATAGGCCGCCCTCCTGCTTGGGAAAAATCTTGTCCGCTCTTTAGCAGTGCATCAGCCATCCCTTTAATCTATAGATTATTCCTTTATAAGGACGAGAACCCTCACCCGTGGGTGACATACTTAATCATGGGGCTCCCTCCTCACATCGCGGCCGTAAGGAACCGGAGGTGGGTACAAATCCCCTCCAAAAACAGTGGATGAAGAGGAGCTGAGGTGTTTTAGATGGGGGATGCCTCTAATCAGTGTGAGTGAGTGAGGGGCAGAGTGCAACATCAAAATAAGTGAAAAGTGGAAACTATCGCCAGCGACTCTATATCTTTATTCAATGGTACCCTTGGACAGGATTAAAAGTTGAGAAGACTGGGGGTTCAGAGCAAATATACCCCCTAAGTGGTCAGCATGTTTCTGCCTTTGATAGACTCAAACAGGAGTTCTTAGGCATTCTTCAGGACCAGTAAACAATACAAGTCACTCTGCATACAGTGATGAAATAAATCAAATTAATCAGCTGGCCAGACTGGCCTGGATAGTTTGAAGTCACAACAATGATGGGTGAATAATACACCAGCTCCATCTGAAAAAAAATATATAAAGTTTGTCCTATATAACTATGTTGCATGTGAAATATCACAGGGCAAATTAACATTTTAACCCCTTTAGATTAAGTTACACATGACATCCCTCAAAAGGCAAAAGTGGGTTACCTGATGGAGGAGATACAATCTACCTCTCTACAGCCATATGGTATCCCAGGGCCAGCTCGGCTAATGAAATTGAAAACAGAAGAAAAAAAAACAATGGCAGTCCAGTGTGGTGACAACAGTACATACATGCTATGCGCCACGCCAGTCAAGGGTCAATTAGCACAAAAACACTGGACAACCCTATTAAATGCCAGGGATCATTGAGAGGGCCCACATCAATCTCAATATGCAGGTTAATATTCTAATCCACTACTGTTCACACATTCATCTCTAAATCTCTAAATGAGAAATGGTCAATCAAAACCAAAAGCAATAGCTAAGTGAGAATGAAGGACTCTATGGTGGAGTTATCATTATTAATATTATGACTCAGCCAATATCGAGATAATTCTTAGATCTCTGTATTGAATATTTATACAGCGTTGATATGATCAGAGATCTAAGAATTATCTCGATATTGGCTGAGTCGGCGGACCACCAATACTACGTATATAGGACCAGGTATCCAAGAGGAGCTGAGGTCCAGAAAAGGCTGTCCCACAATCGTACAGTCCTGATGAACACCCGCCCCTGATGCGCACAACCAGCGCATCGCCCCCCAGGGTCGAAAAGTCTACGCATTTTCTATATTGTGAAATCAACTTTATAAATTCTACTAGGAACCAAGAATTGATTGATATGCCTATTGGATTATTGCTCTTATAGTTAATGCTACTAATAATTTCATGACTTGACAATTTTCTACGTTGTTTTAAATGTATATGAGTCCTGCTCAAAATGTATGCGGTATATATGTTTTGTGTTTGTCTGGACAGCTATAATCAATGTTTTAATACAATTCAGAGAATATAAGAGTATATGACTAAAACGTTACTCTAATCTTCATTGTGGTCAGTGTGTTCTGTTTCATATTGGTATAGGTACCACTATCTTTGTACCCTTACAGGGACGGATGTTGTGAGTAACAAACCAGGGAATACTATATTACTGTGTATTTCAGTCCGACAGAACCATTATTATTGTACTGATAATCTTACCAGAAACTAAATCAGTGCAGATTGGAATGATCATGCACGGAGCCTCAATCGATGACTCCTCATACCGGGATGTGTGGTAATGCACATCTCGAGACCCACTCAAAAACGATTAAACCGCATGGACTGGTGGTGGTCTATAATAGCGGTGATCCAAACAAGCCATCTGGGGGGGGAGGGGGCGGGCAACGCTCACAGCATATAAAAGGAGGCCGACAGGACATTGGTTATATGTCTCAGTATTCTTTAAACGCTGGTGTGAGTGGTGGGCGCGAGCGAGGTCAGATGAACTCCGCTCATGCAAAGGTGCCAAGCACAGCCAGTCAGGGAATGCTGGCTGGCATCGAGGACCCTCGCTAAGACAGTGAAAAGATGTGATAGAGGTCTGGACAGAAATGGCAGTAACGGGTGTGCACTTAGCAAAGTGCTCCTCCGAGTCGCTGTATGCCTGGGGGACCCGGAGAGAGGGCAATCTCTCATAGTGAACCCTTTTAAAAGCGTTGATCAGTCAAACAGACGTGACGAAATGCATCATTAAAGTCAGATTATCGAAGCATTGTGGAAAATGTAGTTCCTTGCGCATAAGCTTAACACGTTTTCGTGAGGTATCAACATCAGTGGAAGTGAACGAAATAGTGGAAACATGCAAAAGGACACATCCTTAGAAGTGTTAAGGATACACTGAAAGCCGCCCACGTGGGCTGGTAAACAAAAGTTCAAAGGCGTATGTCTCTCTATGAACCATAATGGTATTCAATTCCCTGTGTGCAAGCCACCCATGGGATGTGTGGTAAAAAATCAAATGAGCGGAGATTAAGCGAACCAGGTCATATTGTCAAATGATGTTAGTGTAGTATAAAATTAGGAACCAACAGGCTCACAGGGGATGTGGTGCCACAGCGATGGCCAACCAAGGGTTTATTTTTAAACAAAGGCACATTCAGGGAGAAGCCACAAAAATAGTGGATTGGTTAAAAATATGGACTGATAATGATAGCTTGATAATCGATAGGTGTAAATGAGGAGAAATAATGTATGGACCCCCCAAGCTAAAGGCAATTCGAGAGGCCTCTTAAGCATACAAGGAGAGTTATGGCAAGGTCACGGTCTGGAAAGTGGAAGGCGGCAGAGCCTCCTCCAGACAAACGTGATCATCTAACCAGACTGGTCCACAAGATATCATCATTTTACCTCTCGGTGTTGCAACGGAGCCTGCGAAACAAAAACAATTCATGTGCGCCCATCTCTCTGACATATTTTGGCCTGTCAATAACTGTCCAGTAAATGTCACCCTCAGAGTGCCCCAGATTCAAAAAGTGTCTAATGAGTTTGGTGTTCTCTTTTTTGCATCTATTGGAACTTTGATGCCCACCTATCCTCACTTTCACTTTGTGTGTCGTCATCCCTATAAACAGTAAATTGCATGGGCATCGCAATTGCTAAATCCCCCCTTCTGTGTTACAGTTTGTCAAGGAGTTTAGCACCCATTGAGTAGCGAGTCCTAGGTCTATACAGAAAAGCCTAGATGTGAAAGCACAGACAGAACAAGAGCCACAGGGCAGTGTCCCTTTGCAGGGGTTGATGACCATAATGTGTTCTGTCTGTCACTGGTGTTACGCTGCTTGGGCATGGATGTACTATCATATCCTTGATAGTCAGATGTTTCAATACAAAGAGGGGCTTTGAAAGGTGTGTGGAGCCAGTGTTGAGAATATGCCAATTCCTATTGATAGACTTTTTCATTATTTCTGTCAAGTGACTGTAGGTACTGACACAAACTAGCCGATCCATAGGGCTCTTTATTACAATGTCAAGTAAAGCATCACAGTTATTATTTCTTACTCTCTTGCATGCTTTGTTTATAACATTGGTGGGATAGGCACACTATTGTAACTGAGAACTCAATCTTTGTGCATGTTCCTTGAATTTCCTTATTTCAGTGCAGTTTTGCCGCAGCCTCAAAAATGTACCCACTTGAAGGTTATTCCTAAGTGAGATCCTACTACTTGGCAATCAACCCAAACTCCCCACCAAACTTCTGTGGCCATCATGCATGGGACCTACTCCCATCCCAAAAAAGAAATAAAGAGCCTAGGTGTCTGGCTCGACCAGGATCTCAGTTTCCAAACACAAGCGAGGAAAACCGCGGGAACCTGCTTTGGCCACTTACGCACTGCACACAAAATCCTCCCTCTCTTACCCCATCACTCCAGAAAACTCTTCATTCAGGGCCTGATCTTGTCCAAACTAGATTTAGGAAACGCTCTATACCTTGGCGCTCCGAAATCGGTCATCAACAAACTTCAACATGTCCAGAACCTGGCAGCCAGGCTGCTAACAGGCACTAAATCGGATTCTCTGCAAAGCCTGCCCTAAACTCTTTAAACTGGCTTCCAATCCCTGAAAGAATAAACTTTAAGACCCTCCGCATCACACATAAAATCCTTCAAGACAAGGGACCCCCAATCTTGAGATCCCTGATCAAACCATACAAAGCTAACAGGAAGCTAAGATCCGACCTCCTCTCCCTGGCAGGCGTCCCCAGAATCAAGAAAGTACGATCAGGAGGACGTCTATTTTCATACAATGCCTCCAAGCTTTGGAACTCCCTACCCCTCAACATCCGTAAGGAGACCAATCTACTAAAATTACGCAGGCTCTTGAAGACCTGGCTGTTTCCCTAGGTCACTCTGTTCCAGATGTAATCTCGCGAGTCCAGCGCTGGGACGCCCACGGGTAGCTACGCGCTCTATAAATCCACTACCAATTCCGAGTGGGTGTGAAAGATGGTGTAATTCAAAAGTGAGTTCCGAGCCATATGTTTTGTGTACAATTCATAGTGAATGCCCCAATTTCTCGGATATAGCAAGAGGTCCAAGAATGGTACAGAAACTTTACTTGACTCATGAGTGACCTTCAGATGGGGATTTCTTATATTCAGCCCGGTCGCAAACGTATCTAGAGAGGCCACTGAACCTTCCCATATTACCAGTATGTCATCGATATATCTCTTCCAAACTTTCGTGTCTCGTCCTTATAAAGGAATACTTTTCCTTAATAAACAAAAACAAACAGTTCAAGTTGAACGTATCTTTTTGAGAGTGTCAGGTATTGACACTTGGGATTATCTCCCATGGATCCTTGGAAAGAAGTTAGAAGAATTGAATAAACTATTGGCGAAAACCAGAGAAGGGAACTTGAGATATAAGATCAACAAAGTTGAAGAAGGATATGGATCGTTTTACACACAGAAAGCATATCCTTACATGAAAGGCGATTATACACCGGCATCAACTAAGAGTAACAATGGCAGGGGGGGCTAGAGGTTGGAGGCAGTGCACGGATGACTGGACTTCAAATTCTGAAGAATGGAGTACCTCAGGAGATTCCTATTATTCAAGCAATTCCAACACATCTTTCCAACCAAGAAATCACCATTACAGAGGTGGATATGACCATTGTAGCCACCACGACCATGGGGTTGCCCACAACCCCAGTTCCATCCAGTGTCCTTTGGAGCACCAAGCTATCCTTTTTTAGGACAGAGCCGTGGTGGTAGAGGACAAAGAAGAAGAGGGTCCAGGATCAATAACCACCAAGAGTCGCAGAGGGTAAAATGGGATCCCTCACTCGAGCAGCGAATCACATGGAGCATGACACAGGACCAGACACCGTCGGCAAGTTGTTCACTTAATTATCAACCTCAGGTCCCAAACTTTGATCCCTTTGGAGCATGAGGTCCTAAATAAGGGACAAGGATTTGTACCCACACACTTAGGAGATGACTTCACCACATGGATGGAGTTAGCAAAATTCTTCTGGAAAGTACGATTTAATTATTTCTTTCAAGAAATGACGATTGAGAACCCTGATCGAGACACAACTTAATGCTTAAACCAAAGTCCACCTTCAACCCACCTCTCCATCTGGTGCCGGTAGAAGTGACGACATTGAGAAAGCTATTATTAAAGAGTTTGAGAAACTTAGGCCTTCAGCGGGGGTTCCTTTCTGTGATGTATCCAAGAAGGAACTGGACTGTCTTCCTACATTGAGCTCAGATCCTGAGATTGTGATAAAACCGGCAAACAATTATCATAATGGATATGAATACTTACCACTCGGAATGTCTCCGTCAACTGAGCAACAAGCAATACTACTGACGGCTCTACCTTGATCCCACATCTCGTTTATCAAATAACATCAAGACCATGGTCGACCAAGCTCTAGAATCCGACTGGATCACAAAAGGCGAAGCTGAATTTTTAGCTAACACGCGACCAAAGACACCCCACGTCTATGTGTTACCTAAGGTGCACAAACCACAGAGGCCACCGCCGGAAAGACCAATTGTTTCCATGATTGGCTCACTATCGGAACCACTTTCTCAGTTTGAGGATTGGTTTCTACGCCCTCTGGTTACAGAAATGCCTTTGTACCTGCAGGACACAAAGCATATACTCAACACATTGACAGAGATGTCTTTTGACCCAGAGATTCATATTTTAGCATCTTTCGATGTAGAATCTCTGTATACAAATATCCCACAGGATGAATACTTGAACACCATAAGGTCTCTATTGGAAGGATGAGAACGGGAAGACTTAACACCTACTTCCTTTGTGCTCCAATGCGCCACAATGGCAATGAAGGAAAACTTCGTCAAATATGGTGAACAACTATACCTGCAGGTCACTGGAACGTCTGTGAGCAGAACATTTGCCCCTAGTGTGGCAAATTTGTACATGCATGATTGTGAAACCAAACACATATATCCTGCTGAGAACCCATACACTTCCAGCCTGAAAGTTTGGAACGGATAGATCGATGACATACTGGTAATATGGGAAGGTTCAGTGGCCTCTTTAGATATGTTTGCGACCTGACTGATTTGAAGAAATCCCCATCTGAAATTCACTCATGGGTCAAGTAAAGTCTCTTTACCATTCTTGGACCTCTTGGGGGCATTGACTCTGAATTTTACACCAAACATATGGCTCAGAACTCACTTTTGAATTACATCAGCTTTCACCCCCACTCACTTAGAAATAACCTTCACGTGGGTCAATTTTTGAGGCTGTGGCGAAAATGTACTGAAATAAGGAAATTCAAGGAACATGCATAAACATTGAGTTCTCACTTATGCCAGCATGCCTATCCCACCAATGTTATACACAAAGCATGCAAGAGAGCAAGAAACAATAACCGTGATGCTCTAATTGACACTGTAATAAAGAGCCCTGTGGATCGGCTAGTTTGTGTCAGTAACTACAGTCACTTGACAGAAATAGTGAAAAAATCTATCAATAGGAATTGGCATATACTCAACACTGGCTCAACACACCTCTCAAAGCTCCTCCTTGCATTGAAAAGTATCAGAATATCAAGGATATGATTGTACATAAACTCACATGCAGCGTAGCACCAGCAATAAGACAGAACAAATTATGGTCATCAACCCCTGCAAAGGGACACTACCCATGCAGCTCTTATTCTGTCTGTGCTTTCATGTCTAGACTTCTCCCTCTAGACTTGGGACTCGCTACTTAATGGGTGCTAAACTCCTTGACAAACTGTAACATGGAAGGGGTGATTTATCTATTGTGATGCCTATGCAATTTACTGTATAAAGGGATGACGACACACAAAGTTAAAGTGAGGATAGGTGAGCATCGAAGTTCCATTAGATGCAAAGAAAAACCCACAAAACTCACTAGACACTTCTTGAATCTGGTCGACTTGGACAAGCACTGTGGTAAGTGCACACCCGTAACCAGTCTTTCTGTCCAGACCTCTATCACATCTTTTCACTGTCTTAGCGAGGGTCCTCGATGCCAGCCAGCATTCCCTGACTGGCTGTGCTTGGCACCTTTGCGTGAGCAGAGTTCATTCAACCTCGCTCGCGCCCACCACTCACACCAGCGTTTAAAGAATACTGAGACATATAACCATTGTCCTGTCGTCCTCCTTTTATATGCTGTGAGCATTACCCGCCCCCTCCCCCCCAGATGGCTTGTTTGGATCACCGCTATTATAGACCACCACCAGTCCATGCGGTTTATTCAGTTTTGAGTGGGTCTCGAGATGTGCATTACCACACATCCCGGTATGAGGAGTCATCGATTGAGGCTCCGTGCATGATGATCATTCCGATCTGCACTGATTTTGTTGCTGGTAAGCTTATCAAGACCTTTACCCAACCAATAGGTGAAGGCCCCCAACAACCCCACCACAGAGTCCTTCATTCTCATTTAGCTTTTGTTTTTGTTTTTAATTGACCATTTCTCATTTAGAGAGGAATGTGTAAACAATAGCAGATTAAAATATTTACCTGCATATTGAGATTGATGTGGTCCCTCTAAATGATCCCTGGCATTTAATAGGGTTGTCCAGTGTTTTTGTGGTAATTGACCCTTGACTGGCATGGTGTATAGGATGTATGTACTGTTGTCCACACTAGACTGCCATTGTTTTAATTTTTCTGTTTTCAATTCCATTAGCCGAGCTGGCTCTGGGATACTATATGGCTGTACATAGGTAGATTGTATCTCCTCCATCAGGTAATCCACTTTTGTCTTTTGACGATATGATGTGTAACTTAATCTCAGGGGGTTAAAATGTTAATGTGCTCTGTGATATTTCACGTGCAACAGTTATATATGGCAAACTTTATATTTTCTTTTTCAGATGGAGATGGTGTAATATTCACCCACCATTGTTGTGACTTCAAACTATTATGGTCAGTATAGCCATTTGATTCATTTCATTTATTTGATCACTGTTTGCGGAGTGACTTGCATTGTTTTTTGGTCATGAAGAATGCCTAAGAACTCCGGTTTGAGTCTATCAAAGGCAGAAACATGTTGACCACTTATGGGGCATATTTGCTCTGAACCCCTGTCCTCTCCACTTTTAATCCTATCCAAGGGTACCACTGAATAAAGATATAGGGGGATATTCTCAAGAGCGTGCGATGATCATCAGCAAAATCGGTAAACGCAATCTTTCATTTCGCCGTCTATCACGGGAAAATATCTCCGTGTTAACGTCCTATTCACAACATGGCGGTAACATGCAATAGTTTCCGGATAACATGTCAAATGTCCGCAATTAAATCACCGGGACGCGATAAAAATTCAAAAACGAACGTGAAAAAAGTTGTGATGGGCCCAACCGTGATAAACAAATTAGCGATAATGTGCGCCAGGCCTGCAATTCACACGTCAGGTTGGAAAAATCACTGTAAAAATTGAAAAAAAAACACAAACAGAACCAAAACACCTGTGAAGCACAATGGAGGTAGCACAAGCAAGTACAGAAGACAACCAGAACCCCACAAGCCCCATGGAGGACCAACCTGGGACCTTGGGGTCTGGTAATGGCAAGGCGAAGAAGAGGAAGACGCGGTTCATTCCGCAGGAAAACAGAAGCCTGATAGCAGAGGTGATAGAACACCATCAACTACTGTTCATCACCCCCGCTGTGTCATTGGGAACAAAAAACTGAATATGGCAGTCCATCGTGGACAAGGTGAATGCAGTCGGTGTGCTGAGGAGGACAATGGAAGAGGTCAGGAGGCGCTGGAATGATGTGAAGCGCAAAACCAAGCAGACACTCTGCAACAACCAGAAGGCAGCAATGCAGACTGGAGGTGGGAGTCCAGCGCCACAGGAGGAGCTGGATGAGATGGAGGAAATGGTGTCCACAGTTATCAGTGAGGAGACGGTGGCTGGAGTCAGGGGACCGGACACTGCTCAACATGACCTAACACAACAGCAACAGGGTGAGTAATGACCAGGGACTGAGGGGACAGGGGGAGGTGGGCACACATGCACAATTACGCAACGCACAGTGCACATCCTCAATGACCCTGGAGCATGTCCCTGATCCCCTTGGCACACTGCAGCAAACATAGAAACAGCAAGTAGGCCCTCCTCTACTATGTGCCTAGAGGGTGCCCTTCACAACCAACCCATGCAGATGAGCCAAACCCATCAAAGCAGCTTGTCTGTGAGCCACACTGACAATGCAAGTGACACTGCATGATGAATAACATGGCTGCAGTCAATATGTTATGAAATGTTGCACACCACAACACTGAGGTGGACCACATCCGTAAAGGAGCAGGTCACACTCTGACACATCCACGTGCACAAATAACCCTTGACGTCAACAACACATCTGGGGACAAACCATGCCCCACACTCCCAACTGCCACCAAGAGCTCAATGTCCACAAGTATGCAACATCTCAGCACTGTACAAGCACAGAAGTCAAAGGTACACCGCCTGAAAGGGATAAGGGGCAGCAAAGCCAGAACTGCAGGGGTGTCTCCCCTAAAATGCAGCACCCACACATAACATTCAGGGCACATCAACATTGACAACAATGTGATACAAACTGCAACAAGTTCACACCAGAACAGAGGACACAAGTGGTGCCACCTGTGTGTAGAAACTGGTCAATCACATTTGGCATAGCAGGGAAATGTGAGTTGATAATTTACAAGTGCAAACACGCATCCATGATGTTGTCAAAATGTCCACTGTCCCGCATCAAATAGGCAGCTTCTCCCAAACAGTCACAATGTTCATTGTCATGCAGTCTGTATGTAAACTTGTACAATGCGTCAACATACATGTGAACACAATGTTAAACTGCATCCCCCATTCACATTGCAGAGGGAAAATCAACACATCCTGCCGAGCAGACCGAACATCTCTTCACTGAATGCAAAGAGGACCTACCCAACATCGACACCTATGCCCTCCAACAGCTCATGGACAGCCTCAGCACCCCACCTCCAGGAGCAGGGCAGACCCGCTGCATCAAGGAGGCACCACTCCCTGCACAGACCACACAGCAGGAAGCACCCACCACCACAGCTGTCTCCCAGGACCCCCCGAACAACACATGGCCTTCCAACGCCGTGTGTTGGGGTGCCAGGAGAATAATATCCACATTTGTAAAGCGCACAATCACCCGTTAGGGTCTCTAGGCGCTGGGGGCCGTCGGGAAGATTAAGCAAGCTATTGCCCAGAGTCACATGGTGCTGGGCTAATCTGCTGCCGGTGCCGGGGATCGAACCGTGATCCCCAGATTCCGGAGTCAGTCGCCCTGGCCGCGGCGCCACACCTCTTCCTCCTGGCTGATTAGGTGGAGGTGGGGTTCGACCTTATGGCATCCAACTAGTTGCCATACGTGGGTGCCTAAGTCCCATCAAGGACCACACACAGTCCCTAACTGACACCCACAGTCTGTTTCATACTATCCAATGATCGATGGCTAACACTGCTGGAGTCCTGGACAACTGTCCAGTCAGAGTGGCTCCAGCGTTGTCAGCCAGGAGTTGGGACACATGCGGAGGAACATGGAGTACATGGAGCGGACGCAGGCGGAAAAAATGCCTGCCACAGCTGGATACCCACGAAAGGTAGCTGGGTTCTTCCATGCCCTGCAGACCCGCATCATGGCATTGATACCACAAGGCCAGGCGCGGATGAATGCTGCTACTACTTCATCCACATCCCCGCACCCTGAAGTGTCAGTGCCACACAGTGCGGCAGACATTCTACCTCCGGCCCCTGAGGTATCACTGCCACACAGTGCTGGAGACAGCACACCACCACCCACATGGGAGGCACATGAAACAGCAGAGGACGAAGATTTTGATGATTCTGCCTTACTGGTAAGAAGGGAGAAGTAGCACTCAACTCCACCATATGGCTTGTGTCTGCTTTATTCTGCCCTCTGCATCACCACCTTCCACTGTCCCCCGATGCACTCCGCGACACTCACCTTGGACCTCGAAATGGACTGCAATATTCTGTTTGGTCACCAATGACACAGCTATCAGACTGCGGAGTGGACTCTTCCTCTCCCGATGTACTTGTCATTCCCTGAGGGACTCTGGCTGGCCCTCCACGGGCCAACAATGTAAAGTAGGGTTTGCATGGCCCTGTACTGCTCCAGCTACAACACTCCTGTGAATGTACATTAAACATTCAAATTCACACAGATGTGTCATGTCTATGTGAAAGTATGGATGAATGTAGGGTCAGTGATTCCCCCTTACGTCCATGTTGCTCATGTTGTGGGACTAGAGTCACAGGGTGCAACATTACCGATTGCAGTCTGGGTGGCACCGCCACTACAACAGGGACACATGCATTAGTTACTTTCTTGTCCAGCCCAGAACGGAACCACGCTCAGAGCCCTGGGGTCATTGTTCAAACCCCTACGCTGGACTGGCATACGCCAGGCCAGCCCACTCTCCTTACGCTTACAGGGAGGACGACAACGCTCCATGCCCCAGGTCTTCCCTGTAGTGATCTGCTGATCACAGGTCTAGTTGTCAGCATGCCACAGCCACTCCCTTGGGGCTGCTTTACACCCATACCACACCCATCCAGCACAGGAGTCACAGGACATGTGACCCTGGAAATAAAACGGGGCGGGCGCAAGTGCTCGAGGCCATTTTTACTATCTATCTTGGTGTGTCCGTGTGGTTATTATTTATGCATGAGGGCCTAGGGTCCTACCACATCACATTCCCCACTGCCGGAGGTGACATGATGGCGTCCGCACCACGAGACTCAATCATAATGGGCCCATGACTTGCGGTGCACAGAGTAGGTGGCAGTTGATGCACTTTGGCCGGCATGGGCCTACCGCAAAGAGACGGTGACTTGCGGTACACAGAGTTGGTGGCAGCCGAGGCACTTTGGCCGGCACAGGCCTCCCGCCATGTGGCAATGACTTGCGGTGCACTGAGTTAGTGGCCCCAGAGCTGAGCGGGTGTGCAGTTGGCGATGATGCATAGACCTCGATACGCCATCCTGCCAATCAAGGTTCGATATGATTGTGAGCCCAGCTGGACCACAGTATAGGCAGAAGGCAGCAGGCTACACAGACATGACTCTGCGGTGCGATGCAGCAGTGTGCGATGGGGGCCTGTGGCGCAGGATCCAGGGATTGGCTGAGGAGGTTGCACTGGCACGTGGTGGGCCCTCTTGGTGACACGCCGGTGGTGGCAGGTGAGCATTGAGGCCTAGTTGCTCAGGGGCGGGCAGTCCTCGCTGGGCAGTGGACAGGTCTGGGGACCAGGGCTGGAGCACAGCAGGGGCACAGGATCGCATAGGCACCAACAGTCACGGCTGAGCCCTAGTGGCTAGGTGGGGGGACTGAAGGTATATGGGTATCAAGCTGATACAAAAAGTGATGCTAACAGGTATGGGAAATCCTGCATCATGAGACCGTAACAGACGTTCGTGTGACCGTAACCTTCCTTTTCTTTCTTATGGAGGTTATGATTACACGTACTTCTGTTACGGTCTTTTTGAGCAGGATTTGTCATTCCTGTAAGCATTCCGGTTTGTCCAAGTGCTATACGCTGTACCAGATTGGGTTTGAGACTATACGGACGCTTGATCATTGTCACCATTTGTCCAACAGGTTTCTGAATACTGACTTCCGGAGTATGGAATTGTATTGGGGAGTTCCCGCAGCATATGCAGTTACTTGACTCCACACGTTGCCCTGATGAAGTTCCCCATTGGACGTTGGCTGTGCTTTTCGTATTGGTTATTTGTGTATTTGTAATAAAGGACTGTTTTTGCACTACTGTTGACTACTGGACT
Organism: Lissotriton helveticus; assembly: GCF_964261635.1. NCBI lineage: Eukaryota > Metazoa > Chordata > Amphibia > Caudata > Salamandridae > Lissotriton > Lissotriton helveticus. The sequence goes on along the minus strand of NC_136065.1, from coordinate 11,739,169 downwards.
TCATGACCATGTGCACCCCCATTTCAGTTGCTTCAATCTTGGATCTGGGGCACAGAGGCATCTGGTAATGACTTGCATTGGGGTTGTTTGCACAGGAACACGGATGGGAACTGTTGTGTGGTGCGGGTACAGGGGCCCGCCGTTGCTATTGTGGACATGCATCCAAGACATGTGTGAGGAAGTTCGATAGGGATGGCCGTGAGACTCCTCCGACTCTGGCTGTTGTTGGCTGGGAGGTACCAGGGACCAACAGGTGCAGCACAGCCAGCAACGTTGTCTGCGGAGGGATGTCGGTTATCTGCTGTGTTGGTACCGTCAGCCTCTGGGCAATGTGGGGGTCGGGATGCGGAGGATGTTTGTCCTTTTTTGCCCGTAGTGGGCAATGACTTCCTCTGGCGTTGAGTCTCTGAGGCTGGTGCGTGTTAGGAACGTCCGCTGTCCGGTTCTGCGCTGCCTCGGTGGTGGTCCAGGGGGTCATGGGGGTGGTGGCGGTGGGTGTTGTGGACCTCTTGGGTCTCCGAGCTGCATGATCAGTGTCTCCATGACATTTGTTGGTCTTCAGATGTGGCTCTGGGCTAGGCTCCCTTTCATACTGAGGGTAGTCGTCCTGCTTAACACCAGTAAAAGGCAGGTGTTAAATCCCTGCTGCTAACACGCCTTATCGTCTGTTTTTAGATCGCATCGCAGATCTGGCTGGCCGTTGAGAATATCGCGAAGTGGTGTTTTTGCACTGGAAGGCCTACTCTGCATATCATTAGCGTGGATCACTGAAATAATATCGAGGGACAGAATATCGACCAACAAAAATATCGTTGAGAAAATATCGAGAGACAAAATATCGAGTTTCTATCTACAAACAGGTAAGTACAAAAATATCGAGTAAAAAATATCGTTTACAAAAATATAGTTGTAAAAAATATCGACTTTAATAAAAACAATGTTTAATTACATTAATATAAAAAATTAATTACTAAAATATACTTAACAATACTTAAAATAACTTTTAATAATTAAATAATTAATGAAAGTAAAAAAATTATATTTTTTTAATCATATTTCTTGAAACATATATATATAGTAACAACATGTTATTAAATAATAGCCAATATTATTAACGTACAAATACAAAACAGTAAAAATTACTATTCCCACTCCAGTGGGTGCAACAGTAGGGAAAGCGTTGGATAGCGTAGGGGTTAAAATTACTATTCCCACTCCAAAGAGTGCAACAGTGGATATATGACGTTACAACGCACTACCATTACAACGTAAGTATTGGTAAGTATATAATAATTTTTATAATTTAAGTTATTTAAAATTAATTTAATATAATTTAATTTAATTTAATTTCATTAAATTAATGTAAATTTAATTTTACTTTATTTTTACACTGTACCCCTGTACCCCAAAAACCCAAAACTGACCCTGAACCCTAAAAATAAACCCTTTACCCAAAAACCCAAAACTGACCCTGAACCCTAAAAATACCCCTTTACCCAAAAACTAAAAACTGACCCTGAACCCTAAAAATACCCCTTTACCCAAAAACTAAAAACTGACCCTGAACCCTAAAAATACCCCTTTACCCAAAAACTAAAAACTGACCCTGAACCCTAAAAATACCCCTTTACCCAAAAACTAAAAACTGACCCTGAACCCAAAAAATACCCCTTTACCCAAAAACTAAAAACTGACCCTGAACCCTAAAAATACCCCTTTACCCAAAAACCAAAAACTGACTCTGAACCCTAAAAATTCCCCTTTAGTTTAACATAATTAGCAATAAATCAATTAAATTAAATTAATTACCAATTACATTTTAATTAATTAACAAATATTTTTTAATTAACAATTAATTAAATATTACTACCAATTATTAAATTTACATATTTAATTAATTATAATTAAATTACTTCCCACCCTATTCCCCTATAAACCCACAACCCGCTACAGGAAATAAATTATTTTAATTTACATAATTAGCAATTAATCAATTAAATTAAATTAATTACCAATTAAATTTTAAATAATTAACACATATTATTTAATTACCAATTAATTAATTATTACTACCAATTAATACATTTACATATTTAATTAATTATAATTAAATTACTTCCCACCCTATTCCCCTATAAACCCACAACCCGCTACAGAATAAAATTACACAATAATTTAAAAAAAATCATTAATTAAAAATAATTATAACATAAAATGACACTTTTCACACATATTATAACATAAAAACACTATAAATAATTAAATATTATTTAAAAAACGATATTTTTTACTATCTAGATTATATACTTGGATATTTTCACTTTCTATATTATTTACAGTCGATATTACTTCACTTACCTTAAAAACGATATTTTGGCTGTCGATATTCTGTCTTGTCGATATTTTGTCCAAACGATATTTAAAAGTCGATATTCTGTCCAAACGATATTTTGGAGTCGATATTATGTCTGTGCACCTATTAGCGTTAGTTGTCGCTCTCATCCATGGCAATGTTTTTTGCAGAAGCTATCGCTAGAAAACTGGTAATATCGGCAGTTTACATCAGCTTCAGCATATGGTGATAATTCTTTCGCCACTTTGGCTGCGCTAAAGTGCTGATAACTCGGCGATAAGTCCTTGAGAATATACCCTTCAGAGTCCCTGGAGATAGTTTTACGTTTTCACTTATTTTGATTTTGCACTCTGCTCCTCACTCATTCACACTGCTTAGAGGTATCTCCCATCTAAAACACCTCAGCTCCTCTCCACCCACTGTTTTTGGTGAAGAGCTGTAGCCCACATCTGAGACCTTGCAGCCCCGATGTGAGGAGATAGCCCCATGATGAAGCATGTCACTCACGGATGAATGAGGGTTCTCGGCCATGTAAAGGAATACTTTTCCTTAATAAACCAGAAAAAACGGGTTCAAGTAGAACTTATCTTTTGTGAGTTTTAGGTATTGATAGGGAGCGATACGTTCTCACTTGGGATTGCCTCACTTGGACCCTTAATGTGATTTTCATTCACAGTTCCTGCCTGTGTTGCTCTGCCATGCACAGCTCCTGTCTCTGCTTCCCTGTCCATGCTCTGTTCCTGCCTCTGCTGACCTGTTCATAGACAGCTCCTGCCTCTGCTGCCCTGTCCATGCAAAGCTCCAGCCTCTGATGCCCTGTCCATGAACAGCTCCTGCCTCTGGTCTCCTGTCCATGCACAGCCCCTGCCTTTGTCGCCCTGTCCGTGCACAGCTCCTGCCTCCGCTGCCCTGTCATGCAGAGCTCCTTTCTCTGCTGCCCTGTCCATGTGCAGCTCCTGCCTCTGCTGCCCTGTCCTTGCACAGCTCCTGCCTCTGCTGCCCTGTCCTTGCACAGCTCCTGCCTCTGCTGCCCTGTCCTTGCACAGCTCCTGCCTCTGCTGCCCTGTCCATGCACAGCTCCTGCCTCTGCTGCCCTGTCCATGCACAGCTCCTGCCTCTGCTGCCCTGTCCATGCACAGCTCCTGCCTCTGCTGCCCTGTCCATGCACAGCTCCCGCCTCTACTGTCCCATCCGTACACACCTCTTGCCTCTGCTGCTCATCCATATACAACTCTCACCTCTCCTCAGTAGACTCTCCTCTCTATACTTCAGAAGTTTTTTCAGATGCTCGGTGCACTCGAAGCTCTCTTCAGAGTTCCCTTGGTCGTGGTTGCCTGCGGCCGGGTCTAGACTTGCAGGGAGGTTCTGCCCATCATATGCATATTGCTCAAACCACTTAGCAGATCCATCTTCTTGGAGCTCACAGCCCTCCATCGCCTGTACCACGTGGATACCTGAGAAGAGGGCAGAGGAGAGGATAAGTAAAGGGGACATCTGTGCTTATTCGTCAGGTTTGTGAACACAATGATTGTCTTCACCCCCCACCCCACATATCATTCCCACTCCACCCAAATCTCTCAATCACCTCTTATAAGGACTAGAGATCAGGCCTTTTTTAGGTCTACTGTTTGACAAGAATATACGTATAAATTGCTTATTTAAAGGGGCTTTCAGCCGTTGTCTTAATGCATTGGTCTGTTGGTGTGTAAATTCTTCATGGATGGCCTTTTTATACGAAAATTTCTATTTCACAACATTCCAGATTGTGTCCATTTAAAACTGTTCGTTATGAAGTTACAACTTTTCTTAATATGAGCACAAGGCATGTTCTAACTGCACTCCTGTATGTCATATGTGTGCAATTAATTTTCTAATTGGTCTCCTATATATTATACTGGTATGCATTTTAATTGATGATAATAGTTATATTTGTAAATTTACTTCTGTTTTTTCAAATTCTTTTTAATGATTTTAAACCATTACAAAAGAAACTGCAAATGCATCAAACACCGTGAATAGGCCATGAGTTACAGGGGTCACACAAGAACATACAGCTTGTTTCTGTGGTCTCAGCCTAGCTTAATTCTTTACATTTGTGTCCTAATCAAGTTCATGATAATATTGCAAGCTTACCCAAATCGATTGGTGCAGCACTAGATGCTGATTGGCGCTCATGCACCATACCCAAACATCAAACTTCAAAACATGAATAAACAATCAAATCATGGAGATTATGTTACGAATCTGGGTCGGGCCGAAGGGTGGAAGGGTGTGGAGGGGGGGCCCAAGGCAGTCTTGTCTTACGACCTGTGTTAGAGACTCCCCAATCTATTAGGTGTGAAAGAGGTGAAGGGCTCTTCATCTGGGGTTACATGCAAATAAGGGTTAGCCCTCTGACAGATGTTTCACCAGTGGGGACCAGATATAGTCGATCCCCTTCCTGAAGTCATCCACTATATCGCCATTCGTTCCATTGCTAGCACACGCCTTAATCTAGCAGGACATTGTGTCGGGGAAGGGGCCTCCACCTTCTTCCGTGCTGCGGCTATCGCCATCTTGGCCACACCAAGGCACAGCCACATGATAGACCGATCCCCTTGGGCTTCATTATTTCAACCCGTGGTCCCAGATCCCAAAGAGAGTATGCACTATAGTGGCTGGATTGGGTAGCCCAGGCTCTGCTGAATTTGGGACAGGATTTCCTTCCAGAATGGCTGAATAGAGGGGCAGTCCCACCTGATGTGGCGAATGTCTCTCAGAGGCCCGCAACCCCTCCAGCATCTGTGTGTTAGGGAATATTTTGTGTAGTTTCTGGGGGTGTAGATACCATTCGTACATTATTTTATAATGGACCTATCTTAAAAACATAGATCAGGGGGGGCGTGGCCAAGATGGCGACGGAGTAGGACGTGTTGCAGAGTCCCTCCGGCGCCGCCACCTTCTTAGCCTTGTCATAGCCCCTGGAGAAGCTCGATTTTGGTGCCTCCCTGCCCGCTGTGAGTTCCGAGGCAGTGGGGCGAGCTCCGGCGGCGAGATCTGATCTCCCGAGGCGCTGTGGCGGCGGCGCCTCGCCACGCGGCTTGTGGCGTGGAGAGGCCTGTAATCCCCGACCTCGGCTGGAAGGAGTGGCCGGGGGTGTGCGCTTCTGGACGGGGAGCGGACGCCAGCAGGGGGCCGAGCAGCGCCGCGGACGCCGGCTCTTCCGGCGGTGTAACTATCAGCGCCACCGCCTACTCCCGACGCCTGCTGAGGAGTGCTACTGATCCGAGGGACGCTGTGAGGTGGCGGATTCGGAAAAGGGCCGGAGGGGCCGAGGATCTGCGGCCATCTGAGGCGACTGGAGGCGCTGCCGTGCTAACCCTCCCCCATCATCTGACGGTGTGCGGCCTGGCTGGTGAGTCGCCTGGAGCGGGAGGCCGCGCCGGGACAGCCCTGGTCCTGGGGGTGGCCGGTACCCCTGGGGGGCCGGTGTGGGGGCCCGAGAAGAGACGCGGCGTGGCGCGGCCTGCCCAGCGCTGGTGGAATCCTCGTGTGGACTGCTCTCCATGACTGTCCCGTCCCGTTAAGAGGGGTCCGGCGTGGCGGGAACCCGCAGGCCTGGGAGTGGAGCCATAGACAGCTGGAGACTGCTGGACCTTGAGCACCGATTGCAAGTGGGGGAGAGGAGTGATCGGACTGGCGTCTGGAGAGGTGGGCGGCTGAGGGAGGCCCCCTGCCTGACGTTCTCATCCTGGGCAGCGCACCCCCCGGGACTGGGCCTAGTGGCGACTGATCACCACGAGTGGGATTGGACTGGCGTCTGGAGAGGTGGGCGGCTGAGGAAGGCCCCCGCCTGACGATATCGTCCTGGTGACGCACCCCCCGGAATCGGGCCTGGTGGCGGCTGATCACCGTGAGTGAACCCTGCCGGACATGCCGTAGTGGACCGATCCCGGCTCAGAGACTCTGGAGACCCTGCGGTGAGGGGGACTGCGGGCTGCCTATGCCACGTGGGGTGCGCGGTGGTGAGCACTCGGCTGCTGAGCTGCCACATTGTGTTCCCGGGCCCGATTGTGGGGAAAGGCGTGGAACCCCGCTCCTGGCGCTGTACATTGGCTCCTTGGCTCAACGCGGTCTCTTGGGCGTCCGAGCTGGACGCGAGCAGTACTGTCTGGCCATACCACCTGGGATCCTTGCTGTATGGGTGCTGGCTCCTCTCGGCGACAGCGAGGGGACCATGGGTCGGCCAGAGGCAACCCACATTGCTGACTGGGGTTCATAGCTGCAACACTGTCGGGAAGGAGTGCGTTCGGACACGGCGCGATGACCACAAAACAGAGCAAAGAGAAACCGGGCAAAGACGCTCCATCGAAGGGGAATCAGCAGGCGTCGTCCCCCGGTCGCAGCGTCTCACCTAAAACGAGAGATGATGAGGCGCCCGCCACTAAGGCCTTCATGCTGGAACTTTTCTCTGCTATCAAGGAAGACATCTCTGAGCTCCGCTCCCAGTTGGCCTCGGACCTTCGCGAGGTGCGGAGAGATGTGGATGGCATCGGAGAGCGAGTGGCCACATTGGAAGACCACGACCTGGGGCTGGCGGGAGACGTGCACCAACTGCAGCAAGATGTGATCCGGCTCACTGAGCAGAATCTGGACCTCCATGCCCATGCGGAGGATTTGGAGAACCGGTCGCGCCGGAACAACATCCGCATCGGGGCTGTGCCGTGGGACGGAGAAGCTGGAGACCTGAGGGGTTACGTAGAAGCCCTGTTCTTGCAAATCCTGGGAGACGACGACTTAAGCAAGGTCCGGATGGACAGAGTCCACAGGGTCGGGTTGCCGCGGCGCGGTGGGGCCCCTCTCCCCGACATTCAGGTATGCGCTCATGACTTTCAACTGAAGGAGCACATACTCCGCAAGGCCCAGGAGACTCCCTCCTTGCAATTCAGGAGCCATCATCCTCAACTGTACCAGGACCTGGCGGCATCCACACTTCAAAAGAGACGAGAGTTTCGACCTGTGACCACCTTCTTACGTGAGCACAATGTGTCCTACTCCTGGGGTCACCCCTTCCGTCTGATTTTCAGGTGGCAAAATAGACTGGTTCAGATCCGATCCCTGCAGGCAGCCAAAGATCTCCTGGGCATGGAGGACTCTAACCCCTCCCCAAGCGCTGGGAGCTCCCCGTCGAGAAGGAGGCGTTGCTCCCCGTCCTGGCACAGAGTTGGACGAGAGACTGCGCCGAGCAGGCCTGATCCCACCACTAGTTTGCAGGAGAGAGGCGCGGCGGTGGCCTCCGTGGCGTTAGTGACGGTGGCGCCGGCGCAGGATAGCTCTGGGGCGGCCTGAGCCCCGGATTGATGGCTGGCAGGCGCCGGAGGGACCTCTTCTCTTCAGGTACCGTGGGTATTATTGTACTTTTGGGAAGACACCCCGGTACGAGACTTTGAGGGCACGATCGCTGGTGCCCTGTCCGCCACCCCTTGAGAGGTCTCATTGACTTCCACTTCACGGACCTGTTAAGGTCGTTGTTTTTTCTTCTTATGTTTCTCTTTTCTCTTGTTACCTCCTTCTGTTCTCCTCGTTCTGGAGCTGCACTTCCCTTTAGTGGGAGGAGGAAGGGTTCTTGGAGGGTTGTTGGGGGTTCTGGGAGGGTTGGGACTGAGGGGGCTGGTGGTGGTGATCTGAATGTCTGGCTCGATGTAGTTGGTGGCCTCAGGGCAGATGTATGCCTGTGCTTTGATTGTTCTGACCTGGGAGAGCGGGCTCGGTGTGCTTTCCGCATCGCCTGCGCTGTGCTGTTGGTGCTGTTAAGTTGGTCTGCCGCTGTGCTTGTAAACATGGTAGTAGAGAGGGCCCTATTGATGATCCGCAAGGGGTCCGGCTCTGTGTTGGGGCTGGAGGGTGGGGGGAGGGTTGGAGAACAGGTGGTGGGCTTATGTTTCCTTGGTGTATGGGCCCCATGGGTGTACTTGCTGGGGTGTATTGACACGGGCTGGCCTGGGGCGACTCCAGGAGGTGGGGGCGGGGGGGGCAGTGGATGATGGTAGGTAGCAGGGGTGAAGTTACTGCCCTGTAATGCCTCTTAGTATTGGTACGTGGAATGTGAAAGGCCTGAACTCCCTGCAAAAACGCCAGAAAGTGTGGAAATATCTGAATGATCACCAACTGGATGTCGTGGGGCTCCAGGAGACTCACCTGGCGCGCAGAGATGAACTTCGCCTTAAACATAAGAATTTCGTCTGCCACCACAAAACACAGGGGGTGGCCCTTCTCTTCCGTTCATCCCTGCACTTCAGCCCATGGGAGTGCACGGTGACAAGAATGGCAGTTGGTTGATGGTTAAAGGTCTGATGTGTGGTAGAGTGTGCACTTTTGTGGTGCTATATGCCCCCAACGCTGGACAGAATGGGTTTCTCAAAGACCTGCTGCGGAGAGTGGGGGACTTTGTCGAGGGTGAGCTATTCCTGTTAGGCGACTTCAATCTGATCTGGGACAGGGAACTGGATAGCTCTCATCACCAGAGGTCTCCTGCTGGCCTGTTCTCTCTCGAGACACAACAGCTGTTAGGGGAGTTGGGACTGGTTGATAGCTGGCGCTCCCTACACCCCCACACTCGAGATGACACCTTTTTCTCCCATGTACACCACTCTTACTCCCGCTTGGACCACATTTTCTTGAGTCAGGCCCTTAGAGGAGATGTCTGTGATTCCAGCATATTCCCGCTCTCTGTTTCTGACCACAGCTTGCTGGTGCTCGGTTTTCAATGGTCTGCCAGGGGTGCGGGGCAGCGCAAGTGGTACTTTCCGGCATCCCTTGTTCAGGATGAACCCTCCTGCAAGGAACTACGGAAGGCCATCCGGGACTTCTTTGACCTTAACCCCGTGTCTGACACCTCCGTCTTTTGCACCTGGGACGCCTTCAAGGCGTCCATGAGGGGCACCTGCCTGGCCCTCAATGCCCGCCTCAACAGGTTGCGGCGGAAAGAACGTGAGGAGCTGGAGGAAGAACTCGCCACTCTTGAAAGGGCACATAAACTGAATCCGTCACGGTTGACCCTTCGCCCGTTGACTGCGGTGAGGGGAAAACTGAGGGCCCACTACAACAACAGGGCGGAGTTTACCCTGCTTTGATTACGGCGCCTCTCCTACTCCCAGGGGAATAAGGTGGGAAGGCACCTGGCCCGCCAGCTACGGGATAAGAGGGAAAGGGACTACATAGGAGGTATGCGGGATGAGGCGGGAACTCTGCAGCACAGGGACGAGGCCAAAGCCGATCGCTTCGGCCGCTTCTATGCCGCACTCTATTCCGGTGAGACCTTGGACGCTGGGGCGCAGCAGGACTATTTGGATGGTCTGCCCCTGCCGTGGGTATCTAAGGAATGGAATGATTTACAAGATGCTCCCATCACTAGAGCTGAAGTGCTAGATGGCATCAAAGCGCTGAAACTCCATAAGGCCCCCAGGCCTGATGGCTATACCGCTCTTTTCTACCAGACGTTCGTAACGGAGGTGAGCGACTTTCTAGTCACTCTATTTAACACCATGGCGGGGACCGGGGGGACGTCCGGGTCAATGGCAGAAGCCGTGATCTCGATTATCCGCAAATCGGGAAAGGACCCGACTAAGTGCTCCTCATACCGCCCGATAGCGCTTCTTAATGTGGACGCCAAACTGTACTCCTCCATCCTCGCGAGCAGGCTCCAGGACTGGCTACTGGCGCTCATTCACCCAGACCAATCCGGGTTCATTAAAGGCCGCCAGACCCACGACAACCTGAGGAGGGTTATCCATCTAATTGAGAAGGCTAACAGATTTCGAATCCCGGCGGTCTTGGTGGGGCTCGACGCGGAGAAGGCCTTTGATCGGGTAGACTGGGGCTTCTTGTTTTGCACCTTAACCGCCTTCGGCTTTTCGGCCAAGTTCCTCGCGATGATTGGGGCGAATTACAACAGCCCCCGCTCTAGAGTCGTGGTCAATGGCCACATGTCGGCCTTTTTTCCGCACTCCCGGGGCACGAGACAGGGTTGTCCTCTCTCAACCCTGCTCTTCGCTCTGAGCATTGAACCATTGGCACTGGCGGTGCGGGAGCATGAGGGGATACGGGGTCTTCCCTTTACTGGGGAACAGCATAAAATTATCCTCTTCGCTGACGATGTTCTTTTGTCGGTTATGGACCCGACTCACTCCCTTCCGCACGTCCAGAAAGTGTTGCTGACCTTCGAGGAAGTGGCGGGTTTCAAAGTAAATTACGATAAATCATACGTACTCAATCTGACACTCACCTCGGCAGAAGTAGACGCGGTGCGGACACTCACCCCGCTGCCTTGGGCCTCCCACTCCATTACTTCCTCGATGGGGAAATTATACTCTGCGAACTTCCCCTCGTTGCTAGCGCAGACTCGGGCAGACTTGGACCGCTGGAAGCCAAAGTACATCTCGTGGCTGGGTAGGATACACGCGCTCAAGATGGTCCTCCTGCCCAAGTTTTTATACCTGTTTCAAGCACTCCCTATACCGATGGAAGTGGACTTCTTCCGGCGCCTCAAAACCCAGATGCTCCGCTTTGTCTGGCAAGGGGGGCGGGCGCGATTCTCTTTCGCAACTCTGCGGCGGCCGCGAAGTGAGGGGGGAGTGGGCCTCCCCGATTTGCACCTATATTACAAAGCGGCACAGTTACGGGTTTTGGTGGAATGGTCCCAGCAGTTTTCGGAAAAACACTGGCTGCACATGGACAGAAGCGTGGCGGGGAGGTCGATCTGGGATCTGGCGTGGAAACCCAAACGGGATAGGCCCAAGAATGCGTACATCAGTACCCCCACCGGCACCACCCTCAAGGTTTGGGACACAGTGTCACACGACGAGCGCTGGACAAAATTCCCATCCCCCTTCACGCCCATACATTTTAACACGGCCTTCCCCCCGGCGTTGCATGAAGGGCCTTTCGAGATATGGAGGGAGGGAGGCTGTAGGGCTCTTACGCATCTGTTTCATGGCTATGCCCCGCTTACCTTTGCGAACTGTATGCGGGACTATGGAGTCCCACCCACCGAGAGATTCCGCCACCTTTCAAATGTTTCACTGGGCCACATCCCCGGCTGTCAACGATGCGGCCATAAGACCCACTTCCCCCTTTGAGGCCTTTCTTTTACGGACCACCTCCATGAGGGGCGTTATCTCCTTTCTTTATAACTTACTGCTTACCTCCGCTGTGGCGCCTCGCCCTCGGTATATGGGTCATTGGGAGGAACTCCTCGGACGGGACATTTCTGACAGGGAGTGGACAAGCCTATGGCGGGACATCGCTGCATTTAATCACTCGCTGGACTTGAGGGAGGCCCATCTTAAAACTCTCATGGACTGGTATCTATACCCGTCCAAGCTTCACCGCATCTTCCCATCTTCTATGGACAGATGCTTGTGGGGCTGTGGTTTGCTGGGGGATTTCCGCCATATCTGGTGGGACTGCCCGATCATTCGTCCATACTGGGAAGAAATACTGTCCCTTATCAAAGGAATCCTAGTGGAGTTCTGGACTTTTTCGGTTCCGTCCAGAGGTGTCAGGGATAACACCCGAAGACCCCGGAGTTCCACCTGTCTCGGTGCATAAACAAACAGAAACACGGGCTTCTCGATGGTGGCGTCAAAGACCAAAGGTTTATTACTGCAGGGACACAGAAGTCACAGAAACTACACATGGGCAGTATCTAGGAGCCTGTTCGATTTGTACAAAGAGGGTTGCTCCTTATATACTAAATATTGGGCTTCAGGCAAATTCTTTACATGTTACCACAGTTCTAAACATTCGTGTCTTAAACAATAAATATTTGGCGTTGCACAGGGATCGTCAACAGTATCTGATGTCAAAACATTACAAATGAGGGGTTCCCACTAGTCCATCATAATCCCATGTCAATTCTTCATTCAAGACCCGGACCGCCTCATCGTAAATTTCGTTACCTCCCCCTAATAAAGGCCCAGAAGGAAAGGAGCAGAGCCAGGTGCAGAAGATAGAAAGACAGGATAAGAAATGTTTGTGGGTCGTAAATGGGCACGGTTACCAGCTTCGGCCGCCTAATCATGATCAGGCCAACGAACACAAGAACCAGTATAGCAGGACTGGCCTCAGGCTGGGGAGGCAGTTCTTGCCGAGTCATGCTGCTACAGCGTTGCTGGCCTAAGGTGCACGTGTCACTAGCAAGGTGAATCGCCGGTTAAAGCCTACGTGTCCTTTAATGAAAAAGAGGTCATTGATTGTCCATTGACTATGTGAGGGCAAGGAATACAAAATGGCTTCCGTGTTCTAAGATGGATGCCACGGGTAGAACAGAAATGTGTTTGTAACTGGAGTGCTCTTGCTCGTAGCATAGCGAAAACACCAGGATATACTAAATGGATCATTTGCGGTTCACTGATACCAAAATTATGTATTTACGACAATGTTACAAACACGAGTAAAATCGTCACGGAACCTCAGACCCTCCTTTTGCCCTTACATAGGCAATTACTCAGTCTATATCAGAGTCAGAGTCTAATTCTATGCTCATTAGGTTAGTGACATGTTGTTGTATCATCATCCTGTCTCGTGCCTTTTCTCCTAATGCAGGTGGTTTTCTGAAACAGGTTGCAGCACAGAGGCTACACAGAGCGGGACCACATTGGATAATAAGACAGCACGAGAACAGAAATACTAGGATGACACCAATGACCATCAGAACCTTCCATCCCCACGCTGATACCAGAGTCCAAAACCACTCCATGAAGGACCAGTTTCCCTTATCTACGTGTATAGAGTCGGAAATCTTATGTAGCTTAGAGATTGCTTCATAGACTGTTGGAGCATTATTTGGAATAAAGACACAGCAGCTCGATTGGATCATTCTGCATACCCCACCTCGATCTGCAAGTATTACGTCTAGAACCATACGGTTCTGCAACGTCATGAGACGATCCGCCTGAAGCTCAGCTGTTAAGTTACTAAGGGCACCAGCAGTTTCTGTAATTGTAGATTCAACTACCCGTGTTAGTTGACGAAGGTTTCTACTATTGGCCATAGGCCCCCAAAACGGAAGAAAACCTTTGAAGAAGTCTCCAGCTTCTTGACCAGCGGTATCTTCCTTGCTGAAGACACCTCTTGCTACTCTGGTTTTGTGATAATCTGAAGAAGCAGTGTATGTCGGGGGTAACAATCGAGCAATATAACATGAACCGGAAAAGTCAGCAGGCAGCCATGTATATGCTCTGTCCTGACAAATGAAGTAGGTACCCCTAGCAGTCAGAAAGGCAGGGGAGGAGTTAGACGGAAATACGTAAGTCTCAACGCACTCACTCCTCCCTAGCTGAGCTCTCGGATTTCTCCCATTTCCTTGCAAACAGACCTGACCTCGGTGAGGCACGACCCAAACTGAAGTGGAGCTTTTACGCTTGCTTTCTCCCAAACTAAGGCGATACTCTGTAGAGTTCCAACTCAAATACACCAGTAATTCGTCTCTAGGATAAGATGGAGTATTATTGACGTCTTTAATCATATCAATAATTCCCTGGACTAAAGCTTTGTTGGCTGAGTTGTATTTAGTGGACCGTGGTGGACGCGGAGGATAGGTCTCAAGGGCATATGAAAAAATGGTCTGAAAGGCCTGAAATGATCCATTATAGCTGAAAGGCAAGACTAGATAGGGAATGCCTTTATCCATAGTGTGAGGTATCAAGCCACACACCCAGCAGTCTGTAGTATTAACTATCAGTTGGTGTTGATGCAAGAGCTGTACAAATGTATTGTTAATAAATTCTGAGCGTCGAGCTTGTTCGTGTTCAGGAAATGAGTGAAAAGAATGCATAGAAGAAACCGTAGAAGTAGTAGGATCAAGGGGAGGTACTGTAGTTACTGGCATAAAAATCAAATGTACACCAAAGACGATTCCACCCACCAACGTTATCAAAACAATTAAAAATGTAACTGCACATTGCATTATAAAACATTTACTGTGTAGTATTCTGTACAGTCTATTTCTGCGAACATAAATTACATTTTCTCGTTGTAGCTCAGGAAGCTCCATCTTCTACGACCGTTCGCGACCACTGATGATGTGTACGTAGATGAAAATGCCTCTATCAGCCCTGGGAGTTCCCAGAACTAACAGAAAGATCGACCTTGTGTCTGACCCCCGCAGATTCAACTAGGCACACAGCCACGACCCTACGGCTACCCAGACGGCAAGGCAATTTTAAAACAAAAAGAAACAATACAAAGTATTAGCAAACTTCCTGGCTGGAGGCAATGTATAGCAAATTCAAATCTGAAAATAGGCAGTTTCCTGCTTTATTTGTCCATATTGCGAGAACGTAAGTTGTATCTCAGTTTTGCAGGAGCTGTCTGGTCTGGAAACAATGTATTTTCAGCTAACGTTGCAATGTTCACGTTCGCGGATGGCAAATGTTCTTTTGGTGCAGATGGCAAATGTTCATTGGGTGTGGATGACAAATGTTCAGGGTTCAAAAGAGCAGTTTCAGGAGGAGAGTCAGAATTTGGTGAATCCGTGATCAGTTCTGCATCGCTGAAAGGTATGAACCTGGGGACTTGTTCCGTTTCAGAGGCACCGATTCCTTTCTTTACCCAGTTGTCGTAAGGAAGTGGCAGAGGCACACGTTTAGCATGTGTCGTATGGATCCAATTTTTCCTTCCGGCCACACGAATAGCAGTTCTCGTTGCTAGCAGGACTTGGAATGGGCCAATGAATCTGGGCTGAAGATTTTTTGTTCTTGCAAAATTTCTGATGACCACCTGATCACCCGGTTTCAGCTGATGGCCTGGACTCTCCGGTGGCTTTGGCAATGCATCGAAAACCTGTTGGTGAATAAGACTCAATTTAGCAGTCAAGTCGAAAAGGTAATCAATTAACATTGGGTATTCCAGCTGCTTAAATTCTTTCGGTCTAGGTACCCCCCAAACATTTGCAGGACGGCCAAAAACTATTTCGTAAGGACTAAGCCCTACTCTAGAATGTACAGTTGCTCTTGTTGATAGCAAAGCCAAAGGCAATGCGTCTGGCCAGGACAAACCCGTGGATGCTTGTATCTTAGCGAGTTTCAGTTTAAGGGTGCCATTGTAACCCTCGACTAAACCCGCGGACTGGGGATGATTCGCACTATGAAATTTCTGTCTAATCCCTAGGCCGGCACACACACTCTGCATAACTTTCCCTACGAACTCACTTCCGTTGTCTGACCATACAATCCGTGGCATTCCGTATCTGGGGAAGTATTCTTTAAGAAGAATTTTGGCAGTGGATAAGGCAGTATTGTCCTTCAGTGGGTATGCTTCGATCCATCTGGAGAAAGCACAAACTACCACTAGGACGTATTTCAGATTATTGCAACGATCCATGTGAATGAAGTCTAGCTGGATCACCTCAAAGGGGCAGGAAGGAGGAGCGAAGTGACCTGCAGGTGTGGGGATTCCCTTGCCAGGATTATGCATCAAGCATACCATACAATTTCTCACCACTCTCTCTGCACACTTACTAATCCCGTCATTCTTCCAGACCGGGGCCAACATCTTACAAATCCCTTTTGAACTGATGTGCGCTGTTCCATGTGCCATCGTTACTACTGCAAGCACATACGCATCAGGCAACATCCAACGCTGTTGTTCCGACAAGTCAATCCAACACCCACTCGAGTCCAATTTACCCGTGCTCTCTCTCCATGCAAGTTTTTCCTCCTCAGTCGCCTCTTTCTGAATTTCCTTCACGCTTTCCACTGTGTTCTCACACATTCCAGACTCAGAAATCCATCTTGCAGACGTTGCAACATACATTCTACTCATCATATTTCTAGCTGTCTGTTTTGCGATCTCATCAGCAAAAGCATTCCCACGACCAACATCATCCGTGATTGCTTTATGAGCACTGCATTTCACAATCGCAACTTCAGTCGGCAAGGTTAGAGATTCCAACAAGTCATTAACTAGCTGACCATGTTGAATCTTAGTCCCATGGGACGTAATGAAACCTCTTTCTTTCCACAAAGGGCCAAAACTATGGGCCACGCCGAACGCGTACTGACTATCTGTGAACACATTCACTCTCTTTCCCTTAGCTAAAACGCACGCTCTTGTTAGCGCGATCAATTCTGCAGCCTGGGCAGAATTCTGACTCACTCTTGCAGTCTCCACAATCGTACTCAAAGTCGTTACTGCATAAGCAGCAGTCACATCACCATTCTCCAATTTGAAGCAAGACCCGTCAACATACAACGTGCCATCTGGATCTGACAACGGAGTGTCTTTTAGATCGATTCGTCCTTTTGTTTCTTCCTCAGTTTTGAAACAACAGTCGTGTGGTTCGGAATCACTCGACTCTTCGCTAGTCGGCAACAATGTTGCTGGATTCAATACATTGCATCTTTTGATCTGAATATGACTAGCTAACAGTGTCAGTTCATAACCTGATAATCTAGCACTGGTAAGGTGTTGCGTCTTGGTTCGGTTCATGAGTGTATCCACAGCATGAGGAACCATAACTACTAGCATGTTGTTCATTACTAAACCAGCAGATTGTCGAATGGAAGCTGCAGCTGCGGCTGTAGCTCTCAAGCAACTAGGCAATGCTCTAGCTACTGGATCTAATGTTGATGAAAAATACGCACAAGGGCGTTGTTTATCACCAAATTTCTGCGTCAAAACACTCAATGCACAACCTTCTCTCTCGTGGACATAGAGCGTGAATGGCTTACTGTAGTCGGGTGTACCCAATACAGGTGCTGAACACAGTGCATTTCGTAACTCAGAAAAACTCTGCTGACATTCAGCAGACCATGGTACCGGACTCGGAACACCTTTCCCAGTCAAGGCTACCAATGGTTTTGCTAGAAGAGAAAAATTTGGGATCCATTGCCTACAATATGAGGTAATACCCAAAAAGGCACGTACTTCTCTCTGCGTGCTAGGAACGTTCATCTGTGTAATTGCTTTTATTCTCTCTGGGGTCAACTTCCTTCCCTCCTTTGACAAGAGATGACCTAGGTAGGTCACTTCTTGGCAGCAGTATTGCATTTTTGAAGGTGACACCTTGTGATTCAAATCTGACAAGTGATGCAATAAAGAAATCGTAGCTGTTTTGCAAGTTTCCTTGTCATCGGCAGCCATTAGAAGATCATCGACATACTGTACTAAAGCAGAACCACTAGGAAGTACGAAGGAATCTAACTGGCTTTTTAATGCTTGACTGTAAATGGATGGGCTTTCACAATAACCTTGTGGAGCGCGTTTAAATCTAAAACTTCGTCCTCCTAGAGAGAAACCGAAGATATCTCTGCTTTCCTCGGCTATCGGAATGCTGAAAAAGGCATTTTTCAAGTCGACAACCGAAAACCATGCTGCTGTAGCAGGAATCAACGTTAACAATGCAGTAATGTCTGGAACCACAGGAAACTGTGGGATCACAATTTTATTAACCTCTCTGAGATCAATTACGAACCTATATACTGGAGGCTTTGTAGGGTCAGTTCGTTTCAAAATAGGCAGTACAGGACTATTACAGACATTACCTCTAGTCTCTTCTATAACGTCTTTCTTGATCAGGTCTTGTACTATCAGTAGGAGCGCGCGCTCACCTTCATTAGAGATTCTGTATTGTGGAATTCGTGGAAGTTTGACATTTGCTTTCAAAGTTACTACATAGGGTGGAATTTCCAATAGACCTACATCATTAGGACCAGTCGCCCAAAGAGTATCAGGGAGTGAACGCAGCTCTGGTGGGAGCGCATCCATCGACAAGTACATCGGGGATATTATTCTTTTACCCAACGTAAGCTGTACTCCTGCTGGAGAACAGTACAATGTCGCGTACAGGCGTTTTAATAAGTCTAAACCAAGCAGATTTTCGTTACAACCTGTCGTCAAAATCAGGGGTGCTTTCAATTGACGGGGTCCAACAGAAATAGACAAAGGACCAGAAACAGGGTTGTGAACAGGGGCGCCCGAAAAACCTACTGAAACGTTTGTTGAGCCAGACAAAGGTGCGCCAGGGAGTTTCGCATGTATGATAGAACTTTTTGCTGCACCAGTATCCAACAGAAACTGTTCGACTATACCTGATGTTGCTACTGCGACATAAGGCCCACTCTGATCTACTGGAACTGATACTACTCCCTCTCTTTGTCCATGGCTGTCCTAGTACTCACTTTGCTGAACTTCCTCACTAGCTTCATAATAGTCTTCGACATGATACTGTGGAGACCTATTCTGTTGGGCAGATTGTCCATTTCGCTGATCGAAATAATTAGAGGGGCGATCACTCGTCTGAGGAGGCATAGCACCTCGTCCTCGACCTCTAGAGTTTTGCATAGAACTACCACGACCTCTCTGAGCTGCCGCAGCATTATTTTGCGTTCGAACTGGACATTCACTTTTGTAATGACCTTCCCTTTTGCAATAAGCACATTGATTCCATTGGTATTGTGGCCTTTGAAAATTATAATCCGTTCTTTGATATGACCCTTGCTGCATATTAGTCTGATTCATGCGAGGCGGATAAGCTTGCTGTAAAAGTACTTTAGTTTTTAAATCTTTCGTCTTTTTATCTGATTTTTCCTTCTCTTCTTTATCCCTATTTTCATAGTACTGAGCAGTCGCAAGTATTTGCGCAGTCGTAGAGACAGCCCACGCACTTTCAGAATTCTTTAATTTACCACTAAGTTCTGGCAACAGATTGTGCACAAATTTATCAACAAATAATCTCTGGCCTCCTTCTGTGCTCATATCCTGGCCACTATGATCCACGAAAGTCTCTTCGAATCTTGTGAAAAAGTCGGAGACGCTTTCGTCTTTCTTTTGTTTGCACGCGGACAATTTGTCCCAGTTAACGCGCAATGCTGGCATCAAGGTTTTCATTAAATCGATTATTCTACCAGGCAAATTAGCAATTAAAGGTTCAGGTTTGGAACCACCTATTTGTTGACCATCCGCTGCAATTATAGCTGCCCAGTCACCACCTAGGGCAACTGGATGATTCTCTTTACGAATTTTAGCCCAAATTGGTTGCGGTACTACATTACCAAATAGCAGATCTATGTCAGCAAGATTCAATACACAAGCGTCAACTGTTTGAGCCAACTCTTTGTAGTACCCTGCAGGATTTTTACGCGGATCTGGCAAGGCCTGTTTCACTGCTAATACTTCAGCTCGCTTCCATGGAATATGTATCCAGACTCTCTGGAATTGGGCCGGAGCGGCTGCAATACCAAGGTTTGCATTAGCTTGCACAGCTTCACGCCAAATTGGTGGAACCTCTCTCATTGGATACTGACGATTTCGTTTCGTACTACATTTCTCTAATTCTCTCGGTGAACAAAGGGATGAGTCATTCCTATAACTTAAAATCAGTTCCATCGCTTCTTTTATATTTTGTCCAACTATCATACCTGCAGCAAACTCTTTCTGAACATTAATTAATTCTCCTAGATTTGATTCAGGGTCATCCTCTTCCGATTCCTCACGTAGAAGGAAACACATTTCATCGAACACATATCGTTGTGTCGGTTCGTTCCATTGCATAAATGTATCTAATACATTTTGTACATTATATCTTCCAACTTTCGAAACCCATCTAAGAGCAGTGGAATCTAATATTCCTCTTTCTTCAGTACTGGGAAGCTGACTACGTCTCTGCACAGAGTCAGAGGTAGGAGTCTTAATCAGAGTTTTATAGAAGGGAGATAGAATATTGGAGACAGAATCAGTGATTCTTCGACGAACAGAAAGCGGAGTCATAATATTAGCAGAGGCAGTGAATAGAGTAGCAGTTGGAACAGATAGATCAGGAAC
This sequence comes from Lissotriton helveticus, assembly GCF_964261635.1. Lineage (NCBI taxonomy): Eukaryota > Metazoa > Chordata > Amphibia > Caudata > Salamandridae > Lissotriton > Lissotriton helveticus. The sequence continues at coordinate 11,719,014 of NC_136065.1, read as the reverse complement.
AGTAGGAGTAGCAGGAAAAATAGCTTGTGAAGTAGCAGGTGTGAGCGACACAGGCATAGGTAAAGAAGCTGGCAACCCTAGAAGAGGGGTTGTCGAAGGAACATTAATATTGACCACAGGAGGTACAGGAACTTGATTCAGGGGAGCGGGAACAGGGACACCAGGTTGTCCAGCAACCGGTAATTGAACATTCGGTATAGGTGGAGCCGTAGCACCCTGTGCATACGGTGGGGGTGATCGTAACAAGTAAGACAACAGGGGATCCTTTTCAGGGTCCTCTACTATCTTAGCCGTACTCGATGGCAAAGCAGGATAGCACTTGTCTATCGCTAAATTACGCTCTCTATCGGCCACCTCCATCGCTTTCTCAGACTCGTTGAGTTGCAGCTGTCTAGCAGACTGTTCTAAAGTCAACTCTTGCTCTTTCTGTTCTTTCTTCAACTTTTTAATTTCTCTCTGTTTAGATTCTTTTCGCCAATAACGGAAAGAATCAAACATTGCCGGCCGGGCTTTCTTCTTAAACAACCTTCTTTCTAGATTATCGAGAACTTCAGGTTCAAAACTACCATGTAGTGGCCAACTAAGGACACCATCTTTCTCTGTGTAGCGGATCCATACCTCATTATAAGAGATAGGGCCCACACCAAATTTGCAATATAGATCATAAAGGGGAGTTCCAATCGGAGGAACCAAACACGAGTCCTCCAACTGGGAATCACTGTTGCAACTAAAACAAGACAACACACAATTTTTCCGACTTACCATTTTATAATCCGGAACACAAAACAAACAAGACACAAACAGAAAAGATGCGCACTCGAACCAAGAACTTAGGCCTACCAGAACTGACAAATGTATCGATACCTGAACTGAACAGAATGATTATCGTAACCAGAATAACCAGTGATAACCTTACAGAACTGAACTGAACTGAGAACTAAAAGGATTATCCAAATAGGAGCAACCCTTACAGAATAACCAACTAGCAACCACTGAATACTTAACTGAGGCACTGAAGACGTCACCAAGGAGAAACCCGTCACGTTTCGCCGTACTGAGGACTGCACCTCGGGTCCAAGACAGGGCGACGGTCAAGGCAACGGACCACTGCAGCCGTCTGAACGGGAACCCTCGTGGAAGAGAACGTCGGGGCCACTTTTGCGATATGCCGGGATCGATGAAGTGGGGCGCCTCCCTCTGAAATCTTCACACGAAGCTCCTCGAACTCTTCAGGCTTTTGGACCGGTACCGAATGACGTCGCCCCACGTTGGGCGCCAATTGGAGTTCTGGACTTTTTCGGTTCCGTCCAGAGGTGTCAGGGATAACACCCGAAGACCCCGGAGTTCCACCTGTCTCGGTGCATAAACAAACAGAAACACGGGCTTCTCGATGGTGGCGTCAAAGACCAAAGGTTTATTACTGCAGGGACACAGAAGTCACAGAAACTACACATGGGCAGTATCTAGGAGCCTGTTCGATTTGTACAAAGAGGGTTGCTCCTTATATACTAAATATTGGGCTTCAGGCAAATTCTTTACATGTTACCACAGTTCTAAACATTCGTGTCTTAAACAATAAATATTTGGCGTTGCACAGGGATCGTCAACAGTATCTGATGTCAAAACATTACAAATGAGGGGTTCCCACTAGTCCATCATAATCCCATGTCAATTCTTCATTCAAGACCCGGACCGCCTCATCGTAAATTTCGTTACCTCCCCCTAATAAAGGCCCAGAAGGAAAGGAGCAGAGCCAGGTGCAGAAGATAGAAAGACAGGATAAGAAATGTTTGTGGGTCGTAAATGGGCACGGTTACCAGCTTCGGCCGCCTAATCATGATCAGGCCAACGAACACAAGAACCAGTATAGCAGGACTGGCCTCAGGCTGGGGAGGCAGTTCTTGCCGAGTCATGCTGCTACAGCGTTGCTGGCCTAAGGTGCACGTGTCACTAGCAAGGTGAATCGCCGGTTAAAGCCTACGTGTCCTTTAATGAAAAAGAGGTCATTGCGTGTCCATTGACTATGTGAGGGCAAGGAATACAAAATGGCTTCCGTGTTCTAAGATGGATGCCACGGGTAGAACAGAAATGTGTTTGTAACTGGAGTGCTCTTGCTCGTAGCATAGCGAAAACACCAGGATATACTAAATGGATCATTTGCGGTTCACTGATACCAAAATTATGTATTTACGACAATGTTACAAACACGAGTAAAATCGTCACGGAACCTCACTAGGCTACCCAATAGCTGACTCCATGGCTCACGTTCTGTTGGGTCTTCGAGACCCGGCGCACGAACACCAGACACGAGCGGACAAAAAGATCCTGTGGCTTTGTATCGGGGCTGCCAAACTTACCCTGGCGGCGGCCTGGAAAAAACCGGAGGCACCAGCAATTTCCCGGTGGCATGCAAAGCTATGGCAACTGCTGAGCTTGGAACGGGTGGCGGCCATCTTCCTGGGGGATTTCAAGAACTTTATTTTCCGCTGGGGACCCTTGGTCCGCTTCCTTTCGAAGGGTCTGCCTTCTGCAGCATGCCCGTCCACAGTGCGGGCTCTCCATCTCTTTCAGCTATGAATGTGAATTAGGTTGATTGAATGAGTGCATGTTGTCACCACCACCAGGGGGGGTGGGAAGGGTGGGGGGGGGGGGTTTGTTCCTTATTGGTTCGTTCCTGCGGCACTCTCAATGCAGAACGAGGCGGGTATGGCATCGACATAGCAGGCGGAGTGTTTCGTGCTTCTCCTTCGCTCACACAGGGCATACCACCCATCATGATCCTGAACTGTGACCAGCTATGTCTTGCATTTAAATGTCCCGTTGCATCATTGAACTACTGCTAGAATTGACTGACGGTTACTCTGTGGGACTCCTCGCCCTTATTTGCAGCCTCTGCTTCTGCCCCCTGTGAGGGAAGTTGTGCGAGATTGTCGCTTCTTTTTTCTTCATTCTGCTCTCTCTGATAAAATAAATAAAGATTAAAAAAAAAAAAACATAGATCAGTTTTGCTTGGGAATATCTTTGTATCGGGAGCACCATTGCTTCTCCTCTAGGGGGGTGGTTAGGATAGTGTCCCAGAATTTCTGGTGTCGTGGGGCCGATTGCGGGCTCACTGCCTGAATGAGGGAGTGCAAATAGGAAATTATCCCCTTTGTGACAGCACCTGACAGCGCACATTTCTTGATTTGAGAGCAAGTCTCTGGTTGTAGACCGCCGCACCTGCGGTTGCTGCACCCTGTGTTTAAGCTGCAGTTAATGGTATTCTTCTGTAGGTAGCAACTTAAATAGTTGAGCGCATTCCTCAAAGGTCAGTATTTCCCCTATTTTGTAGTGGTCGGATATCATGAGACATCCACCTGTCCACCAACCCTCCTGAAGAGCAGGGGGGAATTCCGGATTACAGTGAATGGGGGTGTATGGAGATGGAAAATTTGTCAGGGGCAGTGTTCTAGTGAGGTTGTTCCATACCCGGTGGGTGGTAGCCGTGGGGTTGCAAAGGCAGGCTTTTGGAGGCCTATCTCGTTTCTGTTTCCACAGAAGGTCCCATATGGTCCTGCCTGTTATCTGCCAGTCTAAATGGAGCCAGTGTTTCCCAGATTCTCTTTGGGACAATTCTGTGTATCCCAGGAAATCCGGCAGGGCCATCCCTCCTCCATGCGCGGTTTACTTAATAGTCGATGGGATAAGCGGGCCCTTTGTCCTTGCCAAATGAACGTAATAAGTCATTTTCATCAGTTTTACAAAAAGTTGCCTTTCGATCGGCATCGGTAACCCTTGAAAGAGATAGAGTAGCCTGGGAGGACATTCTTTTTTATGGCATTGATTCTACCCATCCATGAGGTATAAGCATAACCCCATCTGTTCAGGTCTAATTTAAGCTATTGCAACAGGGGAGGTATATTGGCTTTACATAGGTCAGTGAATTTGGGGAGGAGCTTGACACCCATGTGTGTAATTTCTTTATGAGCTTTATGAGTGCAAGAAAAAGGGGAGGACTCCTCAATTACTCCGATCACTTACCCAAGTCAGGGTCAAGTTGAGCAAAAAGGACTTACATAGGTTTACTTTGAAACCTGAAGCTTTTTCAAAAAGATTGAGCTCTGCTTAGATCGCCGGTAGAGAGTTCAGCGGGTCAGTGATGGGGAGCAGTACATTGTACGCAAAGAGGGAGATCTTGTGTTCATCCCTGCCAAACGTTAGTCCTCTTATATCTGGGTTTCCCCTGATCCATTCCACCAATGGCTCTATGCAAAGGGCAAAAAGCAGGGGTAGGGCGGGCAGCCCTGTCTAGTTCTCTGCAAAAGACAGAAGAAAACTGAGGCCACTCCATTAACAGGACTCGAGAACTGGGAGATTGGTAGTTGGCCCAAACCATGCCTATAAAGGTTTCGCTTAACCCAAATCGCTCCAGCATACGAGTTAGGAAGGCCCAGTTGATCCGGTCAAAAGCCATCTCCGCGTCCAACGAGAGAAGGACCGCCAGGATGTTCTTTATCTGTACTTTCTCTAAAATGTGTACGATTCTTTGGAGATTCTCATAAGTCTGTCAGCCCTTAATGAATCCTGAGTGGTCCTAGTCAATCAGTGATGGCAGTATGTCTTATAATCGGCTCGCCAGGATTTTAGAGCACAACTTGGCATCTAAGTTTAAAAGGCCAATAGGCTGGTATGGGGAAACATCCTTTACAACGCAAATTTTACCACGCAGTGCCTTTACGACGCAACTTTTACAACGCAAACCATTACAACGCATTGCGCTGGGGGGCGCTCTAGGATAGGGAATAGATTTAATTTACTATCCAACACCTTCCCTACTATCCACGGGGACTGGAGTTGGAATAGTAAATTAAACTATTCACTATCCAGCACCCCAAAGCACTATGCGTTGTAAAGGTATTCGTTGTAAATACCGTGTTGTAAAGGCATGCGTGGTAAAAGCATGCGTTGTAATGTCATACATCCGCTGGTATGAAGCACACTTATTGTTTTTTTTCCCGGTTTAGGAAGAAGAGCCTCCCCCATGGTAGCTGTTACCCGCTGCCTGATCACTATGTCATTAAAAAGAGTCACCAGGCAAGGAGTCAACTCAGGAGCAAATGTACGATAGAATTGAGCATTTAGTCAATCTGGGCCAGGGGCTTTCTGCAATTTGAGCGCATTGATTGCCCTCTGCACCTCCTCACTGGAGATGGGTCTACTGAGTTCCTCATTAGTAGTGGGAGAGATCTGTGGGAGTTTAGGAGTCTCAAGATATCCCTTCTGGTTCTGGGCCTCCAGCGAATCGGCGGTATATACTTTATGATAGTATTCTCCAAAGTCATTTGCTTTCCCCTCCTCGCTAACGTGAGTGACACCGGCGTCATCCACTATTTGTGTGACATATTCTTTTTCCTGTTTTGCTCTGAGCTGGCATGCCAGCAGCGACCCTATTTTGTTCTCTTCTTCATAACCCCGGGCTTGTAAACGGAGGATAGTTTTTTCCGCTCTGCTGGTGTATATAGTCTTTGATTTCCCCTTCAGTAGTGTGACTTTCTGTAGAGTCTGGACCAATGGGCTATCTTTGTATGTTTTTTTCGCTTTCTGTAATTCCTCCTCAAGTAGGAGTCTCCCCCTTTTCTGCTGGGTCTTAAGCATGGTGGCTAATGCAATACATTTGCCCCTTATGACCACCGCCTTGAGACCCTCTGGGTGAGTAGTGCGCTATACAAATTTTTGAACTTGAACTTGAACTTGAACCTGAAACGCATTACAAATGTTCACCCGAGATGTGAGTGCAGGATCATTTGTGTCAAAGTACTCTTTGATTGCTTTCCTCAGTTTGTCCCTGAGAAGTCTATACCTACTAAAAAAATTGGGAAAGTACCACCTAGTATGTTTTGAGCGACGGGCCAGCCAGTCAAAGAGCAACTACAGCGAGGCGTGGTCCGAGAGGCAGATCGCAGGCAACTGGGTCTCCCAGACTGTGTGAAAAAGTTACTGACTCATAAAGGCATGATCAATTCTAGAATAGGTTTTATGGGAATGGGAAAAAAGGAATTGTCCCTCGTCAAGGGGTGAAAGCCCCTCCATGCATCCATCAAACCCAGGCACTGAATGGAGGCTTTAAGCGTCTTACTGAAGTCACCTCCTGCTGACCTGTGCGGGTGTGTTGTGTCTAATGCCAGGTCTCAAATTAAGTTGAAATCCTCCAGTAGAACTATGTCTCCAGTAGCAGAGCCTTCCAATGTTAAGGGGAATGTACAGAGGGAGTCCAATTGCTCTGCATTGGGTGCGTAGACCGTGGAAATTGGACATGGTCTTTCTCTCAGTTCCCCCCTAACCATCAAGAAACACCCTTATTTGTCTGTTTTAGTAGCTTCAAGGTGGAAGGGAACTGAGGTGTGGAAAAGAAGGGCCACCCCATTCTGCTTTGTGGGGCTGAGGAGTAAAAGATTTGTGGATAGGCTTTGTGCTTCAGCCTCTGTTCGTCCCTTTTCCTCAGATTGGTTTCCTGCAGGGCTTCTATCTTAACGTCTACCAAATATTTTCATATGCTTTGACTCTTGTTGGGGGAATTGAGCCCCCTGACATTACAGGACAAACAATTAACAGCCATTCATTAATGTTTAATCACTACCCATGCCCCATAAGATCCCGGCACTAGTGTACCTCAGGGGTCGCCTCTTCCCCCACCCCCTCCAGAGGCCATGCATTAACTCCCAAAATTGTGGTCACCGTGATACAAAACATACATAACAAATACAAACATGAACTATGAGCTCTGTGGTTCCCAATCCCAGAAGAGAACCTCATTCAGAGCATGTCTAGGGTGAGCCCATTTCCGCTTCCAGGGCCCCCTCTGGAAACCCTCTAAGATGCTAGACTATTATCACATGTTTGGCTTTTACCTTGAACCAGGACTTAACCCCCAAAAGGCCCAATGGACCGACGCTGCCAAAAAGTCTCGGCATATGATTCTCCAGGTGAGGTCCATCCCCACATTGTCTTTAGTTACCTTCAATCTTTACTGTGTTTCCTGTGAAGTTCAAATCATGGGACTCTTTAATATGGGAATTCTGCTAGTGTTTAGCTTTCCCTGCGAGTCACTCCGTCGCTTTCTTGCTGCCTTGTTTTTGTGTCTGCCAGGGGCCCATGCTGCCTCTCCTCCAGTTGTCCTGCTCTCTCGTCGCTCGAAGATGACGCCTGGTTTGGGGGGGAGATCGTGAGACCCAACATGTCTGCGGCTTCTGTTGAATCCGTACAGTGGAGGTGCTTGATGTCCAACATTAAAGTTAGGCCAAAGGGGTAGGCCAACCGGTACTTTATTTGCCGCTCTCATAGGGCCTCTGTGACCGGCCGAAACAGCAGGGCAAGCGGGACTTTAGCTACATCTTGAAAAAGTGAGCATGTTGTGTTCTGAAATTTTATTTTGGCGCTGCTCCTTGCTTTCAGGAGGACCAGTTCTTTTATTTTGAAGGAGCTGAATTTTGCTAACACGTCCCTGGGTCTCCTGTTGTCTCCCTGTAGCTGTGGCCCAATTCTATGGACTCTTTCCAACTGGACCTCTGGGCCTTCTTCTCCCAGAACTGTGGATAAGAGCCCCACCATGAACGCCTCTAAGTATGTGCCTCTGCAGCCCTCTTCTAGGCCCTTGACCCTTATATTGTCTCCCCGAGAGTGGTATTCAAGGTCCTCACACTTGAGTTCCGTGGCCCGTAGCTGATTATCTCGGTTTATGGATCTCTCCTCCAAGGGCTTCACATGATCTGTCAATTCTTGACATTTTGCTCCAGATCTATAGTTTGGGCCCCTAATGAGTCACATCTGCCTGTAGGGCCACCATATTTCCCCCCATTTCCACTCTGAACGCATCGAATGAGGCTACAATGTTTGCTTTGATGTCTTCTCGGAGCTCCTTTCTGAACGCCATCAGGTCCGCTCGTGTGAGCACCATGTCCCCTCTAGACTGCACTGTTCCCTCCTTGTCCACCCCTGCACCCGCTGGGGTGAAGTAGCTGGAGGCTCTGGCCACCTGAGTCTTCTTTGGTGGCATAGGGGCCAGGGGCGTATTCAGCCCAGGGCCTCTCCGCTGTCCACCGGGTGGGGAATCTCTGTGTCCCTCTTCTTCAGAAGGCTTTGCTATCTGTGCCAAAGGGCCATGGTCAGGGGGCTCTCAGCAATCTGCTGAAGGGGGGGGGAGGGTCAAAGTACTGATGTTGCTCCTTACTGCTCATGCGGAGTCCCCTCCAGAGCCTATATGAGCTGTGCGTGACTGCTTTCGTCAGATGGTCACCTCGCGTTTGAAATCCCTCACACGTTGCTTCAAAATGCTAGAGAGGAGAACTGGACACCGCCATCTTAACGTCAGGCATTACTGGAGAGGAGCCGGTGGACAGTCCAGCAGCTCCCAGGGCCCATCCATCCAGCAGGAGCCTGCTGTCTTGAGTAGAACTGGCAGAGTCCCACCTCAGGAAGACTATCCCCTCGCTCCTCATCTGGCTGCCGGTGTGGTGGCTGATTTCTTTCCACCTGGTGACTCGAGGGGGCGTTCGCCCCGTGCGATTCTCAGACTCGGGCCGTGGCTCCTTTTCACTGTTGCTGCAGCCTCAAACACAGCCAAGGTGGTCCCAAGGGTTGTGAAGATAGGGCTGCACTCGATCGCCTTCGTTAAGCTCATAGAGAATGCTTCCGACTGCGCCCACTAAGCTGTATGGGGAAGGTTGCCATCTTGATGAGTTCTCCTCACGCGAGATTCTCCGCCTCAGGGCTCTTCCGGCGACACCCAGGCTGCACAAACGTGCGATAATGGAGCCCCCTCGGGACTCCGTGGCTAGGTCTCCTCCTGGACTTGATTTGGTGGCATGTCTGTAATGAACTCCCGTACGCAGTATAAACGGGTTGAAGTATGCTCTTTATTACATTCGTGTAGAAGACCAATAATGGTCTTAATAATCCAGAGACTCCAATGTAGAAATAGGAGTAAGTTTATTTCATAGGTTACAACCACAGGAGGAGCGCCTCATCAGCCCGGAGTCCGACAAGCAACTGACAAAGCCCATCGAACCCCAGACATCAGAAGGCTCCCTGCAATCAAAGTAATACATTCTAATACATTCTTAACATGACGTGTGAATACATTCCAAACAAGCATCATTACAAACCACTACAATACCTTCCCCCCTTTGCGAAAACACACAAAGAGAGAAATAAATAAATTAATAAATAAATTAACTAAAAATAATTAAAAAAATCTCAATATGAAATAAATTCATTATAACTTGAGGGAACTTTCCTAACACGACCACTACGACTGCAAGAAGGTATGGGAACCCTCTCAGCACAGCACGGGGGAGAAGAAGAAGAAGAGGAAGAATCTCCATTGGTCGGAGCATGAGTATCAAACTTCACATCCTGCTGCACCTAATGCATCCAATCACACCCTTCCTGAGTTAACACACTTTTCTTCTTGCAGATTAAAGCAGCCTGATATTCAGACAATTTTACCACCTGTCTTATATTCCACCAGCCTTTCTCCTCCAAAAAAACAGCGTTTATACTAACTTTAATAACCTGAACAGGACTTGTAAAGATTGAATTTCCTTTAGAAACTTTGAAGGGTTTTTTAATCATAACCCGGTCGCCAATAGCTAATTGCACATCCTTTACATTTTTGACTCTATCAAAAAAAAAAAATCATCACATCTTGATTTTGTCTAACTGAAAAATTTAGATCATCCTGACTACCCTGACCACCCTTACTCAGATTAGGATTCTTTATATAAAGCCAAGAAGGTAACAAGGAAGAATGAACCCTCCTGCCTTTTAACAATTCAAAGGGAGAAACCTGAGTTGTACAATGTGGAGAGGTATTATAATTCCAATTTTTTTTTCCCAGAAATGTACCCACATCCAAACCTATAGCTATCGCGGTTTGAATACCTTCTTCCAAAATCTTATTCCCACGTTCCACCAAACCATTGGAAGAAGGGAAATAAAGCGCCACTTTAAGTTGTTTGATATCATGCAATTCCAAAAACGTGCGCATCCTGTCAGAAACAAAATGCGTACCATTATCTGTTACTAAAATCTGAGGGGCCCCTTCCAGCAAAAACACCCTTTCCAAAAATGAAATAGTATTATCTGAATTTGGCGCCTCCAGGAACTTGTAATACATCCACTTAGAAAAGTAGTCCACGGTCAAAATAAGATATCTCTTTCCCTCTGGCAGAGCATTATACGGACCTGAAAAATCAAGACCCACTTTCTCCCATGCAACCCCAGGGAACTGAGTAGGCTGCAAAGGAGAGTCATGCGTTTTCCAATGTTTATCCGACAATAAACATTCTTCACAATTATTTACTAAAGCTCTCACTTGTGCATCAATACCAGGCCACCAGTAATGAGACTTAATTCTCATACACGTTTTTGTTACCCCCAAGTGACCCTTGTGAGCTAACTTTACAATCACATTTCTCAAGCCACTTGGTGGAACAAATTTGTCACCTCTCAACAAAATGCCATCCTTCACGGAAAGTTCCTCAGCTACCTGAGAATTTTTTTTCAAATCACCTAATAATTTCCTCGCATCAGGCCATACCTTAGAAGAAAATTCCAAAGCTTGAGACAAAACAACATCCTTCAAACAAGCTTCCTTCCAATCCTCTTCTGAAATTGCAGAGTTCCATTCCTCAACAGCTTCAACCACATTCACGCACTCCACATCCTCTTCCACTAAATCATCCTCATCATCTTTATCCATCAACATCCTCGATAAACAATCTGCCCTGAAGTTTTTTCCCCCAGCAATATGCCTTAATTCAAAATTAAACTCCTGAAGTTTAGAAACAAGTCTGGTCAATATAGGAGACAGTCACCTTGCTAAAAATAAAAGAAAGCGGTTTATGGTCCGACAGCATTACAAACCTACGGCCCCAGATGTACATCTTAAATTTTTGAGCCACCCACACACAGGTCAACGCCTCTCTCTAAATTGTATTATAGTGCCTTTCAAACTGTTTCAAGGACCTTGAAGCAAAAGCCACGGTTTGCTCCTTACCATCCACCTGCTGGCTTAGCACAGCTCCTAAACCTTTCATGCTCACGTCCACCGAAATAATACAAGTACAATCGTCCCTAAAAGCATGAAGAGCCTGTGCCGAAACAATCAACTCCTTGACCTTAACAAAGGACTTGTCCAAATCTTTGGTCCAAACAAATTTCTGCCCTTTTTTAAGCAACAAGCGAAGAGGTTCCACCGCCTGGGCATAATTAACAACAAATCTAGCACAGTACTCGGCTAGACCTAAAAATGAACGGAGGGAATCCTTATCCCCTGGCAGTTTGGCTTCTTTAAGAGCCCTTACCACAGAAAATGTTGGTCTAATACCAGACTCTGAAATCGTATGCCCTGAATACTCCAACTTCGACACCCCCAACTTACACTTGTCTTCCCTCACTGTCATACCTCTCCCTCCAAGAATCGATAGAACTTTCCTCAATAAAACATTATGTTCATCCATTGTTGTAGCAAAAATCAAAATATCATCCAAGTACGCTTGGACCCCCACCAGATCTTTGAACAAAGAGTACATCAGTCTTTGAAAGACGCTGGTTGCCGACGCTAACCCAAACGGATGTCTTAAAAATATAAAAGCGCCGAATGGGGTAACAAAGGTGGTCAGCTCCTGAGACTCCTTGGATAAGGGGACCTGATGGTAGGCCGACTTTAAATCCAACAGTGAAAACCATTTAGCCCCACCTAAATTTGCCAACAATTCATGAATCTTAGGGAGCGGATGACAATCTACCCTTATATTTTTATTAAGACCCCTGAGATCCGCACATAATCTAATCTCGTTGTTCTTCTTTCGGGCTACGACAATGGGGGCGACCCATTGAGAGGACTCAGAAGGTGCAATAATTTTATCCTTTCACAAATCATCAAGCATTTTTTTTAGCTCCGCTCTGACACTCAAAGGAACTAGACGTACCTTATGAAAAACTGGAGTTGCCCCAGGAATTAATCTAATCTTGTGTTCAGCACCTTTCACCAAACCAATCTTATCGCTGAAAACATTTTTAAATTCATTCAAAAGGTCCAAGCGATCCATTTTGGCCCCCTCAACAAAACAAACAGGGAACTCTCCAACTTTAATAGGATCTTTATCACCTGGAACAAGGTATAAGCCCATCTTAGCTAGGTCCTTCCACCCCACAACATCTTTCCCTTTTACTGCTACGTAGATTTTTGTAACAATTGACCTTTTAAGAACTTGTAAATTTCCCATGAAAAATCCCAACATATCTATATCTTTCTCTTCGAACGCCTTCGGATTCACGTCCGTTTGCTCCAATTTCACATTTCTCCACTACTTCTCATGGAAAGTAGTATCCCGTAGGATAGTGATAGGCAACCCTGAGTCCACCATTACATGGACCTCAATGTCATCAATAGAAGCATCACATAAAGGACCCTTGATAAAGGTTGCACCATCATCCGCCTCCACCATCAATAAAAGATTGTCAAAGTACTCGCAACAATCTTCCATATCCAGACAGTTAACCTTAACCGGTTTCTTTTGAAACTTACAAACTTTCTGGAAATGACCAACCTTCTTACAAATGGTGCAGCGTTTATTAATGGCCAGACAACCTTTAAAGTTCCCCATGTGAAATTTAGCTCCACACCTGAAGCAGTTGCCCTGTTTGGATTGATTTTGGTTTGGGTTGCTCACCCATTTTTCCTTCCCACCGACAGCATACAGACCCTCCTCTCCCATTTCTTCAGAGACCAAATTCACTTTAGGAGAGGAATCCACCATCATTGCCTTTGTAGAAATTATAGATCTCTCAATACTAAGACTTAGATCTATAACTTCAGATAAAGAAGGATTTTTACAACTGAGAATCCTTTCCTTGGCCTTAGGGGAAGCACAATTAAAAACAAATTGATCACGTATGTAGTTGTCAAGCAGAGGACCGAAATCACAAGTAATCGCTAAAACTCTCAATGCAGAAATATATTCATCTATCTTCTAGTCCTCTTTCTGCTTTCTTTTATAAAATGTATGCCTCTCTAACATATTCTTAGGTGATTCCTCAAATAGTTTTTTAAGCCTTGCGATGGCCTCCACATAGACATTCCATTGCCTATCCCCCGATTGACCTGAAGGGGGAGGTATAGGTACTAGACTGTTAAAAATGCGTTGAGCAGCCAAACCCAAACTGCCAAACAATAAAGCAAATTTACGGGGGGGGGAATAGTCAGCAGCATCAATAGCTACAATATGGTTTTCGAATAAATCAGACCATAATAAAACTGGTTTTCCTGGTTTTTCTAAAAAAGGAGGAGGTTGTGTAATCTCCCTCACTGCAGACATTTTTAAAACAAAAAAAATAAAACTCAGCCCACAATATAAGTAAGGGCACTCCTCCAGAAATTAGAATGTAAAATAAAATTGACTAAACTAATTGTGCTTTACACTTAAATTCAAATTCAACCCTGTTGCGTTCCAATTTCTGAGGTGTGCGAATCACCGCCTTATTATTCACAAAATTAAAATTCTCAATATTCCCTAAAAAAAGGAATAAAAGATTACCCCAAAAAAGGTGTGCGAATCACCGGTAGATAAATCGCACAAAAGGTTCTTTTAGTCATAGAAGTGTTCCGCTGTTTCATCAAGTGGCTGCTGCAGTACGTGACAGCAATTAGTGAAAAACGCTGTGTGTTCCGACGAAAGGTTCCTTAACTTCATAGTACTTCAAAGTTTTACCAACATGGCCGCCAAAACGCGTTAGCGTCAAACGTCACACGCAGCTCATTCCCACAATGCCATGCGCAACGTCACAGCAGATAATTCCACAGAGAACTCCAGACGATGCCGAGAGGAAGGTTCCGAAGTCGAATCTCCCTGGGAATGTTTACTTACAAAATGCAGGTGCGTGCAGACTTCTGTTAAAGTTAACGATGTTACAACTCCCTGCACTGACTTGTATAAGTTTAAAACATGACACCCATTTCGTAAAAGTCACTACTCTCCAGCGAAACACTTCAATCCAAAGAAGAACAGTTTAAATTTGATCCACAGCTCCAATAATGATCAGATCAAATCCATGCATCCATCCAAATGAGCGAGGAAACACTTCCATTTACGATAACTACAAAGTAGGAAGGCAACATAGAAAAAGCTGTCAAAAAACGTGCCGATCCCTGTACTCTGTACTCACAGAAATTTCCACGGAAAAACAGAGTTAAATCCTTTCTGTTGCATGGGTCGGTGGTTGAAACAAATCCGGATCGTCGCCAATATGTAGAAGACCAATAATGGTCTTAATAATCCAGAGACTCCAATGTAGAAATAGGAGTACGTTTATTTCATAGGTTACAACCACAGGAGGAGCGCCTCATCAGCCTGGAGTCCGACAAGCAACTGACAAAGACCATCGAACCCCAGACATCAGAAGGCTCCCTGCAATCAAAGTAATACATTCTAATACATTTTTAACATGACGTGTGAATACATTCCGAACAAGCATCATTACAAACCACTACAATTCGCCAACAGTCACTCCTACAAGGATCAGAGCGTATGTCAGTCAATGCAATTCGGTGATCAACTGTCAACTGTCATCTGTGACAGTTCACAGCTGGTGACCTCACAGGCGGTATGGTGTCCTTGCAGGGACAATAGGAAGCAATTGCCAATACGGTGTCCACACCGGGACACAAACACATAAGTCATAACACATCTTCCCTCTTATGGAAGAAAGGAGAAGAGGGGTAAAGAGAGGAGAGATACAAACAGTGTGTGCAGTTGCTAACTACTCACAAATATAATCTTTAAGTTTTGCTGGTGATCCTAACAGTCTTCCTACTCTGCTCCTCCTGATGGGTTGTGTAGCATCACACATGGGTGTGGAAGGAAACATGTGCCTGAATCTCTCTGTGACAAACTGATTAGGTGAGGTGTCCACGGGCGCAAAAATAGGCTGCGCGATGTCTTTGCCTGTTGTGGTAGGGGGTACAGGAAACTCATAGTCAGACTCATAGTCTGATGGACAAGGTTGTGCCATGTTGCTTTTTAGTGCCTCAGGAGGGTCCTTTGTCAACTCCGTGGGCATGGTAGTTTGAGGGTTCTTCATAGGATGTCTGTAAGCAGAGAGGGCAGAGAAGTGTCACACTCTTCCGTCGCTCAAGAGTGCAGAATTGCAGTAGACTTCACGTACGGATAGGGGAGGGGTGTATCTGTCCTGACCTGGCCCGGACTGGCCATTGCGGGCACCGGGCAATCCCCCGGTGCGCCGCAAGGGTGGGGGCCGGTTTTGGGCCTCTGGGCCGTTTTTGTTACTGGGCTGTTTTTGCAGCAAAGCTGCAAAATCGGCCCTGTAACAAAATCGGCCGAAAACCGGCCCCGCCAAAGAGCTCAGTCGCACCTCCAGGGGGCCGGCCGAGCACTTTGCCAGGGCCGGTTTGGTTCTCAGTCCGGCCCTGGTCCTGACCCTTACCTATGTGAACACTTCTTTTTACCTTGACTATGTTTTCAGCCTTGAGCTCTACCGGTCTGCACCTGTGCTTTTTGTCATAAATCACCTTGCCTCTGGACTGAGGATGAATAAGTCTTTCTCTGACAAGTTGGGATGACCAGTGTACTCTTTTTGCTGCCTTAACCTAGCTCACATTGTCCTTTGAAAGAGGAGTCCTCGCATAAGTTCAAATGGGATGTGCCCTGTTGTTTCGCATGCTGTTATCCTGTAGGCCCACACTGTTTTAAGTGTTTCATGTTTCCATTTGAGGTTGTTGCTGTTTGCCAGTTGGATTATGCCTTTTATGACTCGTTGAATCTTTCTACGGCTCTGTTTCCCGCTGGGTGATAAACAGCTCTCGTTTTATGTTCTATTTTGTGTTTAAGAATGTAATCTTTGAATGTTTCAGATATAAATTGAGCCCCAATGTCACTTACAATCTGTTGGGGGAGACCCTCCCGTGTAAAAGTGTCTTCCAAAACTTGATTATGTTTAATGCATCTGGTCTGTTGATAAATTTAACTTCTGGCCATATGCTGAAGTGATCAATGATAACTATTACATACCATTGTTCCAGGCCATCTGATATAGGTACCATTATACTAATACCGATTCTCTCCCACAGCATGGATGGGCAGGGAATAGAGTGGAGAGGTGGTCTGAATGTCTCCTGTGTTCTGTCTGAGTCCATGCACAGGGTGCAGTCCCTGACCGTTCTCTCTACATCTAATTTAATGCCTGGCCTCCAGTACGTGTTTTTGACTCTGCTCTTAGTTTTGGCAATGCCCAAGTGTCCTTCGTGTCATAACTTAATTATCTTTTATCTGATGTTTTTGGGTGGTACCAATCTTCCACTTCTCAATAGAAATCCTTTCTCATGTGAATATTCATTTTTTACCTCTCAGAAGTGTCTTAGTGGATCTGTAAGTTTACTTTTGAAAATCCATCCATAAGTCAGCATTTGTATTACTTGACAAATGGTATGGTCCTTGTTTTGCTCCATGAGCCACTCTTCTTTAGAAATTCCGCTGGCATGTTCAAGTACATTTGCTTTTTTTTTTGTTTGTTTTTTTAATGATTTTTATTGATTTTTGTATAAAATCATAGAATACATAAATTTACACTGAGAGAGTTCATCGTAACCCCCTAACCCTCCCCCCACCCCTTAGTCTGGCAAACTTCTATAGGAAAAGAGAAGATAAAGAAAGAAAAATATACAATATGAATACTACATTATGCAACGTTTGGCCCCGTATAATAACTGTGTGATGTGCCCTGAAATTAATCAGAGAACTGGCATTTGAAAATAATAAACCAAGCTACATCAAACTAGACACATGTATAATAATAGCACGGCATAAAAATCTTCAAATAAGAATATAGAGGCCTTTGCCAGTTCAAATACAGATACAAGAGCAGTTATCAGTTCCTTTGTCCATTACTACCTGGTTTAATAGTTAAACCCCATATATAGACTTCACTAAGAGTGACACCAATAGATCTAGGTTAGGTTTGAAGGAGTTGCCTATTATTATTATTATTATTATTATTGCCTTGATTATCACACCATTCCGGAGCCCAGATTTTCAGGCCAGCAGTGCGTTTCTTTCTACCTTTCCCTTTATAAATTGCAATTTCCAACTTAAATGCGGCTAGTAATCTGGCGAACCATTGCTGAAATGAGGGTGCCAGTTCATCTAACCAGGCCGATGCGATACACATCCTAAAAACAGCCATTGACATAAATATAAACTCCGCCCCTTGTCGATTCCAGTTTGGGTCAGTCGCTCCTAGAAGCATCATTTCAATAGTCAAGGTAATGGGATTTTTCACAACCGCTGATATAAACCTCTCAATATCGAGTTTCAGTTGGGATAGGCCGTCGCAGGTAGCAAAAATATGTATACAGTCTGCATTCGGAAAGTGGCACCGGGGACAGTAAGTTCCTTTACCCGAGCCCCATTTTGCAATTTTGTCGGGAGTATAATATAACATAAAGAGGGTTTTATAGAATTGCGTTTGTAGTTTAGTTGATAGCAAATAAGTTTGTGACATTGCCATTGTACTTTCAATTTCAGCTGGAGGTATGCCAATTTTGTTTTCCCATTTCGAGGCTATCTTTCCTATATCATCAGGTGCCGAGTTACTTAATAGGATATATATTTCACTAATGGTGTTAACTTTACTGGATGACAGTGTCTCAAATATCTCACATTTTATGCTAATGATTTCACAAAGATTTCTTTTTGTTATGAAGTCCCGTATTTGTAGGTATTTGAAGAAGTCTCTGTTGTTAATTTGATATTTCATTCTTAGTTCCTCAAATTTGTGAAGCCCCGAAGAACAGAGATTGCCGAAGTGTGCAATTCCGGCTGCTTCCCATTTCTTCATACAACTATCACTGAAAATAGCGGGCAGATCTAGATTGTCTTTAAAGAGTGTATAGTATGAGACTCGCCCAATATCCATTAGTTTTCTTATTTTTTGCAATATTTTAAAAGAATGTAGAAGCGGCTTAAATTTTACTTTTTTGTGATAGCTGTCGTGTAGATGCCGCCATAGATATCCAGAATTTTTTTCACCTAACAATAAATAGATGGTTGCACACCCCGTGATGCTACATTCGCTAATTCAATTTGAAGAAGTTCTTGACTGTTAATCAGGGTTGGTGCCCAATAATAGAACCGCAAGTTTGGTAATCCTAAGCCCCCCCGTTCCTTTGGTAAAGTAAGGAATTTTAATGCACGTCTTGGTTGGGAATATGACCAAATACATTTTGAGAAGGTGTGTTCCATTGATTTTAAACAGGAGTCCGGGAATTCTAGGCATATTGCTCTAAATAAATACAGCAATTTAGGGAAAAACGCCATTTTAATGGTGTTTACTCTACCAATCAGGGAAAGGTGCAGGTTATCAAGTCGGTGGAGATCCTTTTGTATTGTCCTTAAAACAGGTTTTACATTGATGTCTACCAGATCTTCTAGTTTGGCGGTGATAGAAATCCCCAAATATGTTGCGTTTGGAGTAACTCTGGGGTCGGCAAAAGCTAAATTATCATTAATCACAATTTGGGTTTTAACTTGATTAAGGGCGTATCCGGAAACAGCTCCAAATTTGGTGGCCTCATCAACGATAGCAAGCATAGTTGGTGCTGGGTTCTAAGTGACGATTGCTATGTCATCAGCATAGGCTAAAATTTTAGTGGAGAGATCGTGTGTTATAATAGGCTCTATTACCAAATTAATTTCCAATCTTTGTAAAAAGGGATCTAAATAAAGGGCAAATAGCAGTGGCGAGCAGGGGCAGCCTTGTCTCGTCCCTCTCGATATCTTGAACGATTTGTAAGATTGCCATTGACAGAAACCATAGCGGTCGGGTTGACATATAATTGTTGTATTGCCAAATTAAAGCTTGGGGGAATTCCAACTCTTTTCAATGCTGCCCAAAGGAATTTCCAGGAGACCCTATCAGTACATTTGCAATGCTTGAGTCATCCGTTTTGGTGGTGAAAGCTTTACCAGTTGTACCAACAGGCCTTCTGCTTGAAAAGTCAGCCACCACGTTCTTCACTCCAGGAACATAATGAACGTTGTACATGTAGTCGAACAAACACACAGATAGCCTGGCTAACCTGGGCAAAGCCGTATACAGACCCTTCGTGGTAAATACCTTTGGTAAAGGCTTGTCGTCAGTGCACAAATTGACTCTTCTGCCCCAAACGAATTGCCTGAAGTTTTCCAAGGTCCACACGCATGCTAGTGCCTCACGTTCTATTACCGAGAAGTTTTCTTCTGCTGGAGTCAACACACGTGAGGCAAAGGCTATGGCGTATTCTACACCCTTGGTATCTTTCTGGATGAGTACGGTGTGTGCCCAACCCTTTAATACTTGCGTTAATGATTACAAAGTTTTGCAGTGAAGTGTCAAATCCCTGCAGGGGCAACATGGTGCACAAATCTTTTTTAGGTTCTGAAAGGTTTTGTCACATTCTTCCGTCCATTCGAATTTGTTCTTGAGTTCTAGTTGTTGCCTAAAAACATATGTTTTATGAGAGAAGTTTTTGATGAACTTGGCCTAGAACTCCACCAATCCCAGGAAATATCGCAGTTCATCCTTGTTGTTGAGTACTGGTGAGTCCTTTATGGCTTGGATGAGTTATCTTTTTGGGCTGATTCGGTCGCTGGTGATTTGGTGACCAAGATAGTCGACTGAGTTGCTTGCAAACTTGCATTTGAGGTGCTCAGCGGTCAAACCTTTTTCATCTAGAATATGTAATACTTGTTTGACTTTTCTGTCGTACTCTTCCTTAGTTTGTCCATAACCAGGATATCCTCCTGGAAGAGTAGTATGCCTGAAACCCCCTCAAAGATATATGCATAAGTCTTTGAAACATTGCGGCTGCCGAGGCCAAACCGAAAGGTACATGTGTAAACATAAAACATCCAAATGGTGTGAGGAACGTTGTCAATTCTTGCTATCATGATGTAGAGGTACCACGTGATAGGCCGACTTTAAGTCAGTGGTGGAGAACCACCTAATGCCCTTGGTGGTAGCTAGCATTTCATTTAATTTGGGGAGAGGATATTGCTCCACCACAATGTTTTGGTTGAGGTCTCATAGGTCTACACAAAGTCTCAATTTGCTATTGGGTCGTTTAGCGATGACAAGGGGGGCGACCCAATCCGATGCTTCAATTCTTTCTATTATTCCATCATCTAGAAGTTTATCCAGTTGGGTCTTTACCTCATCCCTTATGGCGAACGGGATGTTTCTTGCTTTGTTTACCACTGGGGTGGTAATTGGTTTTAGTTTGATTCTTTGTTGGTATCCTTTAAGAACCCCCGCAGCCCCACTAAATTCCCTGGGGTATTTGTTGAGTAAGGACTTTGCATAGTCTTTGTTGTCGGATACACTTAACATGGGGTCTGCTTTGCTAGGATCCAAAATTATACCCAGATTTCCCTGTCCATCCATCCTAGTACCGATGGTCCTACTCTGGACATGTAGAGTTTGCCTGCAGATTCTCTTCCTTTGTATACAAAGTTTAGTTTTCTGTAGCCACATGCATCAATAGGCTCTCTAGTGAATGATTTAATTTGGATATATGCTGTTTAAAGTTGTTCGCCGATGCTGGGTTCAAACTTTTCCTCCCAGACTCTCTTGTTGACTATTGTATACGGTGAACCAGAGTCTGCAACAATAATGATATCCACACCCCCTATTGTCATTCTGCATATGGGTTTCCTAGTGTGGTGCTTGTTTCAGTGACTTTGTTGACTTGTTCACCATCAATGTTCAGCACAAACATGTTAATGTCGTCTTCGTCAGAAGTGTGCCGGTTGTTTTCTTCTGCTTCATCCACTATTTTTACATGTTGTGGCTTCCTTTTATTGCAAGCTTTGAGGAAATGTCCCTTGACACCACAACGTGAACACTTTACTTCACGTGCCGGGCATTTCAGGTCATTTGGCAAATGTGATGTGCTTAAACACCTGTAACAACGCCCCCAGTTCTTTGTCTCATATCTTTTATATGATGGTTTAGTGTTCTTTCTGTTCCAGCTCTGCTTGGAGTTGTATTTCTGATCAGTCACTTTGCTTATAGTGTCTCCCTCTTTCTTCTTTTTATTCTTTGATAGGACTGCCTTAGCACAATGGCCTGTGAGTTCAGCTTTTCTTGCAATGTCAATTATGTTTTGCAGTGGATATTCCCCCTTGGACCACAAATTTTCTTGGATGCTTGAGTTGGATCCCTGCATCACTATTTGGTCCCTTATAAACTCGTCGTGGAGCCTACCATAGCGACACTTGATTGCAAGATTTTTGAGTGCAGACACGTAGACATCTATAGATTCATCTATTCTTTGCTTTCTATGGAAGATTTTGTATCTATCTACTCCTACACAAACTGTTGGTGTAATAGGAGTTGAGGTCATCTATTGCGTTAGTAAAAACATCTCCCTTATTTTCTGCTCTTACTTTCTTGTTAATTGCATTGTATACCTTTATTCCCCCTGCGCCTAAACAATGCATGAACATTTTGTATTTCTTCTCTGCTTTAAGTCTTCATCTTCTTCCAAAGTCGCAATGTAATTAAGGAAATACTCCCTCCATTTCTCCCATTTAAGTGTTCGTTCACCACCAGCACATAGGAATGTTTCAGGTGGGGAAAGGTTCCATATGTAACCTGAAGCCATGTTAGAGGTTGTACTTCTTGTAGTTTGAGAATAACTATGTTTATTTGTGTTAATTGACAGTTGTACGACTGATGAAGTGCTTAAAACTGGACTTGATTTGTATATTGTTATTTTATATACTCCGTGTAGGCTAATGGCAAAGAGCAGTAAAAGGTGAAATCATTTTTTTATCTGGCATGTACTTTTGGCACTTGAAAGATGTGTAATTTGAAAACACTGGCCCTATTTACTTCTATATTTACTGTTTTAATGTACCTTACTGTCCTGGTATCCTCTTTTCTTCCAAGCGTGAGTGTCCTTTGGTGATGCCTATGCTTAAATATGCTACTGCTGCACTTTTGTTAAGTTAATGTGTATTCAAAAGGGCGTTTACGTACGCGGTCACGTAATTTAGACTGCTGATTTATTTTCCTTTAAGATGGTCGCTTACGCTGCTGCGGTGCGTCGACTTTCCTGACGTAAATGCACAGTTGGTTTTGACGAAGGGAACAGCTATTGTTTGCAGATTATCGTTGAAGTTCAGTTTGACAGTTGAACTGTCAAAGTCGGAATTTCGTTGAAATCGATGGCCGTTTTTACACTCTCGTGAGATGTCTATTCTTTTAGAAAGTGTGTGTACCTTCCACTTCTCCGAATTTTTTTTGACGTCCAGTCCGTAAGTTTTCTCCACCAGAGAATTTCAAATTGTTTCAGTCAGACAACCTCAGTGTTTTTCAACGTTGACATCAGAAAGCTCCTAAACACGCTGTGCCAGCATTACAACTGCGCAGCTCTGTTTCTTTGTTCTTTGCACTATTGTGCAATGCACGCATGGGTTCGCATCCCACTCTTGTCACCACTTTGTAATTAACTCCCGTACGCAGTATAAACGGATTGACAGTTCACAGCTGATGACCTCACAGGCAGTATGGTGTCCTCACAGGGACAATAGGAAGCAATTACCAATACGGTGTCCACACTAGGACACAAACACATGAGTCATAACAATGTCAAGGGTCGTAGTTACTTTTTGTTCGGGCCTGAAGGGGAGCCGATCGGATTCACGTCTGATCGGCCATGATGTTTGGCCACGCCCCAATTGTAAATTAACTTTTATCCTGCTTGCATGGCTTTCTAGTTTGCTTTCAGTGTTGTTATGTGTCCTGCTTATAAAGACATTTAACTATAATATTACTAATTTTAGCTCTGCTGTAAATTCTAAATTCATGTTCTATGTATCTGTCCGTCCATCTGTCTGTCTGTCTGTCTGTCTGTCTGTCTGTCTGTCTGTCTGTCTGTCTGTCTGTCTGTCTGTCTGTCTGTCTGTCTGTCTGTCTGTCTGTCTGTCTGTCTGTCTGTCTGTCTGTCTGTCCGTCCGTCCGTCCGTCCGTCCGTCCGTCTGTCTGTCTGTCTGTCTATCTATCTATCTATCTATCTATTCATCCATCTATCTATCGATCTATCTATCTGTCTATCTATCTATCTATCTATCTATCTATCTATCTATCTATCTATCTATCTATCTATCTATCTATCTATCTATCTATCTGTCTGTCTATCTGTCTATCTATCTATCTATCTATCTGTCTGTCTATCTATCTATCTATCTATCTATCTATCTATCTGTCTGTCTATCTGTCTGTCTGTCTGTCTGTCTGTCTGTCTATCTATCTATCTATCTATCTATCTATCTATCTATCTATCTATCTATCTATCTATCTATCTATCTATCTATCTATCTATCTATCTATCTATCTATCCATCCATCTATCTATCGATCTATCCCTCTATCTATCTATCTCCGCCACTCTGTATAGCTATCTACCTTTGCACCGCTATCTGCCTGTCTATGTATCTATCTGTGCCCCACTGTATAGCTATACAACTATTTCTGTCTGTCCTTCCAAGCCTCTCAGTCTCAAATCAAATCAAATCAAATCAAAATTGGCTTTATTCGATTTACATAAGAAATCATAAAAGCATACAGGAACAGTTTATATCATACATTTTTAAAAGATTTCCACATTAAAAAATTTGAAAAAGTTTGTAAAGAATCTGTAAGACATTTTGCATGTATAAGAGGTCAGCAATAAACATGTAATCGAAAAAGTCTCAAGTTTAGTAATTCTGGCGGATTTAAACATGTTAGACTTACACCATCGAGTTTCTGTATTTTACCACTGACATTAAAAAGCGAGAAACAACAAAGATTACATGCACCTCATCTAGCAAAAGTAACTTCAAATAAGCAGTTTTACATGTTCTTATGCCCCAGGATTTAAGAAGGGGTAAGAGGAATAATTTCCTCGGAGCAGAGTAAAATTTACAAAAGAACATAATATGAATGTTACTTTGCGAAGAATGGTCGTCACATGGGCAAAGTATATTCGCCGGAGTCCAATCATTGTGTTTTGGAAAAGTGACCATTCGGAAGAAGGTACCTAAACGCAGCCTAGTAAGAAGCATACGGGGATATGGTACAGTTTCAATCCTGAGATACATTTGTAAACCCTCAATAGGAGTAATTTCTTGATAACACAGGGTAGAACTCTTATGTTTCTCAGTGTTCCATCTGGCACATTCCAGTTGTGTCATTAAAAGTTTTTTGAGAGCTGGCCTGGACAAGTTTTCTAAGGACTCTGGCGTATCATAAAATTCGGAGTGTCCAATTTCAGCGAACATCATCTGGACGTATCGTAACTACTTGATTTTGGATGCACCATCCAAATTTTTACAGTCCATGATGAGTTCTCTATTAAATTGGCATTCCAAAGTTGTCCAGATTTTGTGCCACAGCAAACACGGTGATAACTTTATAGTGTCGCTAAGGTATTTGAGGCCAGTCTCAATGTGGGTGGTAAAAGTCGAAGTGGATTTACTCACACCTAGTAAGTAGCGAATAAAAAGGTTTTCACAAGTTTGTAGTGAGGACACGTTTTCGAAGCCCCATAAGCCTGCTCCATAAGTGACTGTCGCTATACACTTAGCTTGATAAATCTGTAACATCTCAGCAGTCGGTTTGCCCCCTATTTTTGCTGCGAAAGTTCGCAGGGCCCCAATGGCGCGACTAAAGGCAAGTTTCCTCGCGGATACTGCGTGTTTCCAACCTCCTTTCCTTTCAAAAACGACACCTAGATAACAAAAGGTGTCTGTGCACTCAATTCTCTGCTCGTCAAGATATATCGAACATTGTGGCCTTTTGTATTTTTGGGTGCATGCCATGGAGAAGGTTTTAGAGATGTTCACTTTCAGATTTCGTTTCCCCATATAAGATGAGAATGCAGTTACTGCTCTCTGCAGCCCTACCTTAGTCCTAGATATAATTGCCGCGTCATCGGCATATAAAAGAATGGGTACAGGCCTACCATTAATTGCTGGATAGTCACTTTGGATGTTTATTAAGTGCTCTACAATAGAATTTATATAAAAACAGAATAAGAGGGGCGCGAGTATACAGCCTTGCCTAACCCCTCTGTTTATGGGAAATTTCTGTGTGCATTGACCCTGGGACCCGAACCTCACTCTAGCCCCGGCATCTCTATATAGTTCTTTTATAAATATGATGATGGTGGAATCCACTCCGATATGTTCCAATGTTGACCAGAGCTGAAGGTGGTCCACGCAGTCAAATGCTGTGCTGAGGTCAACAAAGGTAACAAACAGGTCCCCTTTTTTGGCCTCGGTGTATTTGGAAATCAATAGGGACAGATTAAGGCATTGTTCCTGGGTACCCATTCCCTTTCGGAACCCGTATTGGAATTCGGAAATAACTTTTTTCTCTGTCTCCCAATGTTGAATTCTCTTGAGGACGATCCTTCCTGCAATTTTCATAAGACCGTCCAGTAGAGATATAGGACGGTAGCAAGCAGGATCGTCCCTGTTCCCCTTTTTAAAAATGGGCACTACAATTGCATCTGACCAGGTGTTAATTAAGCCACATTTGTTTCCCATATTTAAAACGTTAGTTAAGAGGGGGGACCAAAAATCGAGGTTTGTTTTATATCCATCCACAGGGGTATAGTCGGGGCCAGGAGCTTTCCCTGATGGGCTTTCCCTGATGGCATTTTCCACTTCTAGTGCAGTAAAAACCAAGTCAATTGGATAGGGGGATACTGGGGGGTCAAATGACTGGTGATCATAAGATATATTGTTCAAAGCTAAGTATTCCTTTTGTTGGATCTGAGTATCCCCCTGGCTGTTAGAATAAAGTTTGCCGTAATGTTCTACCCAGAGGTCTGCAGTAATAGCTACATCTATGCAGTTGTCACTAGCTTTTGTGTTATATACAGATCTTATAACTTTCCAAAAGAGGTTAGCGTCCTTATTCCTGGCAGCTTCCCCCAGAGCTTCCCAGGCCTCCCATTTCATTGTTGCCTTGCGGTGATTTATTTCCCTTTTATACTCTCGTCTGGCCTCGGAAATTTGCACCCTATCTTTTGGGATAGCGTTTAAAACTTTCTTCAGTTTCTTCAGGGCAGCTGTGCAGCTAGAATCGAACCACCCGCGTGTGTGTTTCTCGTTCTTTTTATGGCTCCTCGTTAGCATATCTTTAATGTAAAGCTGAATATTAGCGAAAGCTGCCATGATCGCCTTTGGATTAATATCCTCTTCTAAACAGACAAGTATGTCTGTAAAGCAAGATGATATGAGGCTGTGGAAGAAGGTTAAGGGATTCATTTTCTCCCACTTTATCACATAGCCGTTTATTTTTGTTAGAGTGACCTCCAGGGGATATAGCGGACCACTAGATTCCTTTGCTTTCTCCTCTGTGATCATTACCCCAAAAGTAATTGGATAATGATCACTCATTGGGTCGTCCCCAATCTCCCAGAAAGTTATAAAATTGGGTTTGATGGGTGACGCCAGTGCAAAGTCAATTGTGGTTTCACAGCCTCTGCCGTTATATGTTGGCGCAAAGGGAACTGGGGGGGAACATGCCTGATTAACGAAAGTAAGATCAAAAGAGAAAATAATGCTGTTGAGGAGGGATCCCAACTTGGTGTGTGAGAAATGGAAAGGGCCATCCTCATCATGATCTGAAAGGCCGCACAAACCTAACTCAGAAGATGGGCAGATGGCACAATTAAAGTCTCCCACCCATAGAACTGTGTGGTCCCCCGTGTTTTGATCTCTCACTTTATGAATGTGGTGTGACATTTTATTCAAGGTCAGTTCTACTTCATTTGCTGGCATGTTATTATAAAAATTTACCAATATCACCTTTTGTGTGGTGCCCCATTTGAATAAAAGAATTTGAAAGTATTGATCAGAATGGAAATCATATACCTTTATGTCTCCCACATTCGATATATATATGCACAGGCCCCCTTTGTTTCGACCCTGAGGAGAGGGAACCGCGGGTGAATGAAATGTTAGATACCCCATAATATGACTTTCCTCAACAAGCCAAGTTTCTTGCAGGCAAAGAACGCCATGCTTCTGTACAATCTCCAGCCAGGGTTTATGGGTGATCTTGTTACCCAAGCCTGCTACATTCCATGATAGGAGTGAATGTTTTAAGTCGATGTATTTCTGGGTTGGTTGGCCAGCATTTCCCGTTACGTCTATCGAGCCTAGGGAATGTACCACCTCTAGATTTTGTGTGGCGCGCACAGCAGGGGTACCCTGAGCTGGGCAGGGTTCCTCTGGACCCAGGGAATTTTTCATTTTGTTAACAGATGGTAAATTGTCAATGTTACTGGCCTTGGTTGGAAGATTTAGAGCGCTCAAGCAAGGTGAAAGATCAAGAGTTCCCAGTCAATCCACCTGATCTAGGCATTCAAACCTATTCATAGTGGGTGCACCTTCCCACCAATTATTATTGGGTTGCCATTCCCGCCCGTGCCCCTTCCATCTGTCGTTATGGGCTATGGACCAGACCCCAGAGGGCTCAACTATCTGTTTTGGAGGGTAAAAAAAGGTAAGGGGTTTGGTAACAATCAATTGGTGCATCGCCTGTGTATCCCATGTGGTGATAAGTTGGGCTGTGTGGGGGTCTGCAAATGACACCACAATACAGTCTCCTAATATGGTTTTGTTAGTGCGACCCACCCATGGAACTCGCCTGACCATTATGACCCTGCTCGTGGTGGTGTGCGGATGCTGCCTGTTGGCATTTAACCAGTGGATCACTTTGTTCTTTAAGGACCACTGGGTTTCCACGGTGTCAGGGGCAAGTGTAGGTACCCCAGCCAAAATGGCAACATAGGGCCCGGCATCGGGAGGGAGGTCAATATAGCCCCCGCGAAAATTCTGTTGATTTTGGTGTTGGTTAAATGTGCGCTGTAAAAGGGGAGAAATAGGCTTGGTCACTTTCTGATCATTTCTAAAAGAGTTTTTGGGCTGCGCTTGTTTTATGGGGGGTTTTGTATCTGGTTTTGATGAACTTAATGGAAGGGAAACAGGAACATTTGCAATTTTCCGGGGTTTAGGAATTGGAATCGGTTTGAGTAATAAGGAGGGCAAAGGAGAGGGGAGAATTGTAGGAGCAGGGGATGCCTCATTAGGGACTGATACCGATTGGATGCCAGCATTTGAGGCTGGAACAGGTTGGGTACCATCATTACTCGCCTGTGAGGAACCCTCAGTAATCTGGGGATATGTAGCTTCCAGTTGTTTTAGGCTAAGCGTGGCCAGGGATACTAAGGTTTTGTCCATTTCAAGCAGGTGAGTCTCAATACGTGACAGTCTTAGTTCGAAAGGTGACAATAGTTGTTTCAGAGTAACCCAGACTGTTTTGAGAAAGTGTTCATCATCATCACCCGCCTTGCCCATATCCCTCCCTAAGTCATTTAGGCCTCCCCTGGTTGAGTTGTCGCCAGGAGGAGCAAAATTCTCTAAGGCAGGAACAGTAGTGCTGTTAGGATAGATACGATCACTTTCACCCCCTGTTTGCTGAATGACTGCATGTGATGTTTGTTTAAGCTCCCCTATTTTTGGCAGAGTTCTTCTAGAATTGAAAAACTGATGCCTAGCAATTTTTGCTTTCTTGCGGTTGTAGGCAAGTTTAGCCATATTCTTCCTTTTCATGGTTTGACGATGTAGGTTTTTGCTTTTTACTACCGAGAAGGAAGGGGTAGGGGTATCCGGCAGAGTGATAGGCTTTTCCTGTACAGTAGGGAAATAATTCTCCGTGGGTTTAGGGGACATGGGTGTAAAAATAAAAGAGGAATCTAATGGGGGTGAAGAGGAAGAAAGATGAGAGTGATAAATGTCGGCATGTGCTAGCAGAGGGAGGGGGTGTGCAGCCTGTTGAGGGGATGCAGCGGACGCAATGTTTCCCAGGGATGATTTTTTAGAGTTCGCAAATGTTTGTGAGAGCCTGCGCGCAGCGTCAAGCTCAATAGAAACCCTACTCTGCATTTTTGTAATTTCGGCGTCTATTGCCAAATTTGTCTTTACAAGAAAGTCATCCAAGGTGCCATTTAACTTTGTCAGGCCCAGTGCAGTCTTACTACGACTCCCCCTAGTACACATGTTATATGGCAGATATAATTCCTGTATCGTACTCACTAATATCAAAGGCCGAGCCCAAAGTCAATGGTACAGACCAAGGGGGGTGGGCCAGGCCAGTCCTCTTAGGCCTCGAACGGCCTCAAACGGTCCCGCCCTTGTCCCGGGCTTATCCCCGGGCGCTCCCGCGCGCTCCCGCGCAGCGTCTCTCACTGGTTTTTGTAGACCATTAGCAATGGGGCGTGGTACGGGAAGGTGTGGGCGGGGCGTTCAGGGAGAGCGGGGCCAGGTGACTCAGCCTCACGCTCGCAGCCCTGAAGCCTCACACGCCCCCTCGGTGCAGCCAGGCAGGAAACCAAGAACAAGGAACAAACGGTGAGATGCAATCCGCAGCGGGACCCGCGAAGCGGGTTCCGCAAGTCGTGGGGATAGGCAGCCCTTGGAAAAACGAACAGCTCCAGCCAGGTCAGGTCCAACAGCCAAATTGAGTGAGTCCAGGTGCCTTTTTAATTACAGGAGGTGAGGGCGGGGCGTTCAGGGAGAGCGGGGCCAGGTGACTCAGCCTCACGCTCGCAGCCCTGAAGCCTCACACGCCCCCTCGGTGCAGCCAGACAGGAAACCAAGAACAAGGAACAAACGGTGAGATGCAATCCGCAGCGGGACCCGCGAAGCGGGTTCCGCAAGTCGTGGGGTTAGGCAGCCCTTGGAAAAACGAACAGCTCCAGCCAGGTCAGGTCCAACAGCCAAATTGAGTGAGTCCAGGTGCCTTTTTAATTACAGGAGGTGAGGGCGGGGCGTTCAGGGAGAGCGGGGCCAGGTGACTCAGCCTCACGCTCGCAGCCCTGAAGCCTCACACGCCCCCTCGGTGCAGCCAGGCAGGAAACCAAGAACAAGGAACAAACGGTGAGATGCAATCCGCAGCGGGACCCGCGAAGCGGGTTCCGCAAGTCGTGGGGTTAGGCAGCCCTTGGAAAAACGAACAGCTCCAGCCAGGTCAGGTCCAACAGCCAAATTGAGTGAGTCCAGGTGCCTTTTTAATTACAGGAGGTGATGGCGGGGCGTTCAGGGAGAGCGGGGCCAGGTGACTCAGCCTCACGCTCGCAGCCCTGAAGCCTCACACGCCCCCTCGGTGCAGCCAGGCAGGAAACCAAGAACAAGGAACAAACGGTGAGATGCAATCCGCAGCGGGACCCGCGAAGCGGGTTCCGCAAGTCGTGGGGTTAGGCAGCCCTTGGAAAAACGAACAGCTCCAGCCAGGTCAGGTCCAACAGCCAAATTGAGTGAGTCCAGGTGCCTTTTTAATTACAGGAGGTGTGGGCGGGGCGTTCAGGGAGAGCGGGGCCAGGTGACTCAGCCTCACGCTCGCAGCCCTGAAGCCTCACACGCCCCCTCGGTGCAGCCAGGCAGGAAACCAAGAACAAGGAACAAACGGTGAGATGCAATCCGCAGCGGGACCCGCGAAGCGGGTTCCGCAAGTCGTGGGGATAGGCAGCCCTTGGAAAAACGAACAGCTCCAGCCAGGTCAGGTCCAACAGCCAAATTGAGTGAGTCCAGGTGCCTTTTTAATTACAGGAGGTGAGGGCGGGGCGTTCAGGGAGAGCGGGGCCAGGTGACTCAGCCTCACGCTCGCAGCCCTGAAGCCTCACACGCCCCCTCGGTGCAGCCAGGCAGGAAACCAAGAACAAGGAACAAACGGTGAGATGCAATCCACAGCGGGACCCGCGAAGCGGGTTCCGCAAGTCGTGGGGTTAGGCAGCCCTTGGAAAAACGAACAGCTCCAGCCAGGTCAGGTCCAACAGCCAAATTGAGTGAGTCCAGGTGCCTTTTTAATTACAGGAGGTGAGGGCGGGGCGTTCAGGGAGAGCGGGGCCAGGTGACTCAGCCTCACGCTCGCAGCCCTGAAGCCTCACACGCCCCCTCGGTGCAGCCAGGCAGGAAACCAAGAACAAGGAACAAACGGTGAGATGCAATCCGCAGCGGGACCCGCGAAGCGGGTTCCGCAAGTCGTGGGGTTAGGCAGCCCTTGGAAAAACGAACAGCTCCAGCCAGGTCAGGTCCAACAGCCAAATTGAGTGAGTCCAGGTGCCTTTTTAATTACAGGAGGTGAGGGCGGGGCGTTCAGGGAGAGCGGGGCCAGGTGACTCAGCCTCACGCTCTCAGCCCTGAAGCCTCACACGCCCCCTCGGTGCAGCCAGGCAGGAAACCAAGAACAAGGAACAAACGGTGAGATGCAATCCGCAGCGGGACCCGCGAAGCGGGTTCCGCAAGTCGTGGGGTTAGGCAGCCCTTGGAAAAACGAACAGCTCCAGCCAGGTCAGGTCCAACAGCCTCTCAGTCTCTCTGTCTTTGCAAGTCTCTCTGTTTATTTGTAATCGGCAGACCAATTTGTTTTTTTTAAGGTTGGAGTTAGCCAAGACCTTATTATTTTGCTACAATTATGTTTATATAATAGTTATTTATAGGGGTTTTCAGCCTCACTTCTCACTTCATCCATTAGTCTGTTGTTGTGCCACTGGCAAACGCATCATTGAGTTTTGGGTTAGCACATTTCAGCCCCTGGCTCATTTCACTTTGAGTTACAGCCTGATGCCCTTTCACAAGGAGTACATCCACACACAAACTAGCACGTCCAGCATCAGGGACTACTATAGTAATGTGTGTGTTTTTGAATTAAAAAAAATATATTGGGCTTTAGCAAATGGTTACTTCCAACGGATGATGGTCTGGCAGCAACCCTCAATACGGTTTTGAACAAATCACGACAGAACAAAACAAGAATTGCCAAATGTGAAACTTTTGCCAATACTTGTTATCTCTTGCAACTGTATGGAACACCAAGTACTCACTCTGCTTATAATCAAGGGTTTTTTCATCATGTCTTTGGTTGACTCATCTGGTTTTACGTTTTGCCATGATATGTGGTGCGTAAATGCACACCACAGTGTCCATCTCCCCGGTACACAGGGGGTCCATGCATTGGTTTGAAATAGACCCCTCTTAGAGCATGACCTCCTCAGGCTTGATAGAAGCTGTGTTCTGCTGAGACTCTGTACAAACTGTTTATGTAACCCTAAATCACACTAGTGCTGGAGGAATGAAAGTACCCACCTGAACCCTGGAGAAGTTCTCTGCAGCCTTACTTGTAGGGGCTGTGGAGAGCTGATGGTGGTGTAACCCCCCACACCCTATTCCCACCCACTGAGGTATCAGGGACCCAGGCAGCCTAGGGCATTGCATGGACGGGAATGCGTGTAGCACACACAGGGTACAAACACAGGCCCATCTCCCTTTGGTCCACACAGGTGCTCAAGTGCAGCTGCAGGGTTGAGGAATGCATGGGACAGAGCAGGATGCCTCTAGTCAGGGTTCCAGGGTGTGTTCACAACATCCCAACTGATGGAGGTGAATGATGGAACACTGGTTCTGTGGTGACCTGGGCCTGGGAGTCCACAGGTGAGCAGCAGTCGAGGCCTCCGGCGCTGGAGTGTGTGTAGCCTCAATACTTGACATTGTCTGGTGGGGCAGCTAACCTGGTGCCCCGCTGGGTACAAGTAGTCTTGAAGTAGCAGTGAGGCTGTGTGGATTCCTGCAACTTCCTTGAGTGCTGGCACGTATGAAACTAGTCTCTTTGTCCTGGATTGCTATGGAGACTGAGACATCAAACTGTAACCCACAGAAATTAGCGACTGTTGCTCAGTCCAGGATCTCAGCAAACTCACTAGGTGAAGCTGAGAGTGAATTGATGGGAGTTCTGGCTGCTCAACGCACAGAATCCTGAGAGAGAACAGTGTGTGCTTTATTTGTGGCTGTTCTCTAGCAGCTGCGGTGCCATTTATGTGATCAGAGGGGCGATGTCTTCACACTGGTTTATGGGGGCCTGACTGGGCTCCAGGGTCATAGGTTGAACACCCTCTCACCACCTGCCTCTGCGACACATCCGAGCAGGTGAACTTCCCAAATGAGAAGAACTAGATCAAGAACACTGGTCCTGCCCACCTATAGAAGTGAGTGATCTAGCTGCCTCTGTCTCTTTCCCTGGGGCCATGCTACAATCAACTAGAGAGACAAAGATTGGTGAGGTGAGTGCTAGGGTTTGGCTACCATGCCAAGATCACTCCAATATCATTGTGAGGAGAACTTGACAAGTTTGCCAAGACTTCTCTGGTCCTGATGGCCAAGACGACTGGCCCTGTCACAACTGTGGAAGTGAGTGATTCACTGGCTCCACTGAGGTCACACCACAAGCAATCAGCCAGAGATAAAAAGAATGGTGATGTGTATGCTAATGCGCCAGGATCTCTGCTATGTCATTGTGAAGAGGCAGAAATAAAGTTACGGGCTCTGAACGTAAAGCCACTATTACACAGCTACCGGGATCCTGTATGACTCTGGAAGAGCGAGTAGAGAATGCAGAGAGACAAAGCAAACAAATAACCTAGCCATTGTGCAAATCCCAGTGGTAGTGATGGGAGCTCCCTCTGAGGAGTAGTTACTTCAGACCTTGACCGCTTTAGAGCATTTTTTAGTTTGTTTTTAGGTGGAGCGGGTGGACAGAGTGCTGGCACTACCAGGGAAGGCTGGTTTTAACGGGTGAAGTGGGTGTTTCACCACTAACAATAAACAAAAAACATTGAGTTGCTTTAGAAGGCTTCATTGTGGTTTGTACCAGACAATAAGTAAGGTGAAACTCATTAGGTCTCGCCTACACAGCACCCATGCGCTGCTTAGGAGGAGACCTTTAGAAATCGATTCCCTTTTTCAGGCAAAAACGTGCACTCATTACATTCCTTTGAATGGCAAAGCGTGCACGTTTGGCGATTCCCTTGCTGGAGCGAGCTTTGAAACCATCTGTTTGTATTTAACAGATGTTTCCTGCTCGCTCCCGCAAGGGAAACAGGCGCAGGCCCCCTCCTCTCTCCCCTCCCCCTGCTGCCTCCTCCTCTCCTCCTGAAGGTGACTTGTTCTTTCATCAGCCAGCCTTTGCGCAAAACCCATGAACACAGTCAAAGTGCCAACATGGCTTTAACAACATTTATCCAACACTTTTCGCGAAGTGCCTACATGCCCTTTTGTGAAGAGTTTTATCACTTCAAATGGGCCAGTAAATGCTGGGAATAAAACCAGGGCAAATGCTTCCTGTTCCTGGTCAATTAGCAGTAATTTCCTATTCATCTCCTCGCAGCTCATCCACATATATAACAGCTGGAGACGATAACTCCTCCCTCTGTGGGGGAACACGCAGAACTACGAGGTGCCGGGATGGTGTGCATTGGTTCAGTTATAATCCACATTAATGGGTGTTGTGGAGGCATTGTCTTCCGCAGGACTACTCTGCCAGCATGATAAACACTCGGATTTCCCGAATAAAGGCAGTTTACTTTACAGAGAAAGCTTAGTTTTAGGGGAAGAATGCCCAATGCCAGGCCTGTGTGTGTAAACAGTTAGTTTAGTCCAAGATGCATTTCTGGCGACGAGAAACAAACATCGTTTCTAAAGAACAGCCTATGACAGAGCAGGTTTGACCTGGGAGCTATTTTTTCTGTCAGCACTAGAAATAGTTTTCTCAATATAACAACACCTGCAAAATGTTAAGCAACTAAAACCTGTAATGCCGAGTGCGTGAAAGAGGCCCAGTCTTCCCGATTGCTGTTAGCCACTCTAGAGGAATGCTGAAGTGATCCTCGCGCCAATTAAACGTCCAATGAGTTCTGGTAAAAATGTAAGCCCTTCTTATAAACACGCTGGACATTTCTAGTCTCAGCAGTCAGGTGGATAGGGCCTCCGGAGTTGTGTATATAATTTTTACATTCAAAGAGGCATATATTGGAATTTCCTATAAAATGCAGCATTTTCCTTGTTTTTAGCAAATGACAAATTGCTGTGCCTTACAGTCTAATCTTACAGCCCCACCAGGGTCAAAGGTATATATATCTCTGGGCCTGATGTGCCCAGTGCACCCAAATAATGGCAGTTTTTTACTTCCAAACCAGGGGACTGGGATCCAATTTCCTTGATTGCATTCCGGTCGTACACCCTTGCCACTGCGCCACACATATTGTTAAAAAGACACCACTGAGAATGTTTTTGTGATTCCATCATGAAACTAGTGACCACTCGCCCCTCTTGCTAATCTATGAA
Organism: Lissotriton helveticus; assembly: GCF_964261635.1. Classification (NCBI taxonomy): domain Eukaryota; kingdom Metazoa; phylum Chordata; class Amphibia; order Caudata; family Salamandridae; genus Lissotriton; species Lissotriton helveticus. The sequence continues at coordinate 11,683,748 of NC_136065.1, read as the reverse complement.
TTGAAAAATATTGCAAAGGAGGTCACAGGCTTCTTCCAAAAGGGCCCCATATAGATACGGTACGCACCATAAATGATGGCACCAGAGCACATTTAGCGCCGGCGGGATCTGTACTACAGAAAGGGCTGTGCAACTCCAGCATCTTTCCCCTCCCACAGCAGTGTGCATGAAACAAAGCCACGCTGCTCCTAGTGCCCTCAGAGGGAAGATCAGGCTGGGAGAGAACAACACTTTTGGCCCAGATCAAAAGCAACACCCTTCAGCAACTTCATTAAGCAGCATTAACTACAGCTCACTAGAGGGATGAATGTGTTTCCATTGTTGTGCCACCATCCCTTCAACCAATTACTTGAGACCCTGGTCTGGTCTTTCACTACGGCCCAAGGATCCATGCTGAACCACTAACGCTCCTTCTAGTCCATGACCAGTTGACACACAATGCTGAAATCTCACCTGAGAGCACGTATGGTATGACATGAGCATTAAAGTAGAGATGTAACTATTTAATCCAAGGCACAGGCTACTCACATCTGTAAAGGTGAATTTAAATGCAGGTGCAGCACAAAGAGGATTGACATGTTTGTTTTCCAAACCAATGATCTACTTGTGATACTTTCGCATTACAATATCAAACAAGCATTGGCACAGCCAAGAGGCCTCGCCTTTGGGACCTTATAAGTGTTTAGCCATGCAACAGTTGATGTTGTTGCACCAAGGATATTGTGCTGAATAACTAAACACTTATAAGATACCAGGCGAGACGTATTGGCTATGCCAATGCTTGTTTTTTGTTTACAGCTGGAAAAGTGAACACAGTTGTTATGTACTGCCTGGGCGAAAGATTGCTTGCCCTGGAGGCACAAGGCAGTGCCGTGTCATCAGGGTGGTGGGCAAAGCACTTTTCAATGTCATTGTATTTGCTTCATATTGGGCATTAAATACCTGACACCTTGGGTGTGGTTCACGTAGATACAAAAAAGGGGCAGGGCTGACTAGATGTCAAGAAACATGCAAGTCCATTCCAATTCCATTGCTGGTATGCTTTTGTTTCAAAGAGGATGGGCTGGAGGAGGGGTCTGCGGTTTATTTGGCAGTTGATACATGTTAGGGAAGAAGTATTCGGTGAATCCCATATTGTTCTGTGCCCACGATTGTTGCCTCAAGCAGCTGGATTCCACAGCTAGCAGTGCTGCCCAATGCTCACCCTTTTGAAGCTGTGAGCACCTTTGTGGATTGAAGCCAGGCCGCAGCCCCAGCCCGCATATCTGCATTGATTTGTAGGCAGCCTCATGAGAGAGGTGGAAGCCTGCATTAAGTAGGTAAAAATACTGGAGAGGAGTTAAAATGTTGTGTACTTTCAGAGAGAAGTCAAAAGCATGCAGCAATTACATACCCCTGTGTTGTTTTCATAAACATATGCATATTAATTTTGTTGTTGTTTGTTGTGTGAATTAAATTCCATTGCACTGGGCCAGCTCCTCTATCTATACCCAAGTGATATACATTTGAGAGTCAAATGGACCACGCTGATGCCCAGTGGCACCCTGATCTCTTGTACTGAAACATAGTGAAAGAAGGTGTGATGGATTGGGACAGACCCATGTCTTTATGTTCTGCCATTCAAAGTGAGTCTTACAATATCCTGGCCTCCCTACACCTATGCGAACATGTTGCTCGAATATGAATGTACCTTGAAAAAAAAAAGACAAGCGGTGTTTGGCAAAGCAGGAACAGTTGATTTGATCAAACACTACAGCCGGGAGTACAGTTACAGTGTCGGGGAACGCGGACTGTCTCAAAGTGCAATCGTTTTGAGCATCTCTATATACATTTCTTGAAGCATCATAAAACAATTCATTGCTTCTGTTTTGTGAGTGGAATGTAGGCCTAATCATTGAGCCAAAAATTTCTCCCACCTGATGACAAAAGCAGGTGGGTCTTGACTTTGCGTGGACAAATTGAAGTCCGGTGGGTAATGTGTCCAGATGCCCGGCATGGGGAGCATGTGATCATTGCGTTTGCTGTGTTCTGATTAGCTGAGTGTTCCTAACTTCATGTGGCATCTAACTTTATGGAGTTTTGGGAACACACGCCACTACGGCCATTTGCATTTTATGCAGGCCAATCTCCTTGGACCATTGTGTGGTTACTGCCTATATGTGGGACTAATCTGAGTTTTTCCTATTTGCGCATTTGCCCTGCTGGACACGTGTCACCCCACCTGTTTTCTGTCAATCAGTAGACTCAGGCCTAGGTCGTAGGGCATGCTTGACCACGTATTTCAGAATTGGGGTTCATGGAGAGATCATATCAGGAGATTTTGACAAAAGTGATTCAATTTAGTTTTTGTACATACACATATCATTGGGTACATCAACATTAATATTAACATGGGGGGGCGTGGCCATCAGCTGAACATGGCAGCTGCATCTTAGCGAAGTTCCGGACCCGGGCTCCTGAATCCTGTTTGAATCCGAATAGTTCTGCACCGAAACTCCGCTAATGGACATACCCTTGTCCACCGGAGCGGTGGCGACCATCGGACCGGTCCCCAGAACGCCGCTGCCAAGAATTGAAGTGTGCTTAAGCCTGAGGCCTTCATGCGACCTGTGGGGCCAAGACGGGCCTGACATCAGAAGCCCGCCTGCTGGCTTGGCGGTTCGGAGCTGGCCCTGACAGTGGTTGCTCTGCATCGGGGGGCCGGTGGAAATAGCCCAGACAGCAGAGAAGTGCCCCTGTGACCATCGACCATGTGGGAGCAGACCGGACCGGGTGAGGTCGCAAGCGGCAGCCGCGCACTGGAAGTAGTCCCCAGGGCTGAATCACACAAGCCCCGGGGATAAATAGCGGCCTACAGAAAACACACGGGGGCGGGTGCTGCTCCGAGACCGCTGTGCCAGGCGGCCCCCCCCTAATGTGAGGATAATTATACGCTGCACCCAAACTTCGCTAATGGGCATACCCTTGTCCACCGGAGCGGTGGCGACCATCGGACCAGCCCCGGCACGTCCGCTGCCAGGAATTGATGTGTGCTGATGCCCAAGGCCTTCACGCCGCCTGAGGGGCCGAGACGGGCCTGACACCGGGAGCCCGCCTGCTGGCTTGGCGGATCGGAGCTGGCCCTGACAGTGGCTGATCTGCAGCGCGGGGGCCAGTGGAAGTAGCCCGGACAGCAGAAAAGGGCCCCTGTGACCACCGACCACGTGGGAGCGGATCGGACTGGGTGAGGTCGCAGCCGTGCACTGAAAGTAGTCCCCGGGGCTGAGTCACACAAGCCTCGGGGATAAATTGCACCCTACTGAAAACGCGCTCCGGAACCTGTGTGCTGCCACGGCCCCCCTGCTGTGAGGATAATTACACCGGCGATACGGACCCCACTGCTTAGCGAGCCTGGCACAGTTGTGGGGGGACTGGAAGGTGCCAGTGAAGTGAGCTACCCAGGACACCCCTGCTGTGACAAAGAAGGCGGTAAGTTGCGCATCGTACTTGTGGAGTGTATATGCACTTAACAGTTGGAGGCCCACCGCATGCCTGGCTGAGACACTAGACCTCTGACTGCCACGGCTCCTGGACTGCCTGAATATTATCCCTGGTGGGGCGCCTACACGTGCTACATGGCTGGAGTGACCAGGGGGTCTGGAGGGCCCTGATGTGTGGACAATCGGGGGCAACATTATCGCTACTACTAAGTGAGGCCTACTGGTGGTGTGCACCTCGGGGTCACGCGGTTGTCCTTGTTGAACTGTGGTACAGTCAGATCCCAGCCCGTTCCTGCCCCGAGACGGTGGGACGCGCCGGTGATCTCCCGTGGTCTACCCGGCGGTAATGGGCCGCAAAAGAGGAAAACAGCCGGACGTCGGGCCCAGCACGGACCCCCCAATGGCACGAGTGGACCTCAGTGGGTTATCACAATTGCCCAGCTGCATCCCACCTACGGCCGAGCAGGAACCTGTGGACAAACTGGACCTTATTTTGCAGGAGGTCAGGGACTCTAGGAAGGCCATTAAACAACAAATTGGTGCTCTCACGACATGCCTCCTACTACTAATGGTGGACCACGCAAAACTGGCAGACAAGGGGAAAGATAATACCATGGCACGGGCAGGCCTTTCCCCGCAACAAACTCAGACCACGACAAAGGTGCAGCAACTACAACAGCAAGTTAACAATTTATTGGACTGGGTGGAAGATGCGGAAGGAAGGACAAGACGGAACAACGTCCAGGTCATTGGCCTGCCGGAGCGTTGTGAAGGGCGGGACCGGCGACATACATGGAGCAGTGGTTCCGCGATCACATTAAACTAGAGGGGCTCTCAGCACAATACTGTGTGGAACGTGCGCATAGAATACCCACTGGCCAGCCTAAACCGGGCTCCCCCCTCCCCCGCAGCCCCTCATTGTCCGGCTGTTAAATTATTGGGACAGAGACGCACTACTACAAAAAGCAAGAGAGCTGGGCCAGATCATCTTTGAAAATGCGCGAATATCACTGTACCCAGACTACACGCTTATGGTGCAACAACGATACAGAAAAGGGGGTGGTGATGAACAGAGTGTCTGAATTAAGCAGACCACTCTTACCCAGTCCAAAGATCAGGGCTTGATCCATCACCGTTATTTATCTCACTGCCCCATCCCAGCTCAGAACCTGGCTATATGCAAATTAGTCTGTCCCTGGCCCAGTGCATCATGGGAACAGGGCAGACCAAACTACCAAGCCAATTCTTCACCAGAAAGGAGACAAGCTACCGGGGACCGGTTTCTGGCATTTCAGCCTCTTCGGCCCGGCTTGCTTGAATCCTGATGGAGCAGTGAGAAAGGGACTCATGTCTGAGTATGCCCTGCCACACCTATAGTGGCCAAAAACGATACAGAAAAGGGGGTGGTGATGAACAGAGTGTCTGAATTAAGCAGACCACTCTTACCCAGTCCAAAGATCAGGGCTTGATCCATCACCGTTATTTATCTCACTGCCCCATCCCAGCTCAGAACCTGGCTATATGCAAATTAGTCTGTCCCTGGCCCAGTGCATCATGGGAACAGGGCAGACCAAACTACCAAGCCAATTCTTCACCAGAAAGGAGACAAGCTACCGGGGACCGGTTTCTGGCATTTCAGCCTCTTCGGCCCGGCTTGCTTGAATCCTGATGGAGCAGTGAGAAAGGGACTCATGTCTGAGTATGCCCTGCCACACCTATAGTGGCCAAAAACGATACAGAAAAGGGGGTGGTGATGAACAGAGTGTCTGAATTAAGCAGACCACTCTTACCCAGTCCAAAGATCAGGGCTTGATCCATCACCGTTATTTATCTCACTGCCCCATCCCAGCTCAGAACCTGGCTATATGCAAATTAGTCTGTCCCTGGCCCAGTGCATCATGGGAACAGGGCAGACCAAACTACCAAGCCAATTCTTCACCAGAAAGGAGACAAGCTACCGGGGACCGGTTTCTGGCATTTCAGCCCCCCTTTTCTGAATCATTTTGTCCACCATAAGCGTGGAAGGGTATACTCAGATGTGAGTCCCTTGCTCATTGCACCATCAGGATTCAAGCAAGCCGGGCCGAAGACGCCTGAAATGGCAGAAACCGGTCCCCGGAAGCTTGTTTCCTTCCCAGTACAAGAATTGGCTTGGTAGTTTGGTTTGCCCTGTTCCCATCATGCACTGGGACAGGAACAGACTAATTTGCATATAGCCAAGTTCTGAGCTGGGATGGTGCAGTGAGCTAAAAAACGGTGATGGATCAAGCCCTGATCTTTGGACTGGGTAAGAGTGGTCTGCTTAATTCAGGCACTCTGTTCATCACCACCCCCTTTTCTGAATCATTTTGTCCACCATAAGCGTGGAAGGGTATACTCAGATGTGAGTCCCTTGCTCATTGCACCATCAGGATTCAAGCAAGCCGGGCCGAAGACGCCTGAAATGGCAGAAACCGGTCCCCGGAAGCTTGTTTCCTTCCCAGTACAAGAATTGGCTTGGTAGTTTGGTTTGCCCTGTTCCCATCATGCACTGGGACAGGAACAGACTAATTTGCATATAGCCAAGTTCTGAGCTGGGATGGTGCAGTGAGCTAAAAAACGGTGATGGATCAAGCCCTGATCTTTGGACTGGGTAAGAGTGGTCTGCTTAATTCAGGCACTCTGTTCATCACCACCCCCTTTTCTGAATCATTTTGTCCACCATAAGCGTGGAAGGGTATACTCAGATGTGAGTCCCTTGCTCATTGCACCATCAGGATTCAAGCAAGCCGGGCCGAAGACGCCTGAAATGGCAGAAACCGGTCCCCGGAAGCTTGTTTCCTTCCCAGTACAAGAATTGGCTTGGTAGTTTGGTTTGCCCTGTTCCCATCATGCACTGGGACAGGAACAGACTAATTTGCATATAGCCAAGTTCTGAGCTGGGATGGTGCAGTGAGCTAAAAAACGGTGATGGATCAAGCCCTGATCTTTGGACTGGGTAAGAGTGGTCTGCTTAATTCAGGCACTCTGTTCATCACCACCCCCTTTTCTGAATCATTTTGTCCACCATAAGCGTGGAAGGGTATACTCAGATGCGAGTCCCTTGCTCATTGCACCATCAGGATTCAAGCAAGCCGGGCCGAAGACGCCTGAAATGGCAGAAACCGGTCCCCGGAAGCTTGTTTCCTTCCCAGTACAAGAATTGGCTTGGTAGTTTGGTTTGCCCTGTTCCCATCATGCACTGGGACAGGAACAGACTAATTTGCATATAGCCAAGTTCTGAGCTGGGATGGTGCAGTGAGCTAAAAAACGGTGATGGATCAAGCCCTGATCTTTGGACTGGGTAAGAGTGGTCTGCTTAATTCAGGCACTCTGTTCATCACCACCCCCTTTTCTGAATCATTTTGTCCACCATAAGCGTGGAAGGGTATACTCAGATGTGAGTCCCTTGCTCATTGCACCATCAGGATTCAAGCAAGCCCGGCCGAAGACGCCTGAAATGGCAGAAACCGGTCCCCGGAAGCTTGTTTCCTTCCCAGTACAAGAATTGGCTTGGTAGTTTGGTTTGCCCTGTTCCCATCATGCACTGGGACAGGAACAGACTAATTTGCATATAGCCAAGTTCTGAGCTGGGATGGTGCAGTGAGCTAAAAAACGGTGATGGATCAAGCCCTGATCTTTGGACTGGGTAAGAGTGGTCTGCTTAATTCAGGCACTCTGTTCATCACCACCCCCTTTTCTGAATCATTTTGTCCACCATAAGCGTGGAAGGGTATACTCAGATGTGAGTCCCTTGCTCATTGCACCATCAGGATTCAAGCAAGCCGGGCCGAAGACGCCTGAAATGGCAGAAACCGGTCCCCGGAAGCTTGTTTCCTTCCCAGTACAAGAATTGGCTTGGTAGTTTGGTTTGCCCTGTTCCCATCATGCACTGGGACAGGAACAGACTAATTTGCATATAGCCAAGTTCTGAGCTGGGATGGTGCAGTGAGCTAAAAAACGGTGATGGATCAAGCCCTGATCTTTGGACTGGGTAAGAGTGGTCTGCTTAATTCAGGCACTCTGTTCATCACCACCCCCTTTTCTGAATCATTTTGTCCACCATAAGCGTGGAAGGGTATACTCAGATGTGAGTCCCTTGCTCATTGCACCATCAGGATTCAAGCAAGCCGGGCCGAAGACGCCTGAAATGGCAGAAACCGGTCCCCGGAAGCTTGTTTCCTTCCCAGTACAAGAATTGGCTTGGTAGTTTGGTTTGCCCTGTTCCCATCATGCACTGGGACAGGAACAGACTAATTTGCATATAGCCAAGTTCTGAGCTGGGATGGTGCAGTGAGCTAAAAAACGGTGATGGATCAAGCCCTGATCTTTGGACTGGGTAAGAGTGGTCTGCTTAATTCAGGCACTCTGTTCATCACCACCCCCTTTTCTGAATCATTTTGTCCACCATAAGCGTGGAAGGGTATACTCAGATGTGAGTCCCTTGCTCATTGCACCATCAGGATTCAAGCAAGCCGGGCCGAAGACGCCTGAAATGGCAGAAACCGGTCCCCGGAAGCTTGTTTCCTTCCCAGTACAAGAATTGGCTTGGTAGTTTGGTTTGCCCTGTTCCCATCATGCACTGGGACAGGAACAGACTAATTTGCATATAGCCAAGTTCTGAGCTGGGATGGTGCAGTGAGCTAAAAAACGGTGATGGATCAAGCCCTGATCTTTGGACTGGGTAAGAGTGGTCTGCTTAATTCAGGCACTCTGTTCATCACCACCCCCTTTTCTGAATCATTTTGTCCACCATAAGCGTGGAAGCGTATACTCAGATGCGAGTCCCTTGCTCATTGCACCATCAGGATTCAAGCAAGCCGGGCCGAAGACGCCTGAAATGGCAGAAACCGGTCCCCGGAAGCTTGTTTCCTTCCCAGTACAAGAATTGGCTTGGTAGTTTGGTTTGCCCTGTTCCCATCATGCACTGGGACAGGAACAGACTAATTTGCATATAGCCAAGTTCTGAGCTGGGATGGTGCAGTGAGCTAAAAAACGGTGATGGATCAAGCCCTGATCTTTGGACTGGGTAAGAGTGGTCTGCTTAATTCAGGCACTCTGTTCATCACCACCCCCTTTTCTGAATCATTTTGTCCACCATAAGCGTGGAAGGGTATACTCAGATGTGAGTCCCTTGCTCATTGCACCATCAGGATTCAAGCAAGCCCGGCAGAAGACGCCTGAAATGGCAGAAACCGGTCCCCGGAAGCTTGTTTCCTTCCCAGTACAAGAATTGGCTTGGTAGTTTGGTTTGCCCTGTTCCCATCATGCACTGGGACAGGAACAGACTAATTTGCATATAGCCAAGTTCTGAGCTGGGATGGTGCAGTGAGCTAAAAAACGGTGATGGATCAAGCCCTGATCTTTGGACTGGGTAAGAGTGGTCTGCTTAATTCAGGCACTCTGTTCATCACCACCCCCTTTTCTGAATCATTTTGTCCACCATAAGCGTGGAAGGGTATACTCAGATGTGAGTCCCTTGCTCATTGCACCATCAGGATTCAAGCAAGCCGGGCCGAAGACGCCTGAAATGGCAGAAACCGGTCCCCGGAAGCTTGTTTCCTTCCCAGTACAAGAATTGGCTTGGTAGTTTGGTTTGCCCTGTTCCCATCATGCACTGGGACAGGAACAGACTAATTTGCATATAGCCAAGTTCTGAGCTGGGATGGTGCAGTGAGCTAAAAAACGGTGATGGATCAAGCCCTGATCTTTGGACTGGGTAAGAGTGGTCTGCTTAATTCAGGCACTCTGTTCATCACCACCCCCTTTTCTGAATCATTTTGTCCACCATAAGCGTGGAAGGGTATACTCAGATGTGAGTCCCTTGCTCATTGCACCATCAGGATTCAAGCAAGCCGGGCCGAAGACGCCTGAAATGGCAGAAACCGGTCCCCGGAAGCTTGTTTCCTTCCCAGTACAAGAATTGGCTTAGTAGTTTGGTTTGCCCTGTTCCCATCATGCACTGGGACAGGAACAGACTAATTTGCATATAGCCAAGTTCTGAGCTGGGATGGTGCAGTGAGCTAAAAAACGGTGATGGATCAAGCCCTGATCTTTGGACTGGGTAAGAGTGGTCTGCTTAATTCAGGCACTCTGTTCATCACCACCCCCTTTTCTGAATCATTTTGTCCACCATAAGCGTGGAAGGGTATACTCAGATGCGAGTCCCTTGCTCATTGCACCATCAGGATTCAAGCAAGCCGGGCCGAAGACGCCTGAAATGGCAGAAACCGGTCCCCGGAAGCTTGTTTCCTTCCCAGTACAAGAATTGGCTTGGTAGTTTGGTTTGCCCTGTTCCCATCATGCACTGGGACAGGAACAGACTAATTTGCATATAGCCAAGTTCTGAGCTGGGATGGTGCAGTGAGCTAAAAAACGGTGATGGATCAAGCCCTGATCTTTGGACTGGGTAAGAGTGGTCTGCTTAATTCAGGCACTCTGTTCATCACCACCCCCTTTTCTGAATCATTTTGTCCACCATAAGCGTGGAAGGGTATACTCAGATGTGAGTCCCTTGCTCATTGCACCATCAGGATTCAAGCAAGCCCGGCCGAAGACGCCTGAAATGGCAGAAACCGGTCCCCGGAAGCTTGTTTCCTTCCCAGTACAAGAATTGGCTTGGTAGTTTGGTTTGCCCTGTTCCCATCATGCACTGGGACAGGAACAGACTAATTTGCATATAGCCAAGTTCTGAGCTGGGATGGTGCAGTGAGCTAAAAAACGGTGATGGATCAAGCCCTGATCTTTGGACTGGGTAAGAGTGGTCTGCTTAATTCAGGCACTCTGTTCATCACCACCCCCTTTTCTGAATCATTTTGTCCACCATAAGCGTGGAAGGGTATACTCAGATGTGAGTCCCTTGCTCATTGCACCATCAGGATTCAAGCAAGCCGGGCCGAAGACGCCTGAAATGGCAGAAACCGGTCCCCGGAAGCTTGTTTCCTTCCCAGTACAAGAATTGGCTTGGTAGTTTGGTTTGCCCTGTTCCCATCATGCACTGGGACAGGAACAGACTAATTTGCATATAGCCAAGTTCTGAGCTGGGATGGTGCAGTGAGCTAAAAAACGGTGATGGATCAAGCCCTGATCTTTGGACTGGGTAAGAGTGGTCTGCTTAATTCAGGCACTCTGTTCATCACCACCCCCTTTTCTGAATCATTTTGTCCACCATAAGCGTGGAAGGGTATACTCAGATGTGAGTCCCTTGCTCATTGCACCATCAGGATTCAAGCAAGCCGGGCCGAAGACGCCTGAAATGGCAGAAACCGGTCCCCGGAAGCTTGTTTCCTTCCCAGTACAAGAATTGGCTTGGTAGTTTGGTTTGCCCTGTTCCCATCATGCACTGGGACAGGAACAGACTAATTTGCATATAGCCAAGTTCTGAGCTGGGATGGTGCAGTGAGCTAAAAAACGGTGATGGATCAAGCCCTGATCTTTGGACTGGGTAAGAGTGGTCTGCTTAATTCAGGCACTCTGTTCATCACCACCCCCTTTTCTGAATCATTTTGTCCACCATAAGCGTGGAAGGGTATACTCAGATGTGAGTCCCTTGCTCATTGCACCATCAGGATTCAAGCAAGCCGGGCCGAAGACGCCTGAAATGGCAGAAACCGGTCCCCGGAAGCTTGTTTCCTTCCCAGTACAAGAATTGGCTTGGTAGTTTGGTTTGCCCTGTTCCCATCATGCACTGGGACAGGAACAGACTAATTTGCATATAGCCAAGTTCTGAGCTGGGATGGTGCAGTGAGCTAAAAAACGGTGATGGATCAAGCCCTGATCTTTGGACTGGGTAAGAGTGGTCTGCTTAATTCAGGCACTCTGTTCATCACCACCCCCTTTTCTGAATCATTTTGTCCACCATAAGCGTGGAAGCGTATACTCAGATGCGAGTCCCTTGCTCATTGCACCATCAGGATTCAAGCAAGCCGGGCCGAAGACGCCTGAAATGGCAGAAACCGGTCCCCGGAAGCTTGTTTCCTTCCCAGTACAAGAATTGGCTTGGTAGTTTGGTTTGCCCTGTTCCCATCATGCACTGGGACAGGAACAGACTAATTTGCATATAGCCAAGTTCTGAGCTGGGATGGTGCAGTGAGCTAAAAAACGGTGATGGATCAAGCCCTGATCTTTGGACTGGGTAAGAGTGGTCTGCTTAATTCAGGCACTCTGTTCATCACCACCCCCTTTTCTGAATCATTTTGTCCACCATAAGCGTGGAAGGGTATACTCAGATGTGAGTCCCTTGCTCATTGCACCATCAGGATTCAAGCAAGCCCGGCAGAAGACGCCTGAAATGGCAGAAACCGGTCCCCGGAAGCTTGTTTCCTTCCCAGTACAAGAATTGGCTTGGTAGTTTGGTTTGCCCTGTTCCCATCATGCACTGGGACAGGAACAGACTAATTTGCATATAGCCAAGTTCTGAGCTGGGATGGTGCAGTGAGCTAAAAAACGGTGATGGATCAAGCCCTGATCTTTGGACTGGGTAAGAGTGGTCTGCTTAATTCAGGCACTCTGTTCATCACCACCCCCTTTTCTGAATCATTTTGTCCACCATAAGCGTGGAAGGGTATACTCAGATGTGAGTCCCTTGCTCATTGCACCATCAGGATTCAAGCAAGCCGGGCCGAAGACGCCTGAAATGGCAGAAACCGGTCCCCGGAAGCTTGTTTCCTTCCCAGTACAAGAATTGGCTTGGTAGTTTGGTTTGCCCTGTTCCCATCATGCACTGGGACAGGAACAGACTAATTTGCATATAGCCAAGTTCTGAGCTGGGATGGTGCAGTGAGCTAAAAAACGGTGATGGATCAAGCCCTGATCTTTGGACTGGGTAAGAGTGGTCTGCTTAATTCAGGCACTCTGTTCATCACCACCCCCTTTTCTGAATCATTTTGTCCACCATAAGCGTGGAAGGGTATACTCAGATGTGAGTCCCTTGCTCATTGCACCATCAGGATTCAAGCAAGCCGGGCCGAAGACGCCTGAAATGGCAGAAACCGGTCCCCGGAAGCTTGTTTCCTTCCCAGTACAAGAATTGGCTTGGTAGTTTGGTTTGCCCTGTTCCCATCATGCACTGGGACAGGAACAGACTAATTTGCATATAGCCAAGTTCTGAGCTGGGATGGTGCAGTGAGCTAAAAAACGGTGATGGATCAAGCCCTGATCTTTGGACTGGGTAAGAGTGGTCTGCTTAATTCAGGCACTCTGTTCATCACCACCCCCTTTTCTGAATCATTTTGTCCACCATAAGCGTGGAAGGGTATACTCAGATGTGAGTCCCTTGCTCATTGCACCATCAGGATTCAAGCAAGCCGGGCCGAAGACGCCTGAAATGGCAGAAACCGGTCCCCGGAAGCTTGTTTCCTTCCCAGTACAAGAATTGGCTTGGTAGTTTGGTTTGCCCTGTTCCCATCATGCACTGGGACAGGAACAGACTAATTTGCATATAGCCAAGTTCTGAGCTGGGATGGTGCAGTGAGCTAAAAAACGGTGATGGATCAAGCCCTGATCTTTGGACTGGGTAAGAGTGGTCTGCTTAATTCAGGCACTCTGTTCATCACCACCCCCTTTTCTGAATCATTTTGTCCACCATAAGCGTGGAAGGGTATACTCAGATGTGAGTCCCTTGCTCATTGCACCATCAGGATTCAAGCAAGCCGGGCCGAAGACGCCTGAAATGGCAGAAACCGGTCCCCGGAAGCTTGTTTCCTTCCCAGTACAAGAATTGGCTTGGTAGTTTGGTTTGCCCTGTTCCCATCATGCACTGGGACAGGAACAGACTAATTTGCATATAGCCAAGTTCTGAGCTGGGATGGTGCAGTGAGCTAAAAAACGGTGATGGATCAAGCCCTGATCTTTGGACTGGGTAAGAGTGGTCTGCTTAATTCAGGCACTCTGTTCATCACCACCCCCTTTTCTGAATCATTTTGTCCACCATAAGCGTGGAAGGGTATACTCAGATGTGAGTCCCTTGCTCATTGCACCATCAGGATTCAAGCAAGCCGGGCCGAAGACGCCTGAAATGGCAGAAACCGGTCCCCGGAAGCTTGTTTCCTTCCCAGTACAAGAATTGGCTTGGTAGTTTGGTTTGCCCTGTTCCCATCATGCACTGGGACAGGAACAGACTAATTTGCATATAGCCAAGTTCTGAGCTGGGATGGTGCAGTGAGCTAAAAAACGGTGATGGATCAAGCCCTGATCTTTGGACTGGGTAAGAGTGGTCTGCTTAATTCAGGCACTCTGTTCATCACCACCCCCTTTTCTGAATCATTTTGTCCACCATAAGCGTGGAAGGGTATACTCAGATGTGAGTCCCTTGCTCATTGCACCATCAGGATTCAAGCAAGCCGGGCCGAAGACGCCTGAAATGGCAGAAACCGGTCCCCGGAAGCTTGTTTCCTTCCCAGTACAAGAATTGGCTTGGTAGTTTGGTTTGCCCTGTTCCCATCATGCACTGGGACAGGAACAGACTAATTTGCATATAGCCAAGTTCTGAGCTGGGATGGTGCAGTGAGCTAAAAAACGGTGATGGATCAAGCCCTGATCTTTGGACTGGGTAAGAGTGGTCTGCTTAATTCAGGCACTCTGTTCATCACCACCCCCTTTTCTGAATCATTTTGTCCACCATAAGCGTGGAAGGGTATACTCAGATGTGAGTCCCTTGCTCATTGCACCATCAGGATTCAAGCAAGCCGGGCCGAAGACGCCTGAAATGGCAGAAACCGGTCCCCGGAAGCTTGTTTCCTTCCCAGTACAAGAATTGGCTTGGTAGTTTGGTTTGCCCTGTTCCCATCATGCACTGGGACAGGAACAGACTAATTTGCATATAGCCAAGTTCTGAGCTGGGATGGTGCAGTGAGCTAAAAAACGGTGATGGATCAAGCCCTGATCTTTGGACTGGGTAAGAGTGGTCTGCTTAATTCAGGCACTCTGTTCATCACCACCCCCTTTTCTGAATCATTTTGTCCACCATAAGCGTGGAAGGGTATACTCAGATGTGAGTCCCTTGCTCATTGCACCATCAGGATTCAAGCAAGCCGGGCCGAAGACGCCTGAAATGGCAGAAACCGGTCCCCGGAAGCTTGTTTCCTTCCCAGTACAAGAATTGGATTGGTAGTTTGGTTTGCCCTGTTCCCATCATGCACTGGGACAGGAACAGACTAATTTGCATATAGCCAAGTTCTGAGCTGGGATGGTGCAGTGAGCTAAAAAACGGTGATGGATCAAGCCCTGATCTTTGGACTGGGTAAGAGTGGTCTGCTTAATTCAGGCACTCTGTTCATCACCACCCCCTTTTCTGAATCATTTTGTCCACCATAAGCGTGGAAGGGTATACTCAGATGTGAGTCCCTTGCTCATTGCACCATCAGGATTCAAGCAAGCCGGGCCGAAGAAGCCTGAAATGGCAGAAACCGGTCCCCGGAAGCTTGTTTCCTTCCCAGTACAAGAATTGGCTTGGTAGTTTGGTTTGCCCTGTTCCCATCATGCACTGGGACAGGAACAGACTAATTTGCATATAGCCAAGTTCTGAGCTGGGATGGTGCAGTGAGCTAAAAAACGGTGATGGATCAAGCCCTGATCTTTGGACTGGGTAAGAGTGGTCTGCTTAATTCAGGCACTCTGTTCATCACCACCCCCTTTTCTGAATCATTTTGTCCACCATAAGCGTGGAAGGGTATACTCAGATGTGAGTCCCTTGCTCATTGCACCATCAGGATTCAAGCAAGCCGGGCCGAAGACGCCTGAAATGGCAGAAACCGGTCCCCGGAAGCTTGTTTCCTTCCCAGTACAAGAATTGGCTTGGTAGTTTGGTTTGCCCTGTTCCCATCATGCACTGGGACAGGAACAGACTGATTTGCATATAGCCAAGTTCTGAGCTGGGATGGTGCAGTGAGCTAAAAAACGGTGATGGATCAAGCCCTGATCTTTGGACTGGGTAAGAGTGGTCTGCTTAATTCAGGCACTCTGTTCATCACCACCCCCTTTTCTGAATCATTTTGTCCACCATAAGCGTGGAAGGGTATACTCAGATGTGAGTCCCTTGCTCATTGCACCATCAGGATTCAAGCAAGCCGGGCCGAAGATGCCTGAAATGGCAGAAACCGGTCCCCGGAAGCTTGTTTCCTTCCCAGTACAAGAATTGGCTTGGTAGTTTGGTTTGCCCTGTTACCATCATGCACTGGGACAGGAACAGACTAATTTGCATATAGCCAAGTTCTGAGCTGGGATGGTGCAGTGAGCTAAAAAACGGTGATGGATCAAGCCCTGATCTTTGGACTGGGTAAGAGTGGTCTGCTTAATTCAGGCACTCTGTTCATCACCACCCCCTTTTCTGAATCATTTTGTCCACCATAAGCGTGGAAGGGTATACTCAGATGTGAGTCCCTTGCTCATTGCACCATCAGGATTCAAGCAAGCCGGGCCGAAGACGCCTGAAATGGCAGAAACCGGTCCCCGGAAGCTTGTTTCCTTCCCAGTACAAGAATTGGCTTGGTAGTTTGGTTTGCCCTGTTCCCATCATGCACTGGGACAGGAACAGACTAATTTGCATATAGCCAAGTTCTGAGCTGGGATGGTGCAGTGAGCTAAAAAACGGTGATGGATCAAGCCCTGATCTTTGGACTGGGTAAGAGTGGTCTGCTTAATTCAGGCACTCTGTTCATCACCACCCCCTTTTCTGAATCATTTTGTCCACCATAAGCGTGGAAGGGTATACTCAGATGTGAGTCCCTTGCTCATTGCACCATCAGGATTCAAGCAAGCCGGGCCGAAGACGCCTGAAATGGCAGAAACCGGTCCCCGGAAGCTTGTTTCCTTCCCAGTACAAGAATTGGCTTGGTAGTTTGGTTTGCCCTGTTCCCATCATGCACTGGGACAGGAACAGACTAATTTGCATATAGCCAAGTTCTGAGCTGGGATGGTGCAGTGAGCTAAAAAACGGTGATGGATCAAGCCCTGATCTTTGGACTGGGTAAGAGTGGTCTGCTTAATTCAGGCACTCTGTTCATCACCACCCCCTTTTCTGAATCATTTTGTCCACCATAAGCGTGGAAGGGTATACTCAGATGTGAGTCCCTTGCTCATTGCACCATCAGGATTCAAGCAAGCCGGGCCGAAGACGCCTGAAATGGCAGAAACCGGTCCCCGGAAGCTTGTTTCCTTCCCAGTACAAGAATTGGCTTGGTAGTTTGGTTTGCCCTGTTCCCATCATGCACTGGGACAGGAACAGACTAATTTGCATATAGCCAAGTTCTGAGCTGGGATGGTGCAGTGAGCTAAAAAACGGTGATGGATCAAGCCCTGATCTTTGGACTGGGTAAGAGTGGTCTGCTTAATTCAGGCACTCTGTTCATCACCACCCCCTTTTCTGAATCATTTTGTCCACCATAAGCGTGGAAGGGTATACTCAGATGTGAGTCCCTTGCTCATTGCACCATCAGGATTCAAGCAAGCCGGGCCGAAGACGCCTGAAATGGCAGAAACCGGTCCCCGGAAGCTTGTTTCCTTCCCAGTACAAGAATTGGCTTGGTAGTTTGGTTTGCCCTGTTCCCATCATGCACTGGGACAGGAACAGACTAATTTGCATATAGCCAAGTTCTGAGCTGGGATGGTGCAGTGAGCTAAAAAACGGTGATGGATCAAGCCCTGATCTTTGGACTGGGTAAGAGTGGTCTGCTTAATTCAGGCACTCTGTTCATCACCACCCCCTTTTCTGAATCATTATGGTGCAACAACAGCGTTCTTCTTTCATGGCCATAAAAAGGAAACTGAGAGATCTGGACCTCAAATATGGTCTTCTCTTCCCAGCCCACTTAAAAGTCATCTATGCACACTAGACGCATTTCTTTGAACGCCCGGAGGACGTCGAAGAATGGTTGGAGGTAATGGACCCCTCAGAGACTAGTGAAAACGCCTCCCAAAGTACTCAAAGTAGCTCCAATCATGCGGATCGGACTAGCGTGCGTCGAAGTAAACAGATACCTGGGAACTCCTGACAGCTTGATCTGACATCGCAACAACAGCAACAGGGCGAGGAGCAGGCACTCATAGTGGCCACCACTTTTCGACAGCCTGCACCTGTGGAGGACTCGGCCTCTTCTGAAGAAGATCTGAACAAATCGGACTCTGAGGGTAACGTGGCTCTCTTTCCCTCTGTAACCCCTCCAACAGCAGATGGACTGTTTGGCTGAAACTGGTATTGTGCTACTATTCACGAACTGACCTCGACCACTGGTGAAATATCCTTTTTGTCTATTGTTATAACACATGTAAGGTGCAGCGTTATGTACTGTGATTAAACTCTCTTGAGCCCGGGTTCTGTGAGGTTCGGAACTCGCGGATACAACGGAGCGTGACCCACGCTCTGTGGACAGAGTTGGCGATGTCCCCCAATCGGCGAATGCTGTTGTAGTACAGGGTATGGTTCTGTTTATCGTGTTTAGTTTGATGGTCCGGTATAGTTCGTCGACCGGACTGAGTATTGGGGGTTCTGGGGAGGGATACAGTCCTATTTGTCTGATAGCCCTGCGATCACCGCTCACAGTCACAAATATGTCACGGTCAAACTACAGGACCAACAAGATATCCCAATGCATACATTCAGTCAGTATAACATTGTAACGTGGAACGTTAGGGGATTGGGCTCCATACAGAAGCACCATAGAATACACGCCCAACTACTGAGAAGGAAAGCGCAGATAGTGTATTTACAAGAATCCCACATGTTACATCAAGAGGCAGTGAAGCTCTGTAAGAAATGGTGGGGGCAGGTGTTCACCACTAGCTACTCAGGGTAGCTAGTGTATCACGATCTGGATTCGCCATGGGGTGCCCTTTCCACCACTGGAACACCAAATTGACAAACAGGGGCGCAATATATTTATACGTGGGTCCCTGGCTGGCCAACTGGTTGTGCTAGGTAGCATAGATGCACCCAATACTGATCAGGAACAATTCCTTATCACCCTGAACCTAGCACTGGCTGGATTGGAAGCACACCTGTGGATTATAGGAAGGGACTGTAACACAATCATGGACATTTCCTTAGACAGGTCAAATCCCCCCTAAATGGTGCCAGGTTAATTAAACAAGCGAAGGCGCTGTGTGGTTGGGCAGCCGGTTGGGCCCTGTGTGATGTGTGGAGGATGCGGCACCCAACGCACAAGGAATACTCGTTTTACTCCCCGGTTTACATGCTGCACACCAGGAGATATAGGATCTATTGTTCAAACAGTATCGCAATGCAGGTTACACACACTACTTATCTCACCAAAACCTTTTCGGACCATAACCTGTTGGAGATAACGATTACATGGGGCAGAGTGCCTACTCCGGTGCCAGCCTGGAGATTATGGCCACAGTTGTTAGAGGACACACTGTTCCGTACCGCGATGGCCGACACCGTAACACATTACTTTATTGAAAACAGCAACACAGCTTCTAGTGGCTTCATTGAGTGGGACGCCTTAAGGCGGTAATACGCGGAAAGGCCATCAGCACGACTGTAGGTGCTCGGCAGGAGGTTAATAAATCCCTCATAGAAACAGAACGCAAGATGGATCGCTTAGAGCAGGAGGCAGCGCGCGACAAGGAGAAGCAGGGGCCACTGAAAGAATTCTGAATACAACATGTGGAACTACTTAAATCACTTCGCACCATAGATTATCAGCGATACACACAGAGAACCCACAGTGAGGCGGACAAATTGGGGGCACTGTTGACTAAATTACTAAGGGATGACCCCCCCCCCGGCCACGGTGATTAGTGAGGGCACTACCTTGGAGGGTGGTACAGCACATAGACAACATGACAATAACGCATCCTTCTACCACTACTATGCCATGCTTTACGGCAAGCCAGCGGATTGTATGGACACACAAATAGACCACTTCCTAAATACACTGACGTGCCAACGACCGACCCCAGCTGCACTAAAAGACCTTTCAGGCCCGGTTACCAAAGCTGAAATAAGAACGGCAATCTAAGGGCTCCCCCGAAACAATACCCCTGGCTTAGAATTTTATGACATCTTTGGGGATTCCCTCTTACCCCACTTGGAACTCCTGTATAACACGGCATTGGAGAAAGGTGAATTGCCACTTACAACAGCACAGGCGCTGACGGTCACACTCCCAAAACCGGGTAGAGACCCCACTGACATGGCAGGTTACCGCCCACTGTCGCTCCTGGCAATGGAATATAAAATTCTTAGCAAGATAGTAGCAAACAGGCTCCTACCCCTCCTACATAAATTAATACATATAGATCAGACCGTTTTTTTACCGGACCGTAGTATGTCTTTGAACACCAGAAGATTGCATTACCTAATGTCGGCTACCCCACCACACTACACTCATGCTGGCTGCATGTCACTAGACCTCCGTCAGGCGTTTGACACGCTGAACTGGGAATATTTGTTTAAGACACAGGGTAAATTTGGGCTACCGCAGGATTATCTTAAGTGGCTTCGCCTGTTATACCAGGCCCTTATGGCTCGGGTCCGCACTGGGGGACATATCTCAGGTGCATATCCGATATTCCGAGGGATGAGGCAGGGGAGCCCACTATCGCCACTTTTATTTACATTGGTGCTGGAGCCCCTAGCTATCAAACTGCGAGCGGAAGCACAGGAGATGTGTATTCCAATCGGGCCCGCCGTACACCTTTTTTCAGCATACGCAGACAACATAATTCTATATGTCAACGATCTCTGATCCGATTTATCGCCTCTGGCGGAGATGTTCACTGTATTTGAAAATATATTGGGACTGGCCATTAGCCCAGTGAAATCTCATGCCTCTTTCTTCCGAGAACAGACACTACCCACGATGGTTCCATTTGGGCCAATGGCTATTCAAGTCGCACCACATACATTTAAATACTTGGGCATACAAGTGTACCGGACTCCCACTGATCTATTGGACGGCAACTTACACAGGGCAATTAGAGCACTTCGCAATAGTATTGCCTTCTGGATTACGTTGCCGCTATCAGTAATAGGTAGTATACCCATTACAAAAATGATGGTCCTTCCGAAACAAATTTACTACTTTACGAATCTGCCTATACTGCTCCCACAGCATACTTTTAAACTTTTAAACATTCTGCTAATCGATCTCATTTGGGGGACTGGAAGATTGAGGATTAGCCTCAAGAAGCTCCAACTTGGCACGGACAAAGAGGGACTCGCGGCTCCTGACCTTAGAGCCTACTACTACGCCTGCCAGTTGCAGTGGCTATCCTTTTGGATATAACCTACAGGAGATAGGATACACCGAGCGCGACATAGCAGCAGGAGCCATACACACACTGTTGTACTGCGTTGTAAACTCCCCCAACAGCTCCCCACATTGCTGCGCACAGCACTCCCTGCCTACGCAGGTAACATTCCCCTAGTGGGCATACCATTAACGACTGGGCGTATAATGCGCTGTGCCATTGCCCCCTGGACTGACACAGAAGTTAGTACAGTATCGGACCTGTTCCATGAGGGGCACTTGCTCGATTATGATAACTTTGTCAGGAACACAGGAGTACCAGACCACCTGTACATCCTAGATGCGGCTGTGACGCAATATGTGAAAACGCATTGGGCCCCGCATAGACAAGAACCAGATACACATGAATTAGTCAAGATGCTACATCACATGGGATGGGGCAGGCACTTGGTGAAGTGATTGTACGTAGGGTGCAGACCAGGAATATCGACGGGGAAATATTGTGGGACAAAAATATCGCTGCAGAAATATCGTTTGGAAGAAATATCGACAACAAAATTATAGATGACATGAATATTGACTGACAGGTAAGTAATATCGATTACAAAAATATCGTTGTAATAAATATCGTTGTAAAAAATATAGTTTACTAAACTATCGATTTTTTAATAATGTTACATATTTTAGTGTTTTAGTGAATTGTTTGTCATTTTATTATATGTTTTAGAATTTTTCTACTTATTAATTTATTTTAAGTTTAATTTTGCGTTATTAGTTCCATAGCGGGTTGTGGGTTTATAGTGGAATAGGGTGGGAAGTAATTTAATTATGTAAAATTAATTTATTAATTAATGTTTTAATTTATTAATTGATTATAGTTTAATAATTTGACGTTAATTAATTTCAATTAGTCAATTATTAATTAAGTATGTTAATTGTTTAATTTATTTTAGGTGTGTGTTGCGGTGTTAATATATGCAAATGGTGTCAAGGGAGGTAAGTAACTAATTTTTTATTGATTAATTATTAAATAGTTTAAAATTAATTTCTATTAACTATTTTGTAATTATTAATTGTAATTAAGTAATTCATTTTAGGTGTGTGTTGTGATGTATATATGTGTAAATGGTGTGAAAGCTGGTAAGTAATTAATTGTTTAATTAATAAATAATAAAATATTAATTTTCATTCATTAATTAGTAAATATTAAATGTAATTCTGTAATAAATTTTTGGTATTTGTTGTGGAGTTAATAGTGCTAAATATTTTTTTATCTTTGCTAATAATAATATATTTATATATTAATTATGTTAAAATTAGAAATTACATTTATTGAAAATGTTGATATTTTTACTTTTTGTTGTTTTGGGATCCAGCGCTTTCCCTACTGTTGCACTCACTGGAGTGGGAATAGTAATGTTTACCCCTCCGCTATCCTGCGCTTTCTATGCTGTTGCACTCACTGGAGTGGGAATAGTAATTCTTACCCCTACGCTATACAGCGCTTTCCCTACTGTTGCACTCACTCGAGTGGGAATAGTAAATTTTACGCCTTCGCTATCCAGCGCTTTCCCTACTGTTGCACTCTCTGGAGTGGGAATAGTAAATTTTACCCCTACGCTATCCAGCGCTGTCCCTACTGTTGCACTCACTGTAGTGGGAATAGTAATTTTAACCCCTACGCTATCCAGCACTTTCCGTACTGTTGCACTCACTGGAGTGTGAATAATAATTTTTACCCTCCCGCTATCTAATGTTTTAACTATTAATGTTTTTACTTTGTTAATAAATGTATGTATTTTCTTTAATAGTTTAATGTGTTAATTAAATATAGAATATATTAAATATTTTTATTCATTTCTTATTTTTTATATGTTTTTATTTTATTTTTATATAATTAAGAGAGTTTATAAATTAACAAAAAGATAATAGTTAAAATGTATTTAAGTAAATATATGTATATGTACACTTTTTTGTGTTTATATTAATTACATTTAGTTTATTTCTTATAATTAGTTAAAATATATATTAAAATTAATTTAATTTGTTAATAATCATAATATTATTTAATTACTTTCATTTAAGTTATGTTATTGTTTAAAGTCAATATTTTTTACACCTATATTTTTTACATCAATATTTTTGAGTCGATATTACTGTGCTTACTTTTTTAAGTATAGGGAGGCGATATTTTTGTTATCGATATTTTTACATTTATATTTTTTTCATCGATATTTTTGATATCGATATTTTAACATGGATCCGTACGTAGGGATCCGGGCACATGCAGGAATAGCCCTCACCCAATTACAGGAAGCTTGGTCGGAAGACATCGTGCGGGTCATAGAATGGAAGGAGAGGGGGAGAATCATAGAACACTCTAGAAAAATTACCAGAAACGCCAAGGTACAATGCAGGTTTGCGAACCTGTCATTAATTCTAGCAATAGGGGCCATCATTATGTGATGGAAGTCCAAACAACCCCCCCCCTACATATGTGGCTTGGCGAAGTAATCGGATGGGACAGTGCAGAAGATGAGGCACTAAGGCGTGAGAAGGCCAGAGGATTATGTAAAACCCCGATAGCGCCAGAGAGGGATACAGCTCCACCACCTGACTGCCGCTCCTCCTCCTGTGCGCGTTAAAGCCCGCTGTCTGCCACTGATCACCGCTGTGACCTGGGTCAGACCGTGCTTTTGTTTTGGTATCCTGCTCTTGTTCTGTGCGCTGCTATCTCTTCTGTGCCTTTTTCTTAGCCCTTTCTAACTCTGGTCGCACCCTCCATCCCCCCTTGCTCTCTGTTATCCCGCTCTTCCCACCGATACCCCTGAGGTCATGCCCCCACGCCGCCCCGCTCCCCGCTCCCAGCTGCTCCTCCCTCCCTCCACCCCTCATATGGCGGCCGCTGCTCGGATGCGCAGCGGACCAGCGCAGTGGGCGTGCCGCTGGTGCGCCATCCGCGCCTGGACCGCTCCCAGCGCCAGAACCCCTGGACCCCACCCTCTCCACACCCCCAGACTGCGTTACGACACCAACACCCTCCACGCTCTCAACACTGGCCGAGACCACAGCTGCTTCCAGGCTGTCTCGTAACGCACCCACGGACCCTTCTCCTGCCATACCTGCAACGTCATCTGCGACAGAACAATCAAACCTCAAAGGACCGGACCCAACCACATCCGCTGCATAATCCTCAACACCCGCTCCACACGCAAACATGCTGTTGAGTTCTGGGCCCTGCTCAACACCTTCGAACCAGACGTTGCCTTACTGACCGAGACCTGGTGGAACGACTCCTCGGAACCCGACATCGCCATAGCCATCCGGGATGGCTACAAGATCTCCCGCAGAGACCGCACCAAGGGGATGGGAGGAGGAATAGCCATCGTCCACAAGTCCCCCCTCCAGGTCCACACCCTTGCAGATGACCCCCTCAAGTCTGCTGAAAACCTTCACTTCCGGATCCACACCGACCCCAACACCACCCTCAGAGGAACACTCATCTACAGACCCCCCGGGCCCCAAGCCCTCTTCGGAGACTCCGTCGCCGACCTCGCCAGCACCCACGCACTTGCCTCCACAGACTACATCCTCCTCGGGGACATGAACTTCCACCTCGAGAACAACAACAACGCCAACTCCACCACCCTGATCGACAACCTCTCTGTAAGAACTGGGACCACCAGTTCTCCGGGGGTAGCTTGGCTCGAGCAGGAAGGCAACCAGGGACTTACGTCTAAAGCAGCTACTTAACACACTCATCCACTGAGACAAGAAGTGGGCGCAATAATGGAGACCACACCAGTATTTGTGATTGAAAATCAAGATCTTTTATATAGGCTTTAGTTCAAAGCAATCAATGCATTAGCATTTCATTAAAGTACTTCCTTAAAGCATTTCATTAAGTATTGTCATTAAAGAAGTAAAACATCAAATAACACAGCCTGTCCCATATACTCTTCAGCAGGCTAAGAGGGTATTTTCATAAACCATGGACTAGCATTCAAGAAGCAGATATAAACATTTCCTCTTGTAAATATCAACAGTTCAGTAACCAAGGTCAGATCATCAAAATAGCCCTGGAATATATCACTAGGGATCAGAGTTTAACCCCATCAGGAACTGTAGAAGCCCGCCCCTGCAAGAAATTCAGTACAGGGAAAAATATCACCACTTTATCAGCAGGCTTGAAAACATGGAAGCAGGCATGAAGCAGTAAAGGCAGCAGAAGGCTGCCACCATGCACCAACAGTCAATGAAGTGAAGGATCTTATCACCCAGTGGGCCGGGAACAGTTAATTCAGCATAGCCTGCACTCCAGGCATGCACAGTTATTTGGCCCGAGACACCTAGACACTCAATAAAGGCCTCCCTGTCTCTCGAGGCCCATTAGGGGGCCAACGGGGCCCAGTCTCAGTTCTCCCCAGGGGAGGGGCAACCTCGGGGCCTTACCCGGCCTTCCGCCCTCCTCCCCGGGGGTTACCTGCTTTCTTCGGCCCTCCGGGGCCCTTGCGTTGGCTCGTGTAGGCGGGATGAGCTTCCGCCGGTCTAGGGGCTTCCCGTTGCCCGGCGCAGTGCAAGGGGCTGACACAGCGCACCGGCCACGGGGGTGAGGAAACACACTGCGGGGCAAAGCGGAGGGGCGTTCTTCGGCTCCTGACCCCCTCCACGATGAGTCGCGGCCTGCTCCGGGTGCCGGGCCTTCTCCGCACGGCTCGGCGGGGACAGCCAATGGCTGCGCGGCTTGGGCGGGGGCGCGGCCGATGACACAGCGGCGCTACCGCTCACGTGACAGGGGCCCAGGCAGGCTTCAGGCCTAGTGCGGCCTGGCGGACCTGATACGGCGGCCCTCTCCTGGCACCGGGGGCCGTCAAGGGGGGTCAAGGACGGCGCCGGACACGGCGCGACGGCAGGCGGCCACTTGACAGGCCAGAAGCGCCTCAGAGGCGTCACGTGGGCGGCGCCGAAGCCGCGGTGACAAGGGGGCCTCCTCCGGCGCCTGAGGGGGGCAAGGTACATCGCTTGGCGCCGATATTTTTTGATATTTGATATTTATGGGTATTTGTAGAGCGCGAAACTTTCGCTCCGAAAGGAGCATCTTGGCGCTGAGCATGCGTGTAAGAGATACATGGTGAAAATCTAGATAGCTGCCAGTACAGAGGTGTCTGATTGTTGATACACCCATGTCTTCAAGAGTTTCCTGAAGAGACTCTCCTTTTCAATTAGTCTTGTGGGGTTGTAGTACGAAAAACGATTAACAAGGTAGTTGGGCCCAGTATTTTTCGTGGATTTAAACACGGTCAGTAAAAGTTTGAAAAGGATTCTTTTATGGAGTGGCAGCCAGTGGAGGTAGTTTAGTGCTGCTGAGGCTGATGACCTTCTAGGGAGTTTCAGTACCAATCTGGCAGCCGCGTGTTGTATACTTTGTAACTTCCTAAGAGTGGACTTCTTCACACCAGCCATTAAACCATTGCAGTAGTCGAGTCGGGAGAGTATTAAGGCTACCGCGACCGATTTTCTAGCTGCAATGGGGAGGAAGTCGAAGAATTTCTTTAGGGATTTAATAAGTCCGAAGCAGGGCCCAGCAGTGATCCTGACGTGGTCATCGAAAGAGAGGGATGAATCAAATTGCACGCCTAGGTTCCGAGCGGAAGCCACTGCACTGGGTGGGGCCTCTGATCCTTTGGGCCACCATTCTTTCGGGCAAAAAGATAGATCCTTACCCAGTGGTATGATTTCGGTCTTTGCACTGTTGCACCTCAAGTGGTTTTTGTTCAACCACTGGAATACATCAGTGAGACAGTTCCGAAATCCCAAGTCTGCGTCCGTACACTTTTTATCGATGGTGACGACAAGTTGGGTGTCGTCGGCGTATGACGTGACGAGGATCCCATGAGACTCTATCACAGCGAGGAGGGGAGCCATATAGATGTTAAAGAAAAGTGGGCTTAATATGGACCCCTGAGGAACTCCTGATGTAATGGGTTTTTCGCTGGATAGGTAGGGACCCAAAGACACAGTTTGGAACCTGTTAGACAGGAAAGATTTTACCCATGTCAACACTGTGTCTGTCACGCCAATCTCTCGCATTCTATTAATCAGAATGACATGAGATATAGTGTCGAACGCTGCTGTTAGGTCAAGCAGGATGAGGACGGCTTGCCTTCCCTCATCCTGCAGGAACTTGATGGAATCGGATAGTTCTATCAAAGCTGTTTCGGTGGAGTGGCCGGGACGAAACCCCGACTGTTGAGGATGCAGGAGGTTGTGAGTTTCTACAAATGTTTTTAACTCTCCGTGCACTAGCTGTTCCGTGATTTTACCTAGAACAGGTAGTAGTGAAATAGGGCGCATGTTGGTAAGATCAGTTGGAGATTTGTTCTGCTTCTTCATCAGGGGCTTCACAATAGCCTTTTTCCAGTTGCTAGGCACTATCCCTGAAAGAAGAGATTCATTGATGATGGCATTGATGCTGGGATTCACTACCTCAATTAGATGGTGTAAGATGCTAGGAGGACAGGAGTCAGTTGGGGCTCCTGATTTGCAGGCCAGAATTGCACTGCGTGTTAGCTGGAGGGAAACAGGTTTAAAGCTGCAGAGAGGGGGATAATTATCAGTTACCTCATGAAAAGTGATCAGGGGGGGGGGGGGGGGGGAGTGTCTCTGAATATTAACAATTTTATCCACAAAGAAATCTGCGATTTGATTACACAGAATTTCGGACGGTGGAATTTCGGGCATGAGAGTTATAGGGTGGGTAAAAGACTTGACTATTGAGAAGACAGTTTTTTGTTTTTGATGAGCTTCATCTATAGCCTTAGTAAAATAATCCTTTTTAGCGGCTTTTATACTGGAGAGGTATATTTTCCTCTGCTGAACATAGAGTGTTCTTGAGGCCTCATCATAGGTTTTTCTCCACTTCCTTTCCAGTATTCGGCGCAAAGGAGATGGCTGTCGGTTAAAGTCTGAGTGAACCAGGGTGCATTTAGCTTTCATTTGTGACGTTTCGCATGGTGGCCATTGGGGTCGGAATTTTCCGAGACGATTTGGTCCATCCAGGCATGGAAGTTGCGAGAATCCACTTCAACATCTCCAACTAGTTTGGGGGCCTGGGCTAGAGGTTGGGCAGCCAGCTTAATACGGTCGGTCACTTTTCTCCAGTTGACTGTGAAGGAGGGGTAGGAACGCTTAATGCTGGATAAGGCGTGGGTTTGTAACCTAATGTCAAATGGAATGAGACAATGATCCGTCCAAATTTGGGGAATCGGAGGGGACATGGTCATGGTTGTAAGATTAGAACAAATGCCATCAAGAGTATGGCCTGCACGGTGGGTAGGGGCGGTAACAAGTTGGGTTAGTCCAAAAATGTTTAACGAGTGTTGGAAGCAGATGGTGTGGGGATCGGTACACGATTCTAAATGCCGATGCAGAGGAGCGCTTGGGGGCTTCACAACGCCGGTCACAGGCAGGGCCAGGGAGGCAATTTCGGTAATCTCTGACACAGCGCTGGGCAGGGGGACAGAGTCCAGCGCTTGGCAAGTTAGTCAGCAGATAATGCCGGCAGGAGGGAAGGCAATCTCAATAATCCCTGACAGGACAGGCAGTCTCTCATACAGCGCTGGACAGGGGGAGCACTTTCCACACAGTTTAGCAAGGACTGCAGGGCAGTTCAGTCAGGGGGAGACAGGTAGGGCCAGGTGGGCCCAGTTGAAGGCAGGGAGCGCGCAGGGCAGCACAGTCCATTACCTGGTCGATCCCCCAGCAGACTCTGGTCAAATGAAAGTAGTCTTCTTGGCGCTTGGATGGTTCTGCGCCCTTAGGTGATGGTTTCTTGAAGGGGGGGGGGGGTTGAGTTGGAGGCTGGATGAGTTTTCCTCAGTCACTGCAGATGGACCCTGGGGTTCCTTACCGCTGGGCCAGATCAGGGGGCTAGTCTAGGACACTTCACTCAGCTTAAGAGGCAGCACCTAAATCCTGTCACTCCCAGTGGCATAAGTTCCTAACTAGGCCCTCCCGCCTAAAACTCCTGCGTGGGTTCACCAGGTCAGTGATGCCCCAACTGACTGGAAAAAGTTCCCTCCCTTGCTTAAGTATGCCCAGGTCAGGTGACCACTCTCTAAGGCGGTAAAAATCAGCTCTGCCTTTCTTCTGGAAGGTTCCAGGAGCTTCCCCACTCTACCTATGGACAGGGGATGGGAGGCTGGCATTGCAACATTGTATGGGGATCCAGCCAGCTCCTGGCAGCTAGGGTGCTACACTAAAAGACCAGGCTGCAGTAGCAGGGGCCAGTGGCAGCCATTTTTGAAGTAGAGAGCACCTGCACCCTAACATGGATTAGCCATGAAAAGGTGCCCGAAGACCTATGGGCCAACAAAAAGAAGGTGGAAAAAATGAGGCAAGGGCGAAAAAAATCAGGGAAAGACCACCCTAGGGCTGACAGGTCTAACACTCTCCAACCGCGTCCTCTGACAACTCGTCACCGAACCCACCCTCGCCGACGGCCACACACTCGACCCCGTCTTATCTACAAGCACCCACGTTGCCTTCAACCATACCACCAAACTCCACTGGAATGACCACCGATGCATCCATTTCGCCTTCAAGAAACCAACTACGCACTACCGCAATCAACAGCTGCCTCGCCGCTGCTGGAGCAAAGTCACCGAAGACCAGCTGATCACCACCACAGCCCAGAACCCACCCACCGACCCCACTGACACAGACGGCGCCGCCCGAAATCTCAGACAGTGGATCGACGACTGTGTCAACATCTTTGCCCCGATCAAGAAACCCTCCATCAACCACCCCAGCAAGAAAGCTGCCTGGTTCACCGAAGAACTCCAGATCTCCAAACGAACATGCCGGAAGCTGTAAAAGAAATGGCTTCACGACCACGCACCAGACAGCCATGCAGACCACAAGGACGCCATCCGCAGACATCACCACCTCATCAGAATAGCCAAGAGACCGTCCTTCAAAGCCAGACTGGACAACAACGCATACGACAGCAAAGAACTTTTCAACATAGTGAAGGAATTCTCCAACCCCAGCGCCAACACCAACGACATCCCGCCCTCGCAAGATCTGTGCGACACACTGGCCACCTTCTTCCAGCGCAAGATCACCGACATCCACGACAGCTTCAACTCCTCATCCACCCCGATCAGAACAAACCACACCTGCACCAACCAGCTGACCTCCTGGTCCCAGGTCAATGACGAAGAGTCACGCATGGTCATGAACTCCATCCACTCAGGATCCCCATCAGACCCCTGCCCACACCACGTTTTCAACAAAGCTGACGCAACCATCGCACCCCAATTGCGGAAGATCATCAACATCTCCTTTGACACAGCAACATACCCGGAAAGCTGGAAGCATGCCAAAATCAACTCCCTCCTCAAGAAACCCAAGGCAGACCCCAAAGACCTCAAGAACTTCCAGCCCATCTCCCTGCTCCCCTTCCCAGCGAAGGTAATCGAGAAAATCACCAACATGCAGCTGACCCGCCACCTCGAGGACAACAACATCCTAGACCCATCCCAATATGGATTCAGATGCAACTACAGCACCGAAACTGCCCTCATCGCCGCCACAGACAACATCAGGCACCAGCTAGACCACAGCGAAACCTCAGCCCTCATCCTCCTGGACCTGTCAGCCGCCTTCGACACGGTCTGCCACTGCACACTAAGAACACACCTCCAAGAAGCCGGCATCCAGAAGAAGGGCCTGGACTGGACCACGTCCTTCCTCTCCGGCAGAACCCACAGAGTCCGCCTCCCGCCCTTCTGATCCGAAGCCACTGACATCATCTGCGACGTACCCCAGGGCTCATCCCTCAGCCCGACCCTGTTCAATGTCTACATGACCCTCCTTGCACAAGTGGCCCGCCAGCATGACCTGAACATCATCTCCTACGCTGACGACACCTAGCTCATCCTCTCCCTCACCAAGGGCCCACACACCACCAAAACCAACCTCCACAAGGGAATGAAAGCTGTCGCCGAATGGATGAGGAGCAGCCGCCTGAAACTGAACTCGGACAAGACAGAGGTCCTCATCCTAGGTCCCACCCCCTCTGCGTGGGACGACTCCTGGTGGCTGACCTCACTGGGAGCAGCTCCAACACCCACGGACCACGCACGCAATCTAGGATTCATCCTCGACCCCTCCCTCTCCATGTCGAAGCAGGTCAACGCCATCTCCTCCTCCTGCTACACCACCCTACGCATGCTTCGCAGGATCTACAAGTGGATTCCGACCCAAACAAGAAGAACAGTGACCCAAGCCCTCGTCATCAGCAGGCTGGACTACGGCAACGCACTCTAGCAGGAATCCCAGCCGTCAACGAGAGGATCACCTTCAAACTCCTCACCCATGCACACAAAGCACTCCACTTCACCGGACCAGCCTACCTGAACGACAGACTCAACTTCTACACCCCCACACGCCAGCTCCGCTCCGCCAGCCTCGCCCATGCCGCCGTCCCGTACATCTAGTGAGCGACCTCCGGCGGCAGATCCTTCTCCTTCCTCGCCGCCAAGACCTGGAACACCCTCCCCACCCACCTACTGTAGACCCAAGACCTGCTCACCTTCAGAAGGCTCCTCAAGACCTGGCTCTTCAAACAGTAGCAGCACCCCCCCTCTCAGCACCTTGAGACCCTCACGGGTAAGTAGCTGTACAAGTTCTTTGATTGATTGATTGATTGATACAATGTTAGAATCCTTAAAAGCACAAGAGGTGGATGTGGTGGAATCTTGTAATAACTCGCAGTAATGCCCGCGGATCCCATGAACCTGTATCGTACACGTTACTAATATTTATGTGTTTATATTCCATTGCCTGAAATCGAGAAAAAAAAAGGATACGTTGTATTGATTTTTCATACTATTGTTGGTTTCAAACTGAATAAGTCAGCTGGGCTCTGTACAGACAACCATTCTAACCATGTTATTTACATGTGTACAAAGGACTGGAGGGTGGGAATTTTGTTGGGGAAGTTCTGTTTTATTAACGCAGACAGTGCTACTATGTGACAAAACTACACGCACGACTAGGTGGTCATAGACACCCAGACATTGCCATGCATATATTTGGCATTGATAATACGAATAATCCTTGACCAGTTACGAGAGAGGATAAAAATGTTAAGAACATCAGTGTCCAATGCATGTCAGATTCTCTTGGAAAACAAACAAAAAGAAAATATATAAATTCTGTGACTACAGAGTTGGGGAAACATCCTATATGTCTGTGAAGAATAGTAATTGTATTGTAAAATATGAAAAAACTGCTAATAAAACTTTGTTTAAAAAAAAATAATAATATTAGCATTCTCCCTTCTAGTTGATTTTTCAACTACATCATTTATCCTGCGCTTCATGACAGTCATATTCTTAGGGGCTTGTCGTGTTTCAGTTTTAACTATTACTACTTCCCTTGTTACTTGCATGCTACCCAATTTGAGAACTGCATTTTTACAACAGGGAACCCCCACTCGTGGGAAACCACACATGAACAGTACAAAAATGAGAATAAGAAGCAATGCTGTGCACGGTAATGTAACCCACCGGGGTGAGCCAGGAGAACCAGCTTATGTACCAGTCCTGTTCAGGGGCATCACCCTCCTAACACATGTTGGTTTGTAAATGATGCAGTGCTTTGATGGCAAGAGACATGTCATTGCCTGGGATGAACGTGCAACAGACGCTTCGATCATGGCACACATCCCTCCCTCCATCGCAGTCATCAAGTCCAACACATACTGATGTTGCATCACCATAAGGCAGATGGCTCTAAGTTCTTCCTTAATTGCATGGAAACCGAGCTCAGTACTGTTCGTGATTTTCATCATTTCCCATTTGGGTATTTGCAACCAGCTGCCGTTTGCTTTTGTCTGCATGGCAAATCATTGTATGGACCCTCCCGCCTTGATCTGTGTGTCAGAAAAGAGTCTGAATTCTTCTGGAATGTCCTTGAACTGAGCACCGACCTA
This sequence comes from Lissotriton helveticus, assembly GCF_964261635.1. Lineage (NCBI taxonomy): Eukaryota > Metazoa > Chordata > Amphibia > Caudata > Salamandridae > Lissotriton > Lissotriton helveticus. The sequence continues at coordinate 11,651,040 of NC_136065.1, read as the reverse complement.
GATAATCAATAGTTTTTTTTCTGAAGCCTGATGCAATAGAGTTATATTTCCTGGCATGGGTTATATATGCTGATGTTAACCCTCCCCTACGAGACTCATTTCCCTTCGTATCATTTAGGTGTATGTCCCTACACTGGAATTCCATGTCTGGTGTCCATTTGTTATTAAAGAAGACTGCACCAGACACTCTAAGGGCCACACTGGAAACACAGACAGAAGTGGGAGCTGGCATGATTGTGCACTGGTGTGGTGACTTGCTGCCTCCAAGAATCGCTTTTCTGAAATGTCTGGGGCCAAAAAGTATCCTCCTCTATGGTACCCCGCCTGCGCATCTTATCTAGCTCTTTTTGAATCTCGCTAGGACCGATGAAGATGTACAGTGCTGTGGAAATGGTCTCATAATGGGTCATGTTGACTACTACCTTAATGGTTTCCACTCTGTTAGGTTGTATCTTGGCCTTAGTCCTACCTAGGTAAAGGTGGAGAAGGCATTTTGCTTTTTTGGGGGCTACCTCTTGGAACAAGTAAAGCCTGTCTGCGCCTACTACATGTGGTATCAGCGAACAGACGAGACATGACCCGGCTGATGTCTGGGCACCCACGCCAGTCATGTGTTGACGCCATGTATTGTGTAAAAGTGCACTGTGTAGTGCATGTGGAACACTAGTGTTGTGTTTAGTGTAATTATAGGTGACATGGGTAAGATCCCTAAGCAAGCACTGCGTAAATGCCCTGAAGACACACTCTTGATGGACAGAATGCAGAACAAATCAAAACATTCACCCCCAGTCAAAAGATCTGGGTTAAATCCATCATTCTTTTGCTCACCATGCCACCCCAGTTTAGATCTGGCCATATGCAAATCAGTCTCGACCCTGTGCCTCATGGGAACAGTGCAGCCCGAACTGCAAAGCCAGGTCATCCCTGGACCGAAAACAAGCATCCTAGGACCGGTTTCAGGGTTTCACCCTTCTTCAGCCAGGATAGCTTGGATCCAGTGGCACAGTGAGCACAGGACCAACGTCTGAGAATACCCAGCGCACTTAGGGTGAGAAAGCAAAAGACACACAATTGATGGATGGAATGCAGAACAAATCAAAACATTCCCCCCCCTAGTCAAAAGATCAGGGTTAAATCCATTATTCTTTTGCTCACTGTTGGACTTGGCCCTCTTGGCACGGTCATCCCTGAATTGTTTGCCTTCCTCCAATATTCTCTCTGACCTGTTTTTGTTGGTTTAATGACTCTGGGCACTTTACCACTGCTGACCAGTGCTAAAGTGCATATGCTCTCCCAATGTAAAGTGTACCTGTAATTGAGTTCCCTGATTGGCTCATTGAATTTACTGTCAGTCCCCAGTAAAGTGCACCAGGAGTGCCAGGGCTTGTAAATGCCAATACTGCTAGAGGGCCTGCAGCGCTGGTTGCGCCACCCACAGAAGCAGACTTTTAAAATGTGTCTAGGGTCTGCCATTGCAGAACCTGTGTGCAGTCTGGGACTGTCATGCTGGCTGGGCAAGTGCACACACTTGCCAGCCTCTAAACCTTCCCATTACTTCATATCAGTCACCCCCATGCTAGGCCCAAGGCCAGGGTGCATTGTAAGTGTAAGGTAGGACATGCCCTGATGTGTGTGGCATGTTCTAATAGTGAATTACAGCCAATTTCATTTTCACTATTGTAAGGCTACCTGTTCTCATAGGCCAAGATGGGCTGCTGGAATTATTACACCCTATAATCCCAGCAGGCTCAGGGAACATGGTAGAAAATAAAGTTTAGCCTTGTCTGCTCGCGCCACGCACCTAGAGGGTGAGCAAGGGTTATTCTTAGGAGTAATCCTACGCCCTGACCTAGAGGTGAGGGACCCTGCTTGTCGCTGGTACTTACCTGTGCCAACCAGAGCCCCCCTCATTTCTAACATTAGTGGCAGCGGTTAGGATTTTCGAATTTGCATTTGTAGTTTATACACAGTGAATTATTAATCGCCACGTAGTGAGCGCAGACCAGTAACGCAGCCACAATACTGAGATTTTTTTTGTTTTGCCAAGAATCTCCATTGTTAAGGAACAATGTCTGGTTCACTCCCTGTGGAAAGGGCAGCCTCTGTCTTCTCTGGAGTAGATGACGTAGATTGGGGAGAAGAAGCGCTGAGGACTTTAACAAATAAACAGCTGAAAGGTTTCTGCGTGAAGTTCAGAATTGCCAAACATGGATTGAACAACAAGACCCAACTCGTAACGGCGCTGAGGGCCTGGTATGAGTCAAGGCCACCAGAGAATGAGGTGGAGGTGATTCCACCAGACAGCAACCATGGATTTGGTAGTGGCCTGTCGCCAGAGGAGTTGGCGGACAGGGCCGCAACCAGGGCACATGAAGTGGAGATGGCAAAAATCAATGGCCAGATGGATATGGAAAAGCAAAGGCTGGCAATGGAAAGCCAGAGACTGGCCATGGAAGAAATGAAAATGCAGCTTGCACATGACTTGAGAATGAGGAAACTTGACTGGGAGCTCGAGGGGCTAGAGGCCAGGAGGACTTCAGCCCGGCAACAAGAAATGTGTGTAGCTCAGAGACAATTGGAAATGGAAAAACAGAGATTGGCAATGGAAGCGCAAAAACGCCAAAGAGCTTACCACTTGAGGATGAGAGAACTTGATTTGGAGCTTGAAGCCAGGAGGGCTTCAGCCCAACATCCAGAGATTTGTGTAGCTGGCGGATTGAGCTTTGCTGAGTTGGAGGTGGAGTCCAGCTCAGATGGTGGCAGCAACATTAAGGTAACCAGTGCTGAGAGCATAGCGCACACACCTAGAGATATGGCACCTGACTTGGAGGGGGTTAACACACAACAGGAGGTTCAAGGGCATGAGGTAGCTCCAGTAGTGCGCAGCGTCCCTGAAGGGAATAGGGTAGCTGGCGTAGGAGTTCATGGTCCTAGTGGTGGGAGGGATTCCCCCATGGTTGAGGTCCTGGTGGGTGAGTGTAAGGACCGCCCAGAAGAGTGTGGGTTGTGTGACAGAGACAGTCCGCTACTGTCTGGCCAGTCTCAGGAGAATGGTGTGGAGTATGTGTGTGTGGCTCTGGATGGTGAGGTGAAGGATAGTTTGGTTAACCCTGCTAGGGGGCTGTGTAATCCAATTGTGGGAGAGCATACTTTAAGTCCCATTTTTCCAGAGCTATACCAACACCTGTTTGAGAGTGAGTTCTCTGACCCTAGGGAGCTTGAATTGGAGGCAGACCTTGTGGTGGAATCCAGAGGGTCTGGAGAGGCTTTGTGGTGTGATCCTGTGGGGAGTGGCTCAGGTATTTTCCAATCCAGAGTGGTGGAAGTGGCGCAGAGTAGCCCAGCTAGGTCATGTAGTAGTGAGAGGGGTGTAGGGCCTCACGTCCTGTCCTTAAGGGGAAGGAGTGAGAATGGGGTTTGTCCCGGTAGTGCCCAACCTCAGTCTCAGAGCCTGGATGGTTCTTTAAGGGAACACCAGGTGGGGAGCCTAGGCGGTCCGGATGAGTCACCCGCCGAGGGGGATCCCCCAGTGGCTAGAGAACATAGAGGCTTTATAAACAGAGCTCCAGTAGTTCTGGTGTCTGGCAGTACCCCCCCGTCGGGAGGGTGCAGAAGTCCAGAAGGAGGGGCGAGAGGGGGAAAGAGTCCCCAGTGGAAGAACCAGTGGGTCAGGGGCCAGCCAGCAGGGCTGCGTCCCCAGTGAATGACCATGGGGACATCACTTCTGTCCTGGGGGATCTTCCCACACTGTCAGAGGGACAGGGGTTGGGAGATCTGCGCCAGGCAGACTGTCGCACGACACATGAGCTATGTGCCACCCTCAGGGGGGGCATGCGTGCTCCCCAGGAAGTCCTGGTGCGCCAGGCAAGTGTTCAACTGCTGGGTTGGGCCCTGAGTTGGAGAGCCAGGTTCAGGTGTTGTCTGACCTGGAGGGTGGGACCACTGTAATCAGTGTCCTGACCCATGTCACTTCTAGGGGTACCACTATAGTGGGGAGTGGGCAGTACTCTGGAAGGGGGTGCAGAGGGAGGGAGTCCTCGCCTCTGACCCTGGTTCAACTAGAGGGTTAAGACCCTAGGATAGAGGGCCAGGTGCAGGATGTCCCCCCTGACCTGGTGCCCCAGTTGCAGGATAGCACTCCTGAACTGGTGGGCGAATTGTGCAGGTCACCTGCCACAGGTGCCCTGACAATTCTGGAAGGGGGTACCACTCCAGGTGGGAGGGTACAGAGCCCAAAGGAGGAGGACCGGGTGTGGGAGAGCGCACCCCTGTCTTTGGTCCAGCCGCCAGGTACAGGCCTGGGGTGGTGGGTCAGTGCCAGGATGTCATACCAACAGAAGCAACCTTTCCCCTCCTGAGGCGGAAGCCGGGAGGTCTCTTTCTTTACTCTGTGCTTTTTAGCATTTCCCCTGCACTTTTAACTTTGTGTGATGCAAACCGCTTGATTAATAAGCGTTAGAAACTTAGAGACTTCCTCAGCGCTCCTAAGCGCTTTGTGTTCCTTCCCCCCCCTCCCCTGCCTCCGGACCGCCCTCGGCCGAGTATCGACGCTGAGGGCTGGCTTCCCGGTTTTTGGCAGCCATATTGGGTGTGGGCCAGGCGGGTGACGCGCTCTAGCAGCGCCTTAAAAAGGAAATAGCGAGCCTGTTCCAGTGATAACCAACAGAAGCAACCTTTCCCCTCCTGAGGCGGAAGCCGGGAGGTCTCTTTCTTTACTCTGTGCATTTTAGCATTTCCCCTGCACTTTTAACTTTGTGTGATGCAAACCGCTTGATTAATAAGCGTTAGAAACTTAGAGACTTCCTCAGCGCTCCTAAGCGCTTTGTGTTCCTTCCCCCCCTCCCCTGCCTCCGGACCGCCCTCGGCCGAGTATCGACGCCGAGGGCTGGCTTCCCGGTTTTTGGCGGCCATATTGGGTGTGGGCCAGGCGGGTGACGCGCTCTAGCAGCACCTTAAAAAGAACGGCTATGATCCGGCGCAGGTCCGGCGCGTCCGCGTCCGCTGCGCCGGAGTCGTGCCAGAGTCCTGCCCGTCTGCGCCCATCCGCGACAGGACGCGGCCAGGGGCCCGACACCCACGCCTATTACATCCGCAAGAGCCCCTCTCATTAGGTATTCGGCACAAATCCTGCTAGACCTCAGACCATCCCCTCTTATAGAGTGTTCCAGAGACTCTTGGCCTTGCCCTGAGGTCCCTTTTTCTTGCATATATTGCAAATATCAAACCTCTCCTATAAAATCCAGCACTGAGACACGAGATAAAAAGGAACAAACTCTACCTAAAAGGACAAAGGAGGCAAAGTGCCTTCTCCTAAATGTCCGCTCCCTACCTAGACATCAAGTAGAAGTATGGGACATAATATATACTAAACAACCCGACCTTTGCTTCCTAACAGAAACTTGGTTGAAACCCCACACGGTTCCTGCCATTGCAGGGGGGGATCCTCTTGGCTATAAGTTTGTTCATTTTGACCGTCCAGAGAAGACAGGTGGTGGCCTCGCCATCATGTATAAAGAACATCTGAAGATCATGATACTAGAACAGAAGTATAGCCCCCTCCTTGAGATAATAATCTTCAAAATGCAATGTGCCACAAACAGATTTTGGAAAGGAGCCTTAGTTTACCGCCCTCCGGGGCCCTCCACAGGTTTTTCTCTTGCACTATTGGAACTCTTGGTCCCTCATCTTAAAGCAAAGGAAGACTTCCTCCTTCTTGGTGATTTTAATGTTCACGTTGATAATTCCGTACTCGCTGAAACAATTTCCTTGGTTTCTGAATTATCCTCCCTCGGTCTGACTATGCAAAACCATGAGCCCACCCATATAGGTGGCCACCTTCTCGACCTATTATTCACTAACTTCCCCAAAATACAATGTCGTTCCCCGGTCTAAATAATGTGGTCTGACCACTTTATCGTGGAATTTTCAATATCTAAGGTGGATAAGCCCTCTAATAAAAACTCCTTACCACCAGTCTGGCGTCGACAGTGGCATAAAGTCACCGTAGACGAACTGCAAAAGGAATGGAAGCAGCCCATTCCCATAGAGACAGATAGTATTGACATCGCATTAACTAAATGTAATAATTCTCTCAAAGCAGCAATTGACAAAATTGCACCTCTAAAACTACACAAACAATACCCTTCACCAAACAGGAAACATGGTATACGGAGGAGCTCAGAACAGAAAAACAAAAATGTAGGAGGATAGAAAAGAAGTGGAGAAAAACACGAACCGAAGAAAACAAGAAAGCACATCATGAGGCCCAGATTAAATATTACAAAAATATCAAACTTGCTCGGAGGAATAGCCTCTCTCAACAACTCGCAGAAGCAGGAAATCGTTCTAGGGAACTATTTAAAATTCTCCAAGAGTTTGTAAAACCCACCGCATGCAAAAGTCCGGATGACTTTTCTCAACAACTATGCGACGAAATCTCCTTGTTTTTTGAAAATAAAATCAATTTGATTTATGACAAAATTTTATTGGTCTCAAATCTAAATAGTAATGATCCCTTTTCCCCTTCCATCTTGTCCACATGGAGTAAATCCACACTTACGACGTTTCCAGTAGTCAACAATTCAGATCTCACCTCCCTTATGAGCCACATAAAATCCGGATCCCCAGATGATCTTTTATCAGCTAAAATGACTACTTCCTTGGAAAATTTGCTTAGGCCTCACATCCAAACATTGATAAACCATTCTCTTAGGGTAGGATCTGTGCCTACAGAGTGGAAAAAAGCAGTGGTGAACCCAATCCAAAAGAATGCAGCAATCCCATGGACCGACCTTTCCAACCTCCGTCCCATCTCCCTCCTACCCCATCTCAGAAAGATGACCGAGAGACACGTAAATACTCATTTGTCTAATTACATCGAGGCAGCGGAGGGCCTAGATTTTTTCCAATCTGGATTTAGGCCAAATCACAGCACAGAGTCTGCCCTACTTTCAGTGACTGATAACATCAAGATGTCACTGGATGAAGGAGTTTCAACGATTCTAGTGCTGTTAGATTTATCCGCTGCCTTCGACACCGTGTCCCATGAGATACTTCTCGGTCGTCTGAGGGAGAGGGGAGTAGAGGGAGTGGCTCTTTCCTGGATGGAAAGCTTTCTTTCGGATCGTCAACAAGAGGTAAGATTGGGCTCCCACCATTCCATCTCAAGGGAGCTCACCAAGGGAGTGCCACAGGGCTCATGCCTTATCCCCACACTCTTCAACGTGTATGTGGCCCCCTTGGCAGATATTGTAAGATCTCATGGGTTCACCCCTGTGTCGTACGCTGACGACACTCAGCTTTTGCTCCCCTTTAAAACCCTAGCGCCCGCAATACAAAAATCCTTTGCGGACGGAATGAGGGCAATATCCCAATGGATGGCCACTAATTTCCTCCAGTGCAATGTAAGCAAGACTGAGGTGATGCTCTTTGGGGAGGCCACACTTCTGTGGTCTCCGGACTGGTGGCCCCCGGACCTAGGATCAACACCAAGCCCCAAGCAAATCGTCAAAAATCTTGGTGTGCGTTTAGACAAATCACTTTTGTTTAGAGAGCACTCAAATCAAGTTGCAGGATCCTGCTTTCAGGCTATTGGACTGTTACGACGAGTCTTCCCATTTTTATCAGATTCCTTTAGGAAGACTCTCGTCCAGGCCTTGGTTATAAGTAGACTGGACTACTGTAATGGCCTGTTGATTTCAGCAAATGAAGAACAACTACAGAGACTACAGGTAGTCCAGAACACTGCTGCGAGATTAGTTCTCAACGCCCAGCCAAGGTCTGCCTCACTCCCCCTTCTCACTAAACTCCACTGGTTGCCAATCAGACAGCGTGTAAAATTTAAAATCTGCTGCACTATTCACAGATGTTTGTTTGGCAATGGACCTAAAAATTTAAAAAACATATTCAAACCCTATATGCCCAGTCGTACACTTCGCTCCAGCAGTCAGCAACAACTTCAGGTTCCTAGGATAAAAAAAGATAGGCGGGGAGGGCGAGCCCTGTCCTACAAAGGCCCCATCCTTTGGAACTCACTGCCCTCTGCTCTCAAAAACACTGTTAATTTTCAATCCTTCAAGAAATCACTGAAAACCTTTCTATTCGTCGCTTGTTAGGTTTCTCTTCCTTTCTTTTCACTGTCTAGAACCCGATCCTGGCTCTTTGGTAATGCGTAAGCGCGGAGATACCATTTCGAGGGTTGACTTCCTGCGCTATATAAGCAAAAAAATAAATAAATAAATACCTGGACTGACAGGAGAGAGAATGGACAAAAGGTGCCCAGCACCTGGGGCTACTGCCCCCTGCTCTTTGAGGCCACAGAGGTTTGAGAGCCCTGAGAGGCATGAGGCCTGGGTCTCAGCCCTGACTTCTGTCAGTGGCCACTGTGATTTGATGACTATCTGTTGGGACACACCTGTGAGGAAGTTAAGGTTAGATGCTGCACAGGTGGTGTCCACAGAAGAAGAGAAGGGTGCCCCATGGATTAGCTGGGTGGACCCTGAGAGTATGGACAGAGGAGTTGAAATAGGCTCAGATTGGTGTAGAACTGGAATGTGCCCCTGCTGTTGCGGGCCAGGTCCATGTTCTATCGCCCAAAGCCGGGAAGTCCATCACAGTAGTGATTGGTCTACCCTTGCGTTTTGGCTGGAAGGGGGTTGTGTTGGACTTGGCCCTCTTGGCAGGGTCATCCCTGAACTTTTTGCCTTACTCCAATATTCTCTCTGACCTGTTTTTGTTGGTTTAATGACTCTAGGCACTTTACCACTGCTGACCAGTGCTAAAGTACATATGCTCTCCCAATGTAAAGTGTACCTGTAATTGATTTCCCTGATTGGCTCATTGGATTTACTGTCAGTCCCCAGTAAAGTGCACCAGGAGTGCCAGGGCTTGTAAATGCCAATACTGCTAGTGGGCCTGCAGCGCTAGTTGCGCCACCCACAGAAGCATACTTTTAAAATGTGTCCAGGGTCTGCCATTGCAGAACCTGTGTGCAGTCTGGTACTGTCATGCTGGCTGGGCAAGTGCACACACTTGCCAGCCTCTAAACCTTCCCTTTACTTCATATGAGTCACCCCCATGCTAGGCCCAAGGCC